>NC_046660.1:106046546-106077507 GCF_010883055.1 Belonocnema kinseyi | reverse complement strand
TTAAGAAATTCAATAGAATTCAAAGGATTTCTCCAAATTTTCGAAGATTTCAAGGTATTTAACAGACTTTAAAGAAGTTAAGAACATTATTTATATTTAAAAATTTCTTTAATATCTTAAAAGTCACTTAAATTCTACCGAAATTCCTAAAAATATCTTCAAAATTACTTAAAATCTCTTAAATTCTTTTAAAATATCTTGACCTCTTTTAAATATTTTGAAATCTTTTAAAATTTGTTTATAAATTTAAAATTTTTCAAAATCAAATAACTCCGGTTAAGTCCCTTGAAATTCCTGAAAGTCTGTTTAAATACTTTAAAATATTTTTAAATTACCTGAAAATCCTTAAGCTCTTTTGATTTTTTTAAAATAATTTAAAATGCTTTCTAAAATTTTAAATCCCTCTATTCACTTTTTAAAACATATTAAATCCATTGAAATGGCACAAAATCCCTTAAAATCACTAAGAATCTCTTGGACTCATAAAAAGTATTTTAAAGTCTCTAAAATCTCTTGAAAATTCTTTTGCTTTTTTAAATTCTTCTCAAATATTTTAAACTTCTTTCAAATTACTTGAAATATTTTGAAATTCATTTATAAATTTTCTTCTTTTTTCATTCAAAATAATTTTAAAATCGCTTTATGCCGATCTCTGGGTCGATTTTGGCCCAGAGTTGGGCCAGTAGTCGGATTTACTCTTTAACGAAAGATTTTCCATAGTTGCCCTGATGGTTGGTCCATGTTCGAGCCAAATTTGGGCCAACAGTCGGTCCCACGTTGTCTGCCAACGTTGGCTGTTTAGGTTGGGCTGACAAAAGTATCTTATAATTATAAAAGGTGGCCCAACTTTGGCTGCTAATCTACGGCGGGTCAAAGTCGGTCCGACTTTGGGCCAATAAAGTCTCTGAAATCTCTTGAAAATTCTTTTGCTTTTTTAAATTCTTTTCAAATATTTTAAACTTTTTTAAAATTACTTGAAATATTTCAAAATTCATTTATAAATTTTTTTCTCTTTTCAATAAAAAGAATTTTTAAATCCCTTTATGCCGATCTCTGGGCCGTTAGTCTGCGTTACTCGTTAACAAAAGATGTCTCACAGTTGCCCCGATGGTTGGTCCATGCTTGAAGCATTGTTGGAACAATAGTCGGTCTAACTTCTTCAGAACTTTCTAAATCCCTTCATGCCGATCTCTGGATCGATTTTGGCCCAGAGTTGGGCCGGTAGTCGGTGTTACTCGTTAATGAAAGATGTCTAATAGTTGCCCCGATGGTTGATCCATGTTTGGACCATTGTTAGGCCAATAGTCGGCCTAACTTCTTCAGAACTTTGTCAATCCCTTCATGCCGATCTCTGGATCGATTTTGGCCCAGAGTTGGGCCAGTAGTCGGATTTACTCGTTAACGAAAGATTTCCCATAGTTGCCCTGATGGTTGGTCCATGTTCGGGCCAAAGTTGGGCCAACAGTCGGTCCCACAATGTCTGTCAACGTTGGCTGTTTAGGTTGGGCCGACAAATGTATCTTATAAATATAAAAGGTGGCCCAACTTTGGCTGCCGATCTACGGTGGGCCAAAGTCGGTCCGACTTTGGGCCAACGCACCTGCTCTGGGTGCCGACCTAAATTCGCTCCTGGGAAGTACCCATTGGGTCCCCATTCAGTTCCTTTAAAAAAAACTCAAAAAAACAGCTAGATCAACTTTTAAACTGTTGAAATTCGGATTCTACGTTACATTTTCTATTGGAAACTCACGGAGTAATCGCAATACTTTTTTTGCAGCGGTAAAAAGTTTAAAAAATATGTAAGATCTATAACGCCTGTTGACTTCTACTTACAGATGATGCGTTTGAAGTGTAGCAGTCAACAGGCGTTATACGTCTTATATTTTTTAAAGATTTTTCCATTGCAAAACAAACTATTGCGATTATTCCGTGACCCTCTATAGGGAATTTTAAGGTCGAATCCAAATTTCAACAATTTTGAAGCTGATTTTGCTGTTTTTTTCGTGTTTTTTAAAAAGGAACCGAATGGGGTCTTGAGGGGACTTTGTAGAGGCTCCATTCGGTTCCTTCGGCCCGCCAGGGTATGCCAAGCATATCCCGGGAGATTTTTAGGAGATTTTTCAGGATATCCTATATCCTGCTGATATATCCTAGGGATATGCCAAAGATATGATTTTGTTGTGAGGGTGAATTTTCAACCGAAAAATTAACGAACAAATGCAATTTTGTATTAATTAAAATAAATTCTGAGATTCTCATACATTTTCAGAGAATTTATTTCTCGGTTATATTCTTGGTGACTATATCTCTGTGACTATATTCTCGGTAAATATATTCTCGCGTGATTATATAACTTTGAAACAATTAGAATACACAATAAAATGACCATAAAACCTATTTTGAAAATATATTTAATCCATCCTAGAGTATGATTAAACTATTGGTAGTGCCACTACCTTTAAGATTTCAACGGATTTAGCTACAGTATGTGAGCAGTCGCCCAAACTCAGCCGCAGGTGCGAATTTTCCATTGGGCCATAGTCGGGCCAACTTTCTCGGAGTTGGGCTAACTTTGCCAACCAGACATTGGCCAATATACCGAAATGATAACTATGGCCCAACTCTGTTTGCCGTCTATTGGCTACCATGGATGGCCAAACCATGACTACTAAGAAGTCGGCCCAGCAGCGAAATTATAACTTTGTCCAGACCATGTTAGCCGAATATTGGTACAATATGTATTACCAAAATAATGGCTACTATGGAAATTACACGGACAAAAATATCCATTAAATTTTATAGAACTAATATTTTAGTAGAGAATACGATGGGTAGTTTAATAAATATAATACAATCACTACCCAGCTTATAATCGCACGCTATGAAAATTTTTATTCGCCTTGGGGCTCGAACCCTATAAGTTTCGCATTCCTAATTCCTAACCGACTTTGGCCCGCCGTAGATCGGCAGCAAAAGTTGGACCACCTTTTATATTTATAAGATACATTTTTCGGCCCAACCTAAACAGCCAACGTTGGCAGACAACGTGGGACCGACTGTTGGCTAAACTTTGGCCCGAATATGGACCAACCATCAGGGCAACTATGGGAAACCCTTCGTTAACGAGTAACGCCGACTACCGGCCCAACTCTGGGCCAAATTCGGCCCAGAGATCTGCATGAAGGGATTTAGAAAGTTCTGAAGAAGTTACACCGACTATTGGCCCAACAATGGTCCAAACATGGACCAACCATCGGGGCAACTATGAGACATTTTTTGTTAACGAGTAACGCCGACTACCGGCCCAAGTCTGGGCCAGCGTCGGCCCAGATATCGGCATAAAGGGATTTAAAAATTCTTTTTAATGAAAAGAGAAAAAAATAAATTAATTTAAAAATATTTCTAATAATTTTAAAGAAGTTTAAAATATTTGAGAAGAATTAAAAAAAAGCAAAAGAATTTTCAAGAGATTTTAGAGACTTTAAAATACTTTTTATGCGTCCAAGAGATTTTTAGTGATTTTAAGGGATTTTGTGCCATTTCAATGGATTTAATATGGTTTAAAAAGTGAGCAGAGAAATTTCAAATTTTAGAAAGCATTTTAAATGATTTGAAAAAAAATCAAAAGAGTTTAAGGATTTTCATGTAATTTAAAAATATTTTAAAGTATTTAAACAGACTTTCAGGAATTTCAAGGGATTTAACCGGAGTTATTTGATTTTGAAAATTTTTAAATTTATAAACGAATTTTAAAAGATTAAAAAATATTTACAAAAGTTCAAGATATTTGAAAAGAATTTAAGAGATTTTAAGTAAGTTTGAAGATTTTTTGAGGAATTTCGGTATAATTTAAATGACTTTAAGATTTTAAAGAAATTTTAAGATTTAAATAATGTTCTTGAATTATTTAAAGTCTGTTAAATATCTTTAAATCTTCGAAAATTTGTAGTAATCCTTTCAATTCTAATGAATTTCGTTATATATATATATATATAATGATTTTTTTAAATCTTTCATAATATCTTAAAATATTTTTTAATTTAGTTTAAATCTAGTCAAATCACATAAAATATTCAATAATAATTTGCAATATATTAAAAACCTGAAATCTTATTACATATATTATTATCAGCGTAGCAATATTTTGTATAGAATGGTTCAAAGAAAATTGCAGGCGGCCATGCACAGCTGTCGGTTATATTTCAGATTTTTTTTGTAATACTTCCAGCTAGGTTAGCCGAGGGGCTTTAGCCATTAGGAATTAGGATTGCGAAACTTATAGGGTTCGAGCCCCAAGGCGAATAAAAATTTTTACAGCGTGCGATTATAAACAGTGTAATATTTGTATTATATTTATTAAACTACCCATCATATTCTCTACTATAAGATTAGTTCTATGAAATTTAATGGATATTTTTTTCCGCGGAATTACCATAGTTGGCCCGATTTTCGTAATGGATATTGTACCAATATTCGGCTAACATGGTCGGGCCAAAGTTATAATTTCGCTGTTGGGCCGACTTCTAGTAGTCATGGTTGGGCCAACCATGTTAGCCAATAGTCGGCAAACAGAGTTGGGCCATAGTTATCATTTCGGTATGTTGGCCAATGCCTGGTTGGCAAAGTTAGCCCAACTCCGAGAAAGTTGGCCCGACTATGGCCCAATGGAAAATGCGCACCTGGGAAATTGCAAAATAAAAATTATTTTTCGTTTCCAATTATAGTTTTAGAGTTAGAAGCAGTTTTAAGGTGACTATAGTTCTTATGTTATCCGGTAATAAGCAGTTTTTCATTAACGTTATTGTTTAAGAGTTCAATTTTTACATTTAAATTGATTAATATAATTGAAGATGATTGAAAATACTTCCAGACGTGAACATTTAATTCGACTTGATGTGTCCTTATTTGGCCAAAATAACTATTTTATTACCCCGAAAATGATCGTACAATAATTCGTGATCATTCTGTAACACGTTTTTATTATTAGAAGAAGCATAGTGTGGAGGTGAGTTTATGAGAAAAAAATATCAATAAAAACATGTACTTCTTGTCTGTAAAGCACTTAATTTGATAGGTTGATTTAGAACTAAAATATTATTCAAAAAATTTAAACAAAATTTATTGCAATACTTGGTCATCCGTTAAAACAAAAGTTATTTGCAACGAGTGATTTGCTTTACTCTTATCCACGTTCGTAAGTGAAATTGGACCATTGTAACGTAGTGGGATATTATGAATGTTATAAATAACGCAAATATTTGTTTATTTTTATTTTTCGCATTTAATTGTTAAAGATGTATAAATTAGTATTGTAACATAAATGTTGGACCTATACAATGTAAAACGTGAATTAAATGCACCAGTTTGAAAATTATTTATTTTTAACAATTAAATTCAAAATCAAACTATTTCGAAATTTTCAATGTTGAATGTTTTAAATTCAAATTCATTGAATTCTTCTACATAAGTTTTAAATTTAAAATTGCTAAATTGATAACTGTTTCAAATATAAAAATATTTTAGGCTTGCAATTTTGAGAAAAAAATTTAGTGCAGAATCTTGTAAAATTATCGCAAATTTTCATTTTAAAACAATAATCATGAAGTTAAAAGAATGAAATTTTTCGTTAAAATCAACCCTGTTACACATAGGATCGATAGGGGACGCTTCCAGATCGGTAATATTAAACCTGGCAGCTATATATTCGATTTTAATGAAACATAGTTTAAATTGTAGTGCTTTTTTGGGAAGTAGTGTGTCGCTAAAGTATTTACGAAAATTTCGAAAACTACACCATTTAAAAAATTTAAAGCCAACATTTCTTTAAATTGTAATGTTTCCGACCAAAATTTGAATAAAAAAAACAACGTGAAAACAGTTTTTTGATTGGATTTTCGACAGAATGCGCTATAGTTTTTTCGATTTCTTTTTTATTATATTACTTGCTTTTTATCTTTCATTTAAAAAAAGTTGATGAACACTGATCTGGTTCGCGAGTTATGAATATTTAAAGAGCAGAAGTCCAGTCGAATATAATTCTAAAAAAAGCTGAAAACCATATTGCCCATTCCTTCAAAAATCCAATCCAAAAACTGTTTTCTTTTATTTATTTGAAATAAATTATTTTCTACTAAAAACGCTAAACTAATGTTAAATTGTTTTAAAATTGTAAATCCTCTTTGGAATCTTATCAAAATTATTTGTTAAGACGTGCAGTTTATACTATCAATTTTACAACAATTTGTATTCTTCTTTGAAATCCATTGTATATACCACTGTATCCATTGCATCCATTGTATAACCTGAAAATGTTAAAACTTTGCGAATATTACAAAAAATATATAATTTCTTAGAACAAAAATACCAATTTCCGCCCAAAAAGACTAAGAAAATTAAAAAATTTTAAAAATTCTAAATATGTGCTTCAAATTAAAATTATTATTTTCTTAAATCACAATTTTCGATGTAATAAGTCAAAGGTAAACTAAAATTTAAAAAAAGTGTAAATCTTCTTTGAACTCTAATGATTTTTTTTATAAATATTAATTTCCGAAAAAAATAATACGATATAAAAATGTATAAGATTGTCCCTTCATTATTTTATCATTTTTTTTGTTAGAAATTCGAATTTTAGGTAACTGGTGAACCAGATGAGTCTCTATCAACTTTTATTTTTTAATGGTAGGTAATAAGACACGGAATAAGATGCCAAATAAAGAATTAAAAAAATATAGCGTATCGCGTCAAAAATCTAATGAAAAAAATTGTTTAAATTTTTTGTGTTTAAACTCAAAATATTTTTTTCTTATATATCTTATATAAAACAGCACATTGTTTTACAAAATGCCTATAACTTCCATGAAAAACCGAAATAAAGTATCGGAAATATTACAATTTAAAGAAAAAACTACCTCAAAGTTTAGAGTGATGTAGCTCCCAGAATTTTCAAAATTTTCGAAAATACTATGGCCATAAAAGATTATTCATAAAGTACTACAATTTCATTAAGTTTTATTAAAATTAATGAGATGGCTCTCAGATTTTAAATGCAAAACAAATTAGTCATTAACTTTTTCTGTTACAATACAGTGATTATATCTCTTCTTATTTGTAGAAAAAAGTGGATGTGATTAGTTATTGCATTAATCAATTATTTTTAAAGAAACCTGGGTGCTTTTATAAAACTCTAATTCTTAATTCTGTAATATGGTTTTTTGTTTTGAATTTTTGGATTTGAATTTTTCCTACATAAATGACCTTTCATCGAATTATTTAGGAATAATGGAAAGTATATATCCTAAGATATCCGTTTTTTTAAATGTTATATTTTTATTTGTTTTATTGATAAATTACTGCAGGGTAATTAAAAATCCGACTAAGGCGTCAGTGTGTTATATGTTTGTCGTTTTTCATTTTGAAGAACGAAAATCTGTCAACAGTTACAGGTTGGTTGGAGAGTTTAATGAATCTCTTTTTTTAAATATAAATGAATGTGCATGCTAATAATTGGAAATGAGATTTTAAAATATATGTAATTACAAATAAGTTAGTTTTTTAATATCACTGAACCCCAATTCCAAATTCAAATTTTTTACTTTCTCACACTGTCGTATACACAGGTCCGGCGACCTGTGTTTTTAAAAATTTTTAAATTGCCACGAGGGGGTGTAATAGAAGAGTAGTGGCGGTTTAATTTGAAATTTTGATGTGATAAGATCAATATTTTCAACATGTATTTTATAAATATGGATGCATTGCAAATTAATACACGCACAATAAAGTTTAAACATTATAAGATTATAAATACATTTACATAATGAAGTGGATTTTCGAAAATATGAAATAATTGAAATAATGCAACGAGATATGATAATATTTGAAATTATATTTGCATTGGAATGCCAGAAATTTAAGGAACGTAAAGATTCTTGATAACAAAAACTTATTGATAAGCAAAGTCGCAGCTTGAATACTTCGTAAAAATATTTATGGAAATATTGAAAAAATTATATATTAATCTCGTTGTGCTTTAGTCTTAAAAATTAAAATGAAATATAAAATAATCAAATTTTTGGACAAACGACACAAGCTATGAAAAAAAATAGAAAAAATTTCAAAATAAAAAAAAGCAAAAAATTGGTCAGAAATACTTTTTTAACAGGACGCGTAGTTTTTGTTTTAATCGTAAAAAATATCATTGAAAATAAGCAAGTTAAATTTATGGAAAACGAAACAGGGTGCCATAAAATGTAAATAGACCAAATTTTTTTACAGGATACGCACTTTTTCAAATTATAAAACCAAGACAATAAAAATACATTTGAATAAATATTAATGCATAATATGAATTGTAATAACACAAATTGATTAAAGTGTTCAATTTTTCATGGTGACTGAGATAAAATTAAATGCAAAATAAGGAGCAAATATTAAAGTGATAATGATAAATAAAATTTGTACTTTATTTTGCAATATCTAAATAAGCACTCCCAGGCCGAGGTACAGAAATAAATGTAATATTTATTTCATATAATAGTGTACAAAAATGTACAAAATCTCGCATTTTGGACAAAATCAAGTGCCAAGCACGATATACGTGATGAAAAGGTGTTCGTTGAAGCCGAAGAAGCTTTCCCGGAGGATAATTCAAAATCACCAAATTACAGTTGTCTATTATTTTTCCTTGAATTTTAAAAGTTCTTTGCACAAATGTGGGGAGAATACAAAGACCGAGCGCGCAGCGCGAGGTAAAAACATTATCGAGAGACGAAATCGTCGACACACTACCAAAGAAAATAACAAACATTTCTAGAGGAAAGTTTTTGTAGATTAAACGTGGGGAGATTAAAAATAGAAAGTTTAAAGAAAGTTTTGGCAACATTTCTAACAAGAATATTCTCAAATATTTGAATATTTGACGCAGAAATCTGTATAAGGATTAAGCTTCTTTTTCAAGTTTGTTATACTTTTCAAACTATCTCTAAATCCCTTATTTCTCATTCAGATGGTTGCATTTATCGCGATCCGCTGTAGAGCCTGTATAAACACTAGGATATATTCTCGTATTATAACAAATAAAAAAGAGAGGATTTCAGTTTAAAAAAATTAAATATTGACTTCGTAACTAATTACTTTTCAAATTAATTAAACATTAAGGAGTAAGAAAATGATTATCTTAATTTCACTTTTATATAACTTTTTACGCGCGCATAAATTTACAGACTGATTATTCAATAATCTCATTTAAATTTTAAATTTCAGGAAAAAGAACGGATGTCAAATACACTTTTCTTTTACAGTATATAGATAGGAAATTAAATTTTTCCTTTGAAATGATAAAGCGGTTAGTGACTGTCCACAATTAATTTCGGCAGAGCCGAGACGTACGGCAATCAATAAATCCATAAAGTGGAGGCGAATTGCAATTCAGCCGTTCTGTAAAGCACAATTTAAGTCGACTTAAGAACTATTGAATACATTGAAATTTTCTAATGCGCACTTACAATATTTTACTTTTATCCGAGCTTTTTATCAATATTGCAGGATTACATCTTAGACGTGACAAATTATAACCTCGCCTCAAATCTGAAATTACAAGGTGATTTATTACGAGGTTGAGTTAATCTGATTAATATCCTAATTCACTTTCTCGGTCTCGATTTTTTATCATCTTTCAGAAAATATCAGAATGTTGGGTTTAAAATCTAAGTACTGAGAAGATTATTATTATAATAGAAAAAATAGCGCACTACTTGCGCTTATTACACGTTTCTTATTTTGGTTGCTTAATTATGGAATTAAAATACACAAAAAATCCCATTTAAGTGCGGTTTCTGTCGTGGTCTTAAATGGCCTTGACTTAAAAGGAACACGACTATCGTTCGCTCCGAATGTAAGCAGGCAGGTACGCATAAATCATTTATGTACGATTTAGACCTATGACGTAATCTGATACAATTAACGCGCTGTAAGTGGCTCTCCAGCTGTTAGTCACGCTTCAGTGAGCCACTGCTTTCGATTTCGGCCCCGCGACTTATCCACCAGGAAACCGCCGCGGCATCAATTCTCGGAACTACATAAATGGGATATACTTAAATCGACTTCCCAGTGTATATGCTTCTAATCTAATTTACTATGAAATATAATTAATATTCATCAATTAAAATAAATATTGAAAAAATTACATTGGCTTTCATTCAATTTAAATTTGAATTTAAATTATAATTTTTTTCTTTAACCTGTATCTTACATTTAAATATAAAATTGTAACCTAAGAGAAATTAAAAACAAATAAAAAATGAACAAATTTATGTGGGATTTTATATTTAATAAAGATGTTCTTAAAAGCAATTCGAGAATTTTGAAGCTTACTGGTGTCTTCTATTTTCGACACTGATCGCCATTTTGAAAACATTTATAATTTAAATTCACCAACTTTTTTAGCTTCTAATGTTTACATTTCCGTTAGGGGTTCGCGAAATTGATGCAGGTGGGTCAATTCGGGTTTGAGGATTGGACCGCAGATCCTGAATCCATTCGCATTTAGTCTTCATAGACTAGCCAGCAACCGATTAGGACTCGAAAACTCTGTGACTGGATGATGAGGGAAAAAATTCATTTTTAAAATTAATTCTTTTCAAAAACTCTGCCTCTTTTTTAAAATATGCAGCCAAATATTTGAGTTAGACACTTATAAAAAAGTGTGGTTATGATGGACTAGCCAGTAGCCGATCAGGGACCAGAAAGACTGACTAGATGATGAGGGAATTTTTTTTTTTTAGATTTCATTTGTAATACTTTTAAACATCCTGTCTCTTTTTAAAAATAAGCGAAAAAATATTTTAGTAAGACACAATTAATTATTGATTAATTAATAACCATCTTAAGTTATAACTAGAGGTTGCAAAAAAAATCAATTAACCCGTGCGCGTTGGCCTGCATACCTGCAATCAGCACGACAAACCGTATTCCATCCGACAACCCGCATGCAATTTTTTTATTAGATTAGAAGTCAAAAAGTTATATAATTTTTATAGTTATGCAATTCTTTTAAAAGAGATTCGTGAATTTTAATCTTGATTTTTATCATGTATATTAAACAAGATTTACAAACTATATTCATTACATTTTTCGATTGGACACAAGTTTATAAAGTTCTAGATAATTAATAATCTAGCAGATTACTTATACTGGCATTTTATAAAAAACGAAGAAATAATTTTCAATATGTTTTTAAAACTGAGTTTATCATTTTATACAGTTAAATTAAAACTTATCTTTGAACGAAAGGAGTTAAAGTCTATGGCTTAAGTTCTGTTAACTAAATTAAAGAAAAAAACTTATAATTTGTTATTGACATTATATCGAAAAACATGACATCTTCTTATATTCCGTTTCATTTTTTCTGCATCGTTTTATTTTTTAAATAGAACCATCTATATAACCTAATTGTCAACCGCGAAGCGCGAGTGTCGCGATCACAATGTAATAATCGTTAAAGTTGCAGGTGCTTTGATAATAAATTTTGAAAACAAATTTAAAAGCTATTTCAGATAAAATTCATGACTGTAGTTCTTTAGAAGTTTAAATTACAGTTTTCGATTTAAGTTATAATAAGTATGATATTTGAAAAAAGGCAGTCGAAATGTACGAGCGTGAGGGCGTGTACGAATTTGCGCGAAGATTGTGACCGCGCAGCGGGTATATTTTTGTTGTTGTAATAGTGCATATTTGAATATTTACAATTTGAACAATTCTACTCAATATTAAGAGTGTATGACAGAAAAATATGCAATTTCAAATACTTTTACTTAGGATATTTTAATTTGCAACATTTCATATTAAAATTTATTTGATTTGATAATAATTCGAATAATTATGTGCCATCTGGTACCACATATTTAATACATTCTTGTGGCAAGAAATGGACATTAACCGAATATTTTTAAGCTTTTTAAGCCTTTTCATTGTGGAAGTAAATTAAATTTTTCTAGGAAACTTAGATTCTTGATTGACTTGAATCATTTTATCCATGTAACAAGATTTTTTCCAAAATCAATTTTTCTCGATGTTATGACGACAATCTCTTATGTGAGCAGATCCATTATGTTTTACAGGAGATGGACACCTCAACACCAGAAAACTTTACGGCGTGTAGAATACTTCCTCAGTTCAATTGGCCTCTATTTCAACTGACGTTTTTTCTATCCAGCTACGTTGTGCCTCTGACCCTTATATGCGGTCTTTATTTATGTATGCTCCTGAGATTATGGCGAGGGTCTCGTATTAGCGCAGAAAGTCGTCGAGGGAGAAAAAGAGTGACAAGGCTGGTTCTCGTCGTCGTTGGAGTTTTCGCCTTCTGTTGGTGTCCAATTCAGGTAAAGAGAAAATTTATCCCCTAATTTACATTTCATAAGAAAAAATTAAAGAAAAATCATAAATTAATAATTAAATAGAACACATTTTAATTAAAGCATTCAACGTTGAAACATTGAAAATGGTTAATGAAGGTTTGCAGTAAAAGCAATTTAAGAAGATTACAAAAGTCTTAAGGCGTTTTAATTGATTCCAAAGGATTAAGAGAGGTCTGGAATATTTCGCATAAAGCTCCGAATAACTGAATTCTTCGATTTTTTTCAAACTTTTTATACTTATGTATTTTGACGCTTTGATTAGGAATATGAGAGATAAAATTGGCGACAAGGCGATTTTCATGGTAAAACCATGAAAAAACCATAAAAATCATGGTTTTTTGCGTTTATCTAAGCCAATATGAAAAATTTTGCAAAATCTTTAAAACAAAAGTTATAGATCTCATTAAAATACATATTTTTTGTAAAATAAATTTTGTTGTATAAGAGTGATAATTTTCGCGAAAATTAGTGATAATCGATTTTCATTAAATAAAACATTAAAATCATGGATTTTTACGTTCATCTAAGCCAATACGCACAATATAGCTAAATATTATGAAAAAAGTTGTATAACTTATCAAGTTATACATTTTTTGTTTTCAACATTTTTATCTGCGAGTGATAGTTTTCGCGAAAATGAGTGACACATCGATTTTTATGAAAAAAAAACCCTTAAAAATCAATGTTTTTTGCGTTCAGCTCAGTTGATACACGAAAGTTTGCAAAATATTTGGATTAAAAGTTGTAGATCTCATTAAGATGCACATTTTTTGTTTCGAACATTTTTTTCTACGAGTGATATTTTTTGAGAAAATTAGTGATGCATCTGATGATATGTAACAGCTTTTAATGCAATAAACGACAGGTATTTCTTCACCTTCCGCGCTCATAATACTTACGGGCGTATTTATTGCATACATTCATTGGTTTCAAAGAAATCATTAATACAGGTGAAATCGTTTGGCGCACGCCTGTAGTTAATATTGTCGATAGGCGAAGGTGTTTGGCGCGCGTTTATCGGCAGATGTGAATAAAAGTAAAAATCAACTTACGAATAGTGCAAGTGGGACACGATGTCCGGTGACTCCCCTGGATCACCGGAATCTAAAAAACAAAGAACTGTACCTGATGAGAGGGGTTTCAGGCCTACTAAAAGAACCAGAAAGAAAATGCCTTATGTAGAAGCAGCAACAGTGCCACTCAACAATCGCTTCAGCATCCTCCAAGACAGCGAGGATCTCACCAAGACTGTTCATTCCCAGGTTGAGGAAATGGAAGTAATTCAGGATGCAACAAGAGGTGTTCAAGAAGAAAACATCGACACAGCAGGGGGAAAGAAAAAGAAAATATCGCCTATAATTATCTCTAAAGAACTGGACGATTACACGGGATTTGTCTCAACTCTGATATCCTTCATCAAAGGGGAGCCGAAAATCCACTATTCCCCGCACAGATTAGCAGTTTATGCTGAGAATGAGGATGGATATAAAACGCTGTTAAAGGAATTGGATATAGCGAGTTGTTCTTTAAATAACCTAATAGGATTAAATTTCTTGTCGAGAAATGAGTGCCTAAAAATATGTTATCATCGTAGATTCTATTATATAACTCACCTTGTACACAAAAAATGTTTGAGATGCAGCAGCCTGCATGCTCATATTATTCTGCTTCGCCGTAGGGTTCAATTTTGAACAATTTATATGGGAAAGCAGCATCGTAAACGGTCAGTCGATTTCGCGGGAAACTGTTGCAGACCACTTCTCTTTTTGTAGGGAGATCTGCAGGGTTGCTCTTGACAGTAAATTCGAAGAGAAAGATCGCATCGGAGGTGTCAATGGAGTAATCGAAATTTATGAGTGCAAGATCGGCCGTCGAAAATACGAGTGAAGGCGTCTAGTGGAAGGATCATGGATCCTTGGAATAATCCACAGAGGACATCCCTATACATCTATCGATTAGAAATATCTCCCGAAATTAAGAGAGATCAGGCTACTTGAATAGAATTAATAAAAAAAGCACGTGTCAGAAGGAACACAGGTCCACACCGATTGTTGGAAGGGTTATATTAATCTCAAAGATCATGGTTTCGTCCCCAAAACTGTGAATCATTCCGAGGAGTTCGTGAATCGCGACACCGGAGAGCACACTCAAAACGTCGACTCCTCTTGGCGGTGAATGCGACGATTTTGCTCACAAGAAGGAGTGCACAAGAACAATCTCGCAAATCATTTCTGTGAATTTCTGTGGCGACGACGGCTCAAGCAGATAGGTGCTGGTCCGTTTAAGGAACTAATCGCGAATAATAAAGTCTGTTACCCTGGTCACTGAATTTAAACAGCATTATTAATTAAAATAAATTCAACTATATTATATAATAATAAAATCATAAAAATAAAAAATAAATCAAATTAACCAAAAAAATACAAAATATAAAGAAGACAAAAAATGTGCTCTTCAAAGTACTCCAACCTACATAAGACGTTGGAAAGCGATAGGCGTTTGACCAACATTATTTCTGTAGCCAGTCACAGGGGTGCCTTCCCGCCCCCAACGGAACCAGGGAAAGGGATAGGGGGTTTCACCAACACTATTTCTGTACCCAGTCACATGGGTGCCTCCCCCCCCCACCACAGGACCTGAAAAATGGTTAGGGGTTTGACCAATATTATTTCTGTGACCGATCGGAGGGGTGCCCCCCCCCTCCCCACGGCACCTGGGAAAGTGGTAGGGGTTTGACCAACATTATTTCTGTAACCAGTCACAGGGGTGCCTTCCCGCCCCCACGGGACCTATGAAAGGGATAGGGGGTTTGGCCAACATTATTTCTGTAGCCAGTTACTGGGGTGGCTTTCCATACCCCATGATTAGCTGGAAATGAGTAGAGAGAAATGGTAGGGATTTGGCGAGAATTATTTTAAAATATTTGATCGTTAGATGTCTCACTTATTGTCTCGAAAACTATCATTCGTGGAAAAAAATGTTTTCAAAAGAAAATTTGTATCTAAATGAGATCTACAATTTTTGTCTGAACATTTTTACAGAATTTTGCGTATTGGCTGAGATAAACTCAAAAGTCCATAATGTTTATAGGTTTTTTTATATGAAAATCGATATATCATTCATTTTCTCGGAAACTATCACTCGCAGAAAAAAATATTTATAACAAAAAGTTTGTATCTCAATGGGAGCTAAAACTTTTATGGAGAAAACTTTGCGAAATTTTGCATATTGGTTTAGATAAACGCAACTACGACTTTTATGGTTTTTTAATGGTTTCGCCATGCTAGGTGGCCTAGTCGCCAATTTTCACTATCCAATTCATAATGAGCCTATCAAAGTACATAAGTATGCGGAGTTTAAATAAAATTGCCATCTCTTTTTCCATTCATTGTGAAAATTAAACAAAATAAATGGTTCTATCTTGAAGATTTACATCTTAAATTCCTTCAGTTTTCCGTAAAAATATTTTTCATCTTGTTCCGCACTGTAAAGCTACAAATATTTTTTATCGGCATTTTGTAAGAATAAACAATTTACCGATATAAATTAAAAAATAAAAAATTTATTTTTAATGAAGTGTTTAATTTAAAGATTAAAAGAGCATAAAAATATTAATGAAAACTTTCAAAATTAAAAAAAGTTGAATTTGATGTATCTAAATTAAACCGTATTCTTAGGTACATTCTAAATGAAATAATAACATTAAATGCATTCAAAATAAAGACAGAGCATATTATGCATTTTAAAGTGGAAAAGTTTTATTGATTTAATTAAATTTTTTTAATGATTGAAATATTACGATTTAATATTCTATAGGGATTTAAATTTTCTTCCATTTACTATGTTTACAGTTAAACAATACCGCACTGTAACTTTGACGATTGTCCTTAACTTGTGGTATTTTAAATTAAATCATGAAAAGCTCAGAAGTTAAAAAATGTGAAAATAAACTGAAAGCATTTATGTGAATTATGTATTACACGAAAGCGATTTAAAATTTGTGCAACTTTAGGCGCGGAAAATTTAGAATGTTTAAATTTGAAACTTTTATTGTAAAAACTTGTCACATTTTTAACGCTTATTCAACTGAGAAATTTGAAGTTTATATGCTTAAAGTGTTTTTTTCTTCCATTAAAAATGTTTACTTCATACTTTACATTTACTTTAACCCTAGGAATGTCGATTTTTATTGTTAGATTATATAAGTTTTAATCTTTTACGCTCCATTTAAAATTTAAATTGCAATAATTTTCAATCTTAAATTCTAAAATGTTGAAAAGCGAGAGTTTAAAATTCTTCATTCTTTAAAGCTTGCGAATGAAAATGGTATATTCAAAAAGCTTTTTGTCTTAAAATTGTTAGCTGTATAATATTTTAGGTAGACTTCATTTAATTCGTACAGTTTTTATAATAGTAAATTTAAAAGTTAGTTTAGACGAAGGTGAAAAAATGTGAATAGGAGATAAATTAGACCTTATGACAGAGGGTCAGTGAACCTTTTGGGAGGTTAAATGATTAAAGGGCTTAAGTAGCTTAAGGTTTTTAGAACAGCATTATACTTTCAGGGTTGTTTTGCACTTTTCACCCATTATACTCCACCCAGTTAATATCCTAATTGATATCACAAAAACGAGTTAATTAAAGCCTAAAAATCCCTTCAAGTAAAGACTTTCCACGCCGCTTCTCTTACTTTAGGGGTGTACATTTATTATTACGAAAGTAAAATCCCTTTAAGAAAAGAAAAACATTTTCCGACTCCGCTTCTCTTAGTTTTGTGATGTACACATCTCACATTAATTTTCATATTTTTTAATTTACTTAATTTTTCTTACACTATATTATTTCTCCTTGTTTTTCATTTCAGTTCTGTTAATTATATCCGATTCTATCAATTAATTCGTTCTACCTCTTATTGAAATTAAAAATTTTTAAAGTTTTTTTTGAAATCTTGCTCTACCTGAATTCATCTAGTCACTTCAGAAATGTGTTTGTTAAAATAATGAAGGAAGATTATAAAATAAATAAAATAGAAAGTTTTTTATTTTAGGTAAATAATTTTATGTATTTCATACATTTTATACGGACAGTCAATAATTAAACATCACGTGCACAGTCACGTTGATACGTGAAACAGAATGGTTTATGGCTTCATGCTGTGTGTCTTTTTACGGTTAGTTGGCTAAAAGAGGTTTTTTTTTCATTGACAATTATTATCTTTGTTTAATGGACAGTGAACTATAAACCGAATCCATTTTAAATCAGGTAGGGGACTCCACTTTAAATCGCCAAAGTCTTACACGCCTACCCCTCCTGATCAAAAACGTTTTAAAAGTAGGAAAACCACCTTCAAAAATGTAAACACGATTGACGGGTCCAAATTAATTACTTGAGACTTAAAAATTTCCCTCTCATTGTAATTTTTACCAAAAACTACCCTTCCACGTGAACGTATGCAGCGGAATATATATATATGTATGAAAAAAGCATAAAAATACTACAACTTAGAAAATACTGTTAGTTGTTATTTTTTGCTCTTCTTTGGCTCTTCCATGGCCTTAATTTGAACAAAATTATAGTTTCGTAATACACATAAACTTTTTTTATAACTCTGGTTATACGAATTTACAATTTTACTCTTGAACGAGGTATTAATGCGAGGACGCTACTATTAAGAAAGTGTTTTCGAAATACGTGCGCGTTCGAAAGCGTGACAGTAGTGGGAGAAACCCATTCCGAGAACAGTTATTCCCCTACAAACCCCAATCGCGGAACTATTGAAAAGGTGGACTGAATTTAAAAACTTTTTAAACTTGATTAAGGTGGCTAAAGATTAGGAAGAACCTGAAAAATTATGGAAAAGACAGGGAAATTTATGGATGAGAGAAAATCAGGGAAAAGTCAGGGATTACAAAAAAAAAATTTTAAAGTCATAAATATGAATCAGAGGCATTTTAAATAACTGTCATGAATAATAAAATTAACATTTTTATTTCTTTTTCTATTTTATTAATTTCCTTTTGCCAATTACATTATTAGTGTACATTTTTTATGATTTGCTTGCATATTCAACATTTTTGTTTAAAGGTCATCCTTTAAAAATTTATTCTGTTGTTTTAAAGCTCGTTCTTTTGTTGTTGTTAATTACATTTTTTAATTGAAATCTTAACTATTTAAGTTCAAGATTCATTATGTTAGCTAAAAATTCATCTCGTTGGTTAAAAGTTTAACTGCTTTGTTGAAAATTAATTTGGGTTAATTACATTTTTAAACCTAAAATACAATTATTCCTTTTTTTTAAAATGATTTTCTTCAATCGAAATTTTTATTTGCTGAAAATTCATATTTTTGGTTTAAAAATTTAAATTCTTAAAATAGAATTCGAATTCAATTTTCCTTTTTTGACAATTCGAGTATTTGGTTAAAACTATATTTTGGTAGGTTGCATTGTAAAGAGTTATCCCACAGGAGGAAAGATATAGGAATTATAAATATAGAAACTGCACAAATTTAGGCTACCCCTATTTTAAATGTCCTGAGGAAAATCGAAAGTATTGTTATGGGTGCGGGGCAGAAGGGATATTCAAGAGCGATTGTCCCAAATGCCAAGCGAAGGGAAACGAACAGGGGGAGGAAAGATTAGGGCCCCTAATTTCTCCCGTAACAAATAACGAAGCCCAATTATCAGAGGATAATACGGGTCGCACTCATGAGCCAACTATTACTATTTTGGCTCCTTCAATTTCCAGAACGGTGAACAATATGATTGTCCGAAAGGGGCAATATATTCAAAAAAAAGAAGCCTCTCGTTTAGATTGAATATGGGGGAGCAGTTCTAAAGACGAATAGCCGGTGGAGATCATCCGAGTAGAGGATCCAGTGAAAATCTATCTTAGGTGCAGAAATTCTGACCCCTTGGTTCTATTGCAGGGGGAGGGGGGTACCGTTGCTAGTACTAGCATTTCAGATCCTCTTGGATTGAAGGATATAGCACTGCGCGAAGAAGTATTACCGGAGAGTCGTAGCATGAGCTCTGGGGACTCTAGTGTAGTTCAGG
Source organism: Belonocnema kinseyi (assembly GCF_010883055.1). NCBI lineage: Eukaryota > Metazoa > Arthropoda > Insecta > Hymenoptera > Cynipidae > Belonocnema > Belonocnema kinseyi. Next base: position 106,058,040 of record NC_046660.1, on the reverse strand, counting down.
ATGGACTAAGAGGGATCCAGACGGATAACAGAGTAACCGACCAAGGTATAGAAGTTCCAGGTGAAATACCGCCATGTGGGGAGATCGAGACCGAAGTAAAGGCCATGAAGCTGTTTGCGAAAATTAGGATCGGTACACGATTGATTGACGCACTTATTGATGGTGGGTCTTCACGTTCATTTTTAATGGAATCCCTCGCACAGGAGTTGATAGCAGAAAATAATAGGAAAATGGTGGATGCTAAAGGACGTATAATGAGAGTAGCTAATGGGGCAAACTCTTCGATTCTGGGGCGGGTATTCCTGCCGATAGAATTAGATGGTGTGAAGCATGAAGTACCTTTTCAAATTACTAAAGCGTTATCACCACATTGAATTTGGGCTGGGACTTTATGCGTAAGTTCGATCTCATCCAAGATGGGTTTAGAAACGCGTGGTATTTAGCTAGGATTGGTAGAATTGTCTGAGGTCGAGAGTAACTGTCTTCAGAAATTTCTTGCAGAAGTCATTCCGTCCAGCAGTCCGAAATATGGTTGTACTCACTTTTTTGAACATAAAATTGATGTTCAGGGGCATTCCTCAATCAAACAGAGACACTATCGTGTAATTCTGGTTGTATTGGGAGCAATGTATGATAAGGTGGATAAGTTTTTATCGGAAGACTTTATCGAACCAACCAATTCAGAGTGGTCTAGTCCAGTGATAATGGTGAAGAAATCTACCGGTGCATATCGCATGTGTATTGACTATAGAAAAGTCAATGAAATTTCTAAGGGCGATGCATACCCACTTCCTTTTTTAGAGATTATCAACAAGGTCGTCTGGAGGACGGCCGTCGAGCTGTAACAGCATTCTCAATTCCGGGACCTGGTTTCTTCCAATATAAGCGCATGCTTTCTAGGTTGAGCGGGGCACCTGCGACATTCCAACGATTGCTTGATAAATTAATGGGCCCTGAAATGCGCCCCCATTGTTTCGCATATCTCGACGATATTATCGTCGTGTCCGAGACTTTTGAGGAGCATTTAGAATAGCTTAGGAAGGTGTTAGATAAAATCTATGGTGCAGGGCTAACCATTAGTCCCGAGAAGAGTGTGTTTTGCCGATCAGAGGTCGCTTGATAAACCCTGTCGCCTGTTGCGGAACAAGGACAGTTGGAATTGGTTGGAGGAACAAGAAACGGCGTTTGAAGTGATTAAAAAGACACTTTCATCGGCTTCAATTTTAGCATGTCCGGATTTTGAACTCCCCTTTGTGTTACAAACTGACGCCAGCAGCTTTGGCTTAGGTGCGGTTTTGACACAGGTAATTGAGGGCGAGGAACGAGTAATTGCTTTCACAAGCTGTACGTTATTGGATGCCGAACGTCGGTATTCCACAATTGAACAGGAATGTCTGACAGTACTTTGGTCTATCCGGAAATTTCGTCCTTTCCTGAAAGGCTTTAAATTTAAGTTGCTCACGGATCATAGCAGTTTGGGATGGCTGCATAATTCGCATAATCCGACTGGATGTGTGAGGATGAGGTTGTCACCGAGTTGTGTGAAGCGGAAGTAATTGACGATCTATGGTATTCCCGGCGAGTTAGGGATGTTCAAAATTTCCCTGGAAGGTGTCATGGTTGGATGGTTCTAGAGGGCAAATTATATGCTTTTAGACCAATTCCTCTGATAGACCCAATCATAGAAGACACAGACGCGTGGAAATTGGTGGTTCCAGTCGATAAACGGCAGCAGGTGTTAATCGAGGTACATGATGAACCTCAGGCAGGACACCTAAGCTCGTCATGGATTAATGGTCAAAAGCATATTAGACCAACCCTGGGCATTAGTCAATGGACTGTATGGGGCCTTACACTCGCCGTAAAGCAGGTAACTGTTATGTTATGGTCTTACAAGACTACTTCACTAAATGGATCAAGTGTAAAGCCCTGCGAGCAGCCGACGCAAAAAATGTGGGGGCGGCTTTGGAGGAAATGTTTATCTCGAGATGGGGTAAACCTGAGGTACTTCACACAGATAATGGAACGGAGATCGTCAACAAAACCCAGCCATTTTAAATTGTAGGAGGGAATTGAGGCCAAAAATAAGTCTCCGATGAGAGGATGAGAGTCCTGATAATATTCCTGAGCCCGATAGAGAAAAATGGATAAATCCTATGGAGCGCCTAAAAGAATTGCGAGACATGGTGATGCTCCATTTAGAGGAGACTCCCGAGAAACAAACTCTTTAATACAACCAATCGCGACTTGATTTTAAGTATCAGATAGCAGATCGGGTTTTGAAGCGTCGGACAGTATTATCCTCAAAGGAGAAGAAAATATCGGCTAAATTAAATAAACGTTTTCATGGTCCTTTCCACGTTATGGGAGTACGTTCACTCCTCGTATATGAATTGGCTGATGATAGTGAGAGGGCGCTTGCGCTTTTCATACAAAATACCTTAAACCATATGTATCATGTTAGGCAGAGTCATTGTTTGGTTTGGTTTTCTTTATCTTTTTTTTTATTATTCTCGTTCTCACATTTGTTAGAATAATTTTTTTGCCTATTGCATGTGTCTGACATACTTTTCATAGTCTTACCCGCAGAATTGGGTTAAGGATATTTCTTGTTTTTACTCTTTTGTAGTGGTTAGTCTTATGATTTTCTTCTTTGCTTTCTTTTTCTTAGTTTTGTCGACACATAAGGACAGTCTTTTCATTTAACATTTTATTTGGTTTATTTATTTTATTTTGTTTCCTCGATTTTGAACATGATAGTGTGTGGTTCCGCTTTGGAGCGGGTGATTTTTAATTTCTTTTAATTTTGATTTAGGAAGTATGGTACGGAATTAAGTCGCCTATCACCCGGGTTGTTCTTGTTCTATAGCTCTTCCCCTCTTGGAGGAAATATCTATTTAAAAAGAAATAGAATACTGAGGCTCGCACCAAGGCCAACTTATCTTATTTCTTTTAATGTTTTTTTTTATTTTTTTCTGAAATGTTTTATATTTATACCTTTGTAAAGCATACTCTGATGGGCTTTTCATAGGAAGAAAGAGTAAGTCACTCTTGTTAATTGTTTTGGGTTTTCTTTTTTTTTTTATGAAATTCACCGAGTTTCGAGTACGAGAGGGGTATAGAGGAGAGAGTGCTTCTTCCCTGGAGCATTATTTTTCAACAAGGACCAGCACTAAAAACAACGAAGAAGCAAGGCGGTTTGAAGTCGCACAGGTGCAGGCGCAACCGTAGGTTGTACACCGAGGGGTGAATGTGGATGAGATTCCTACATTTCGAATCCTGGGGTGATTCAAATCTCACCGTTGAGGATTCGTCGCAGCACCACTATCATCATCTCATGGACAATAGGGTCCCGAAATCTCCCTCCATATGCCATGATACTGCGACAACAAAGAAGACACGTCTCGGCCACCTGAGCAGGAAAGGAGAAATTGGGCAGCCGGCGTGCTGTCGAGACGAGCGAACTGGTTGTCTTTTGTCGTTCGAGCCTCATGAGAGGAAGAGTCGATTGAGCTGTGTGAGAGAAAGTGATCTCTGATCTATTTGCTGCGTCACAGAGTGGTTTAAAAGAATTTTTGTTTGCTACCACGTTTTTTTTTATCTGATCGACGGATTACTGTTGGTGTACGTCGTTGTGGACTAACCTAAGGATTAACCTAAAGGTGGGCGGCATTATTTAATTAAATTCATCTTGCAAATTACTTTGTAAAGTTTAGAATTTGGTTTGTACTCCAAATGGCGTTAATGGACGCGGAGATAATTTTTTAATAATTTTTAACGTTGATTTTTAACTATGATTTACTTATTTTATAGACCTCTCAGATCTATCTTCCGTCAGATTTTCAGGTACCTACGCCACTTTGCCAAAATAATTAGCTTGGGCATTAAAAAAAGTGTTTAAAACAAAAAATAGTTTTATTCGAGGATTACCACTGTCCTTTTTGTTAGTTAAAATCATTTTCTGCAGGGTGGCAAATGGACGTTTGCCTGGCGCCATTTCAAAATAAATTAAGAGCCCCGGAAAAAAGTTTTGTTTTGTCTATTTAAATAAAATGTAGAAGTTAGAACCTTCGTTTTAGCATGTTCAACTATTTGTTGAAAAGTTGAACTGTTTCATTGAAAACTTAATTATTTTATTGAAAATTCAATTCTTGGATTAAAGATCAAATTGTTTCGTTGAAAATTCATTTTTCTTTTGGTTGAAAATTTATCTTGGCAGGTTCAAAATTTCAACAAATTGGTTTTATTCCTTTTATAAAATATGATGTGTTAAAAAATATGTTGATAAATATATATTTAATGTAAAAAAGTAATTGATCTTTTTTATATTCCATACATTTTAATTAAAATAGACTACTGAAATGAATTCATAAAACCGCATTTACTTTATTATTAATAATTTCTTATCATGATGATCTTTTAAACAAAAGGTCATTCTTTGTGGGCATCTCTTCGTACATAGCAAGTTTGGGGAAGGTTTAGTGAAACCCTGTGGAGTTTATCGCGACATGACATGAATCTCGAATAGGGGATTTCACTCTGAGAGATGAATAATTGAGTAATTGATCCGTAGGAAATAAACTAATCCGAGTATTCAATCCAAACTATAAACGTACATGTATTTGCACGTGCCAAATATTATAATTATGAACACACGAGCACGTTTCAGCTCCTCGTTATGCTTGCACAACTACCAGATTAATCCCTCGTTCTTAGTTACACTGTTACACATAAGGCAAATCATAGATTAATCTGTGATATCTAACTCTTATGAAAACGAAAATTTGAACTACATCTCACATTCATATCAATTTTCTTTGACTAATTACGAAAATAATCATACGAACATATAATATTGGTAGGACATCCCAAATAATTTCAAGTTATAATCCTAAATTTGAAGAATTTACACCAATAATCATTTTTAATCAGAATCTTTTAAACTGGATCAAACGATTTTCAAACATCAGATTAGAATGTTAAATTAAACTATATATATATATATATTCCAATTGAAAACGAGTCAGGTGTCTCTCACTGTTTACGTTTCTATCCCCCCGAAATCAGGTCAAGGCCATTTGAAGACAAACCGCGACACTTGACTGAAAGCGAGAGTTTGGTGTATTCTCAAAAATTCAAATCTCATTTTTTGTTCAAACTGTTTACAATTGCTCAAAAATGTTTTAAATCAGTATGCAATGTTTCTAGGCCTTTTTACTCATATTGGTAAGTAAATCTGAATAATTGTTAATTTGTTATAAACAAATTCAGAGATTTTATCTCATACGTTTTGCGTCGAAATATAGAGCAATTTTACGTCAAATAATCTAAAGAATGTCAGCTATTATAAGTACTTTTGATGAAAAGTCTAGTATCCGTTCTCTTAGAGTATTAAGTGTTGAAAGAAAACCTTGATAATAATTTTTTAAAAAATCAAAAAACCTAGAAGGTATTTAAGGTTTATAATTTTGGTTTCTTTTTCTTAAAATTTCATAATTTTGTGATTTTAATTATATTAAGGTGTATTTTTTATGTTTATCGTAATAGGATGCAGTTTCGAACGAATACTTATTGAACAAAATGTCAAAAACATTTTGAATTTTTATAAAAATAATTTTCAAACAGATTTTCTAAAGAAAAAAAAACACTTTTGTTTTTTTTAAAAGGACCCGAAATAAAAAATTTTTAATATCTCCTAAGGTTTTTTTAAATACTCGAAAATAATCTCGGAGTTCTTCTTTTTACACCTAGGAGAAAGGATACTAGAATTTTTATCAAAATTAGTAACAATAGCTGAAATTCTTCAGATAATTTGACATGGAATTTTTAACTATTATTAATTAGATAATCTTTCGCTTTTTGATTGAATGAACTAAAAATTATTTTTGGTCATAATTTTCGACATTACGGTATCATTAATGCTTTAGAAAGTAGCCAAATTGTTAATTTTTTATAAAATTATTGAATTAAAAAATATTTACCTTCTGTTAAATTATCCACGTGCGAGGTCATTGTAGAGATAGTAATATTTATGATGACTGCAACAAGAAAATATAATTTTAAAAAAGACTAAATTGTGTATTTGTTTATTAAATTTGCTTATTGTTTATAACGGAGAACATTTTTGTTGCATTTTCATATCAACATAAGTGAGGATTCCTAGGAACAATTTATACTGATTTTAAACATTTTTAAGCAATTGGAAACAGTTTGAAGAAAATAGAAGACTAACTTTTTAAAATATTATATTTATTTATTTTATAATTTTATTACATACTTTGAATCGGAATACAAGAGTAAAAAATGACCCCACTTATTTCATTTGACATGGAGTGCCCCATAAATGAGTCAATTCCAAGTTAAAACTTTAACATGAATCAGTTTGATAAAGAATTTACTTTAAAGATCAACAATATTTTTTTTCCGAATGCTTTATATACAGTATGTATAGTAACTCGAGCCAACGTGCAGAAAGGTTATACGTATTGGAGAGCAAATTCAAGAATTTAATATAATTTTTTTTAATTTCTGATTTTAGCTAATTCTTGTAATCAAGTCTTTGGGCGGTTATCCTCTGACGACTTCAACAATCATGCTGCAAATTGCGAGTCATGTCCTCGCATACACGAACAGCTGTGTCAACCCGTTCCTCTACGCCTTTCTTAGTGAAAATTTCCGAAAAGCCTTTCGAAAAATCATTTACTGCAGATCACGAATGGATCCACATTATCGACTAGGAGGACCACCTACAAGAACCACTAGGACTGCCAGTACAGGTGACAAACTTTAGGGTGAGTCTTTACAGCTTCCGGGATCCGAATCGATCTAGAAATGTGCATTTGAAGAGGACTCAACTTATCAATCCAAATAAAAATGCAATACAAAAAAGTGCTTCGATTCTTATAAATCAGATTTTTATTCATTGCAGGAGTAATTGCAACAACTTACTTTTAAAAGATGGTAAATTTCCTTTTTGAAAAATGTTACAACTTTCAAATTTTATATTTATCGATTCGGCTGCACCCGGAAGCCAAAGATGACATGGATGTTAATCTGTAAGTAACTCTAATGTTTATTTATTGAATTACTTTTGTATTTTCATTTATATTTTGGAAATTTTTCAGGCCAGACACAAGACGTTCCGAAAAATAGAATTTTTAATTTATGAACAAAAAAACTAGCTTTTGGGATACATCAGTGGTGAATAAAAGCGTGATAAATTTGATTGAAAATATTATTAGGAAGCGAAAGTTTCCTCAAGTTCGGACGGTATTGAAAAATCCAATTATCAATTTAGGAAAAGAAATTTTATTTCTATCTATTGAATTGCTCAATCGATACAAAGTTTCATTGGAACATAAAATTCCATTTCGAGACAATAGAGAGAATGGTTTATTAAACATTCACGGGATATAGAAGTTTCAGTGTTCAATTGAGGTGTGAAAAGTTTGATTGAAAGATATCATCCCGTCCAGAGAAAATAAAGGGAAAATTTTCTCCGCTCGAGGCTCATATATCCTTAACCTTAGACGGTGATTGAAATGCCTATTTTATAATTCAAAAATGCAACAGCTAAATATATTTGCAGCTGATGAATGGAAAAAATTGAAAGTTTCAAAAAAGAAGCAAAAACTTGCATCGATACAACTTTTTTTTAATTGCAAAAAAAATTGAAAAATTACAATAGAAACAAAAAACATTTTCTTACAACTTCCATTGGAATTTCTTGGATTTTTGGAGCCAATAATTTCATTCTCGCCAAAATATCATATTTTCATTTCTATAACGCTACTTGTCATACCTCTTTTTAAGTAAAAGATAACATTTGGATTTATGTATTTGACTCATTTCGGAAATAATCATAGAAAACTATTATCATGGAAATGTCCCAGTAAAAGGAGGTAATATCAATCTTAGGTATCTGATCGACTCGAGCTTGCCGGGTATATTTTTAACGAGATATTTTCGTCTCACAGTTTCTCTCTTGTGAAGAATTTCTTATTTCACTTAAAAGAGAAAAAGGAGCCTTTTTCAGATTTAAAGCGACTTGGTTGAAAAAAATGAAAAGTATTAAAGTACATTAGTGTATACATTTTTAGTAAGTCTTTCGCATGCTATATATTGGTGACTTTCTTCACAGAATATTTTAAATCATTAAAATTTTAAGTGTTTAGGAATTAATTATTTTTACTAGCAGGAAGTTTCACTCAATGAAATTGTTTTAGACAAGGGGACTCAAAACTGAATAATATTATAAATAAACTTAATTTTTACAGTGTCATTCATGAGAGTGTAATATAATCGACCAAATGTTCTATCTCTAGTTTTCAATAGATCTTTACGTTTCGGCACGCATAGAATCCAAAAATCATACAATTTTATCGGTGTCTGTCAGTTTGTATGCATGGATGTATGTCTGGATGTATGTCTGTCTGTATTTCTGTATTTATTGTTACCTGAATGTTGTAGCCACGCTAACTTTTGAAGGATTTGTCTAATCGAGTCTGCCTTTCACAGGCTTCTTAAGGTTCCCAAAATACAGGTTAATAGAAAAAAAAATGTTGTCAAAGTTTCTGATCGATGGGCAGAAGACTTGCAAATTATCCTAATAAAATTTTTCATTTGAATGGAAATTAGATAAGTTATATACCTTTCAAAATTTTGAAAATGTTCAGAAAAATAGAAACAAATATTTTTATGATAGATTAGGAAATTTGATTTAAATTCGTCAAAATATATCAAATATATTGAGAAACTATATCAGTTAAATTTTTCAATCAGACAACAATTTAAAAAGTTAAGGCTTTTTCAAAATTTGAATAACATTTTTTTATGAGTTTTAGAAATTTTTGTCACATTTTCTGGTACATGAAATTTCTTAATTAGACAAAAGTTCCAAAAGTCGGAAATGTAATCGTCAAAACTGTTTGTGCTTTGAGAACATTCTTTAAAAACAAATCGAAAAAATGGCAGTTACAATTCATGGCTGTAATTCTTCAGAAGTTTAAATCACAGTTTTCGATTTAAGTTAAAATATTTATGATATTTAACAAAATGTAATTAAAGTGTACCCATTTAACGTACGAAAACGAGCGCGTGCAGTGCGTGATGAGAATGTACCCGCGCAGTGGGCATATTTTAAAAAAACCCACAGAAAAGAATCACACCCCTCCAAAATCCTAATACTCGGCAAGTCCTCCAATCATGTTCTGTCATGAAAAATAGAGTTCTGCGCGAGGTTGGAGAGATCTTTTCAGTCTTCGTTTTTTCTCGAAAACGCTCGAAAATTGTGAATTCGTAAATAAGTAGGCTTCCCCGAGCATTAATGTTTCTTTCGCGATATCCTAAACCTCCATCCGCGCTCTGTCAAACCGAGTTCGCGCCGATGATGTTAGGGTATTGAGCGAGCACGTAGCGAGGTTTCAAAAAAATATTCAATGTTTCACAAATGCTCGCTAAAGCCTCTTTAAGTGCTTTAGGTAGCCCACTTATTTCCGAATTCGCAATTTTCGAGCGTTTTCGAGGAGAAACGAGGACTGAAAAGCTCTCTCCAACCTTGCGCAGAACTCTATTTTTCGTGACAGAGCATGCAGGGAGGGCTTTCCGAGTATTGGGATTTTGTCCCGGGAATTAAAATGTTTGTAATAAAGATGTTCAATTTGTACAATTGTAAGTAAGAAGTAAGGGAACAAGATTTTATGAATCAATTCTGATAAGATATGAGACACAACTCTCTGCCAGAGACATCTAGATTGTGCATACAAAATACATTTTTTCATACTTTGTTATCACTGTAAGAGTAATGGCTAATTATTATGAAGATAATGGTGTATAATTCCAGTCTTGAGAAGAATTTCTTCGTTTCAAACATTTATTTAAAAATAAATTTTGTTAAGGTCAGTCCACATGTATTGATAAATTTTTCGTATGGAATAAGCTGTTAGTATAGATTGGATCAGATCACTCTTGGACTTTCTCGTGAAAATTTTTAAATAGCTCTATTGACCATCCAGCTTTCATTCATTCCCTTACTTATATTCACGTGATTGGAAAATTCCAGCGACTTTTGCTTCAAAGACACGAACGTTCTGCTAAAAAAAACACTTGCATTTAAGAAGCTCATTTTGCACCAATTTTGAAAATTGATTATGTATTCATCCTCAATTACTAAAAGCACTCTATTTTGACAGAGCATAGGAAGCTTTAATAAGGACCGATGAGTGATGCGACTTCCCAGCATGCTAAGAGAAGGTTATTGAAGTTACATGTTATTTTCAAATAAGTCCTGTTTCAGAACAATATTTTGCGTAATAATTTGTCTTGAAAATTAATCTGTTTTTTTCTTTCAGTGTGATGAAAAAGAAGGTCATTGAAGTTATCATTTTCGGATAGTCAGTGAATTGGTAATCATTATTTGCAAAGATTTTTTGACAATATTTTGTGTAATAGTCCAGTTTTACAAATAATATCTCTTCCTGATTAAATACTTATACAAATGTACATTTTATTTTAGACATATTCTCTTATTCATTATTTTGAATATTTTTATTAAAAAACTTAATACTGCTCGAAACCGAAGTTTAATATTGCTAGTTTTTTTTTATTTAACACTGCCTCTTCGGATAAACACTACTTCTTAGAATATAACTTAAAACATAATAATTTTTAAACATTATTTTCCTTTAACTATAATAGTAATTATTCTTTTAAATTCATATATTGTTACTGATTTCATGACATTTATTCTAATACATTATTCCAAAATAGTATGAAGAGCAAGTCAACGGTAGAATGGTACTCTTTTTCTCTTTGATTAGGATGCCGACTATGGGCATGGCGTAAATAATATTTTTCAATTAATTAAGCTAGAACCTCTTCGCTACAGTCTTTCGAATACTATATTCAAGTGAAACTAAATTTCGACATTTGAAAAAAATTATACTTAGAATTTGACTGCTCAATACAGTATGGAAGCAAGTTTGGGCGAGTCCATATAAGGAATCAGGTTGCAGTTGATCTGTATGTGGAATCAATTGCATATATTTTGTTCGAATTTGACAGTCTTAAATTTGCTGATAAAATAAACTAAGATAGGCTGTTCTATAGAAAGCAATTAAGTTTCTTACGCCGGTGTCTGTTTGTCTGCCCGGCGTCGTCGTCGTCGATAGATTGACGATAGATTGACAAAAAGTGTGCACCTAAAAATATCTACAAATTTATCATGAATTGTTTTTTTATAGAATCAGTGCTTTGTGTTTTATTGATAAAAAACAATATTCAAAATGAATAAAATTAAATTTGCATACGGACGATGCAAGCTAGGAGAATAAATAAGAGAAAATTCATTCAACCCAAAAAGATTTACAAATTTTTTACGAATATTTTTTTTAATAGGAAGCGTAGGTTTTCTTTATCGTAAAAAACAAAATATAACAATAAAGTAATAAAAACAAAGCAATAAGAATAAGTATGTTTAAATTTCCATGCATATTAT
>NC_046660.1:106042733-106046446 GCF_010883055.1 Belonocnema kinseyi | reverse complement strand
GGAATGATACATGTTTCAGCGCAACTAAGAATAAAATTTAATGCAAAATAAAAAACAAATGTTAAAGTAATCATGATAAATACAATTTGCGCTTTATTTTGAAATATCTGAATAAGCAATTCTAAGCCGAGTTACATAAAAAATGTATCATATTTGAAATAAATATGTTGAGAATAATGTAAAATGTTGAAATCGATCCGTTAACCTTTGATTTTAAAAGTTCTGTGTACGAATGTGGGAGAAATGCAAAGACCGAGCGCGAAGTGCGAGAACCATCAGTCGCGCGCTCTAGGTGCACTCGAACTCACGACTGAAATGAGCTGCACGCGAAGCGCGCGACGAGAATGTGCCCACGCAGCGGGTAGATTTCTATTTTTTAATTTAAAAAAATGTTGATGCATTATTATTATTTTATTTGAAACAATCAAGCTGTTAAAAAAAAAAGAGTTGATTCCATATAGATACAAATGTCCTAAACATGAGCCGGGATCCTAACAGGATCCCAACAGGAATTTCTTAATGAGGAGGCCTTAAGTTCCTCTAATAAAGATCAAGAAGACTAGACTTCATATACTTTCGATTTACCATCAGTATAAAATTCTTTGACATGATATCATTTCCGATACTTCGAAAATAGTAAATTGAGAAACTTGATAGCCAGTTAGGAACAGCTTTTTTCTCACTAACGGCACTGTCTTAATCTTTTAAGATACACTTTACGGTTAAAATACGATTTGTGAACTTGCCCTGATAGTGCAATTACTTTTTCCTTCGTCATCGCAATTTAAAATGTTAGAATTGCGGTAAAGAACATCATAAAAAGTTTGCTACTGACATATAATGGCGGACTAACTCCCTGGATGATACTAGAGCCTTTTTTCCACTTAGTTAAATTCCTTCTGTTTATATAAATTGGCGTTTAGTTTCAATGGTTCTAATTTTCCAGCATGATGTGTAGAAAAAATAATTGATTTCTCTCTGAAGTTCCTTGCCGCTTTACTATTTTTAATGTACTGAAAAAGCTTTAAAGAATTTGTATTGCAATAATTGACAAGGAGTAAAAATCCTCTAGTTTAAAAATTTTAATCTATAATTTTCAGATTACCACAATTTCAATCATGATCATCTCATTTTTTATTGATTTTTGTTTTACGTTTCTTCTCAACCTTTCTTAATTTAGACAAGTTTTCGGTCTAAAATTATTTATTCTTGAAGGCTTAGAATTCAAAATTACAAATTCCCGAAGCCTACTGAGAATTTAATTTTTTGCTTTTTAAAACCTCAGAAACATTCTCCTGACACACAATTATAGATTACTACAAAAGAAGCACGCGCACTTCGTGCACGGTTACTACGTATTCATTATTATAGAAAAGCGAGGGCATATTTTTGATACTTGATAAACATTGATATCTGAACAGCATAATTAATATATAATAATTTTGTACAGTATATAAAAAATCAAACTGTTCAGTTTTTGTTTAAATATACAATTTTTCAACGAATAACGCTAAAAACCTAGTGTCATTTAAAATTATAAGTTTAATTGTTGAACAATTTAATTTAATTCAGAATAATCGATGTTTGATGAAAAATGTTATAATATTCTTTGAAATATAATGAATTCTTATCAGTAATATGGTAATTTCAGATGAAAAGCACTAAAGTAATTAAAAGTGGTCCCGCATTTTTTATCTGTTTTTTAAACCCACATTTTTTTAAATGGATGATTTACGTTGAAAAATGTTGAAACGTAAGAAAAAATAGTTCCAAATTGTACATCTTCTTTTAAATATATTTGTTTAAATAGCGGTTTTTCGATGAAAAATGTTAGCAGAACCTTAAGTTTTCTTTTCCCAAAATTTCAATTCTTTTGAATCTAATTATTCTTTACTAAAATTACCGATTTCTGATGCAGAACGTCAAAATAACCAACTATGTTTAAAAAAAGTTGTTAATCTTCTTCGAAACATAACTTAAAAAAAATCTGGAAGAAAAACAATAACATAATCTGAGATTGTTAAAAGATTTCCAGTCTGAAACAAATTATGATGTTTTTTGAAAATACCTGAAATTTAAAAAAATACTAAATAAAATACTAAAATAAAAATACTAATTTTTCTTGTTTAGAAATGTCAATTTTCGATTTAACAACGCTAAAAAAATCGAAAAAATAAAATTTCTGACAAATTTTTAATCATTGAACTCTGATCATGATTTATTTAAAATACCCAGTTCTGGTGTTAAACACCAACATAACCTAAGCTTATGAAAAAGCACAAATCTCTCTTAATTCCAATAAGGGTTTTTAAGATCCCAGATTGTAATCCACTTTCATTTTTGAAGAGAAACTTTTGCACATTTCAATTACAACATTTTTTCACCAGAATTGTTTAATATTTTAAATTTAGACTTATTTTCATTTGGCTGTTCCTTAATTCACTGCCAGCAACTTCAGCGTTTTAAAAATCTTGTAACTTTATTAAAGTGGATTTTAATATTTATTCTAGTTATACTTTCTCAAGTTTCATGGTCCCTATTTCCTGATTCATAATTCATTTAATTCTAGAAAAATGTTCATAAAAAATTTAGCGTTACCGAAATTCTGTTTTTTTATGAACTTCTCGAAAACTCCGAATCGCTGGAGGCCAACGAATGAAATTGCTTCTTGTGGCTGACCCTTCCAGTTTCCCAATTTTGTGTCCTCTGAGATCCTCAAAATGAATGACCACTTCAATTAGAAAATTTAAATAAACGTGTTCATGCGGTCAGCAGGGACTCTTCATTCAAAGAAGAAAATATTTCTTCCCAAATAAATAACCGAAATTCATAATGCTATTTATTTTTCTACTTATTTTCTACTTTTGCATTTATTTCTTTTTTCTCTCTGGAACCACTTTATTTATTCATTATAGATAAATCGACCAGTCTGGGATTCTTGTAATAGTATTTTTATCGTGTTAATTTTTTTGCATGAATTCACGTTCCGTTATCGCATCAATTCCCTCACCAAGAACTATGTTCCTTTTTCTCTTGATTTATTTTCCCCTCGCTACGTGTATCACGTAAGAGGATCGAAACCATGAAAATTATTTTACAAACTTCATCCAAACAACAGTTCATGTTCTCGTTCAAAAAACGTTATTCAGAACTTGGGTATGAATTTTGTACTTTGAGGAAGATAGCAATACTGACTTTATTATTGTATTTTAAAATTATTTGTGCAGATGAAATTGTCAGTAGCCATAAATATCTGGATTTGCAAGTGGTTGACGCGTGAACTTTAAAAAATTTTAATTTTGTTAATAACCAAAACAATTACAAATGCTGAGTCGACAGCTCCGGTGCGCCAGGCCGTTCAAGACGTCATCTACGAGAACTTTTTTGAAAAATAAGCTTTTTGAATAACGAAAACAATTCCTAATGGTGAGCCGGCAACCGGGTGCACCGGGACGTGAACCAGGTAGCTTAGAATGTATTCTACAAGAACTTAAAAAAAATTTCAATTGTTCCAACAGCCAAAATAACTAAAAATTGTGATTCGACGATCCGGGTTACATCGGATCGTGCACCAGGTAGTTTGGTACGTTTTCTATGAGAAATAAAAAAAAGTGACCTTCTCAGCATGAAACAAGAACACAAACCCAAGACGACTCTCTCGGTTCCAGTTCTACTTCCCCCCTCTCCCAACCCTCCCTTATTAACTGAAGTTT
>NC_046660.1:106007779-106042633 GCF_010883055.1 Belonocnema kinseyi | reverse complement strand
ATCTCTATCCCATCCACACACTACTCCTTTCCCCTGCCGAGTGAGTCACGCCTACCCCGAAAGGGAAATGGCTTAATGGTGTAATAATAATAAAAAAAATTTGCCGATGGCCCAAAAAAACTTTAAATGGTGAGTCGAAGACTAGGGTGCACCGGATCGCGCAATAGGTAGTAAAGCACGTATTCGATAAGAACTTAAAAAAATTTCAATAATCAAAATAATTCCAAATGCTGAGTCGACGATTCCGATGCGCTGGACCGTGCAACAGTTCGTTCAAAACGTTATTTACGTAGTTTTTTGGTATTTATTTTTGGTATTTATACCATCTTGTAGTTATTTCGGCCATTGGAACAATTTAAATGTTGAAAAACTTTCTGTAGAATACCTGCTAAGCTATCTAGTGTGCGACCCGGTGCACATGGATCGTCGACTCACCATTGGTAGATATTTTGATGGCAGAATTTAAATTGTTTTACATTTTTCATAGAATACGTGCTAAGCTACCTGGCGCGCGGTCCAGTGCACCCAGGTCGTCGAATCACCATTTCATTACTCAAAAAATTTAAATTTTAGGAAAATTCTCGTAGATGAAGTTTTGAATGGCCTGGTGCATGATCTGGCGCACATAGGTAATCGACTCACCATTTGTAGTTATTTTGAGAGTTGGCACAATTTAAATTTTTGTAAACTTCTCGTAGGATACGTAATAAACTACCTGATGCAAGATCCGATGTACTTAGGTAGTGCACTTCGGTAGTGTATTGGCAAAACCTAAGATTTTTATTTTTAATGCAGGCTAATTTTCTCTAACACTTAGATGTTGTTTAAGAATATTCAATTGTGTGCAGCGTGTTGTAAGCGTGGGAAACGGACACGAGCTAGGCTTGCACCATGCTACCATTCCGCCTTGACCCATGTCGTAGCCAGATATACCCAAGTTTTTTGCCATGCTTGAGCTGTGAAAACTTTTTTCACGCGGGTGTCCAATTTTAATCAAACATGATAGATTATGGCGTTATATGAGCAAAATTTGGTGCCTAAAGGTCTTTGCAAAGTTTTCTAAATTACGAAAGTAATAACAAAATTGATAGTGTCTGTTCTGGATTACGACAAATCTTTATTGTAGTGGGACCGGCGCGGCGTCGCCAAAATGTGAGGGAAAAATCTGTGGACAATTTGATATTCAGAAGCAATTTCTCAACTGGTTGAGACGTACGTTTTTTTTTCTAAATTAAAAATAACAAAACTTCGCATACATTTGACATGCCCGAATTCGAAGAAGGGTTTTTTCGTTCAATAACAAACATGCAATTATTTTAAAGCAGTACTGGTTTTTGAGAAATACTTAGATATAATCCGAAATATCTAGAACTTTAGAAACTATCCAAAAAAGTTATCTATTAACTCAGCAATTGTTAAAAAATCTATAGAATTCGTTATAAACAAATAAGTGAATGAGAATAGATTCATAGGGATTGTTAATAATTCATCAATTGATTTGCACTAAACCTAAACAGTTTATAGACCAAAACCGTTTTTGTATTAAATTAATGAAAGTAATAAATAATTTTGCTATTTTATAAACAAGTTTTATAAATAATTGTCCACAGCAGGTATTTATACACGGTGAGCAGGAAGCAACTTGAAATCACATGAAAAGGACGACAAAAACGGAAAGCGGAAATGGGTTTATACTTGATAATAGATGAAAAATTTGTTTCAATTGAAATTCTAACTGCTTCTCGTTGTCAGATATTCAAATTTTTCGCTTTTTGTATAGGAAGAATTTGTGAAACATACAATAGCTAAGAATCGCGAGAGGTAAAAACTTTTCTTATGCTATAAGTTTTTAATAAATAGTGTGTAAGTTATGAGAGAACTTTTTTTGGCATATGAAATTATGTGATGTACTTAATTATGAAACTCAAATTTGGTATGAATAAATAAGAAAATGAATACATATAATATAAATAATAATTAACGAATTTAATTATGAATTAATGCATGTAATTTTACATGTAATGGGATGAAAAAGCAGCTACCGCTTTTTTTAATCATTTTAAGAAAGATTTATCTTCATATTTATTTTAAATCTTCCCTAAAATGTAAGAAAATCTTTGTCAGTCGATTCCCCAGCCTTTTCAGACCACAGTCCTAAGCCATCGTAATTCAAGAACATGACGGCTTGTTTTAAATGATTTAGAATAACATGGATTTTGAAGGTTTAAGAAACATCTTGCTTTGTAGAGAAGCATGATTGTCTTCAAAGACATCGCCTTGATAGCTTTTATGAACTATACTCAGCTTTTCTGGCCACAGCAAAGCTTTTTCGCAGCCTACTATAGTATAGTATACTACTATAGTATAGTATAGTACTATAGTACAGTATACTACTATAGTATAGTACACTACGCTAGTATAGTATACTAATATATTATAATATACTACTATAGTATAGCATACTACTATAGTACAGTATACTACTATAGTATAGTATACTACTATAGTACATTATACCACTATAGTACAGTATACTACTGTAGTACAGTATACTACTATAGTATAGTATACTACTATAGTACAGTATACTACTATAGTATAGGATACTACTATAGTATAGTATACTACTATAGTGCAGTATACTACTATAGTATAGTACACTACTATAGTACAGTATACTACTATAGTATACTGTACTATAGTACAGTATACTACTATAGTACAGTATACTACTAAAGTATAGTACACTACTATAGTACAGTATATTACTATAGTACAGTATACTACTATAGTATAGTACACTACTATAGCATAGTATACTACTATAGTACAGTATACTACTATAGTATAGTATACTACTGTAGTACAGTATACTACTATAGTATAGTACACTACTATATCATAGTATACTACTATAGTACAGTATACTACTATAGTATAGTACACTACTATAGTATAGTATACTACTATAGTATAGTACACTACTAGAGTACAGTATACTACTATAGTATAGTACACTACTATAGTATAGTACACTACTATAGTACAGTATACTACTATAGTACAGTACACTACTATAGTACAGTATACTACTAAAGTATAGTACACTACTATAGTACAGTATATTACTATAGTACAGTATACTACTATAGTATAGTACACTACTATAGCATAGTATACTACTATAGTACAGTATACTACTATAGTATAGTACACTACTATAGTATAGTATACTACTATAGTATAGTACACTACTATAGTATTGTATACTACTATAGTATAGTATACTACTATAGTATAGTATAGTTCATAAAAGATATCAAGGCGAAGTCATTGAAGGCAATCAATGTCGGACACTTTTAGGAGAAGCGGATAAATTACAGGATCCCGAAATTTATGAAACTGTTGGACAAAACCGATTGCAGCCTTACATTGCTTCATTTAAAGCAATGCATATAATTGTAGAATCATGCTTTTCTACAAAGCAAGTGGATCTCCGTGATTTTGATACAATTACCAGTAAACTCCGCAATGCAAAATAAATATGATCTAAGGTAAATCTTTCCCAAAACGATTAGAAAAAGCGGTGACTGCTTTTTCATCCTAGCACATGTAAAATTACATGCATTAATTTATAATTAAATTCATGAACTAATATTTGTATTAATATGTATTTATTTTATTATTTATTCATACCAAATTTGAGTTTTATAATTAAATATCACATAATTTGAGATTGAATACTTATTAATTGAATAGTTTGAAATCATCTACACTGTTAGAAAAAAGGCGCTGAAACACAGCGATAAGTGAACGTTTTTCGCTCTATAACTGAAGTGTGTTATCTATCTATCTAACATCTCTATAGGTGCAAAGTTCGGTGTCGAACGTGACAGCGTATCTTTTTCATCTCAGCCAGTGCGATTATTGACAGTTTTTGCATCGTTCCGGTGCGGAAGACGGTGTAGACTGTTTATAAAAGAGTCGGTGTAGCATCGTCGGTGAGTCAGATCTGCTATATGTTGTGTAGGCCAGCCTCGTGTAGAGCCGAAAATGCACGAGCAGAAACCCGAGCCCCCAGATTTCACGATTCGTTTTCGGTGGCTAACTAGCTATTAGGAGGAGTTCTTAAGTAAACTGAATTTTGCAGGCTGCTTTCAAATTTGCGTAAGTTTAACAGATACTGAGGAATTGTGAAGCGATTTAAAAATAACTAAAACTTGTGAATTTTTTTTTTTAATGTTGGTAAGCTTACACGGAAATGAAAACGTTATTTTAGGCTTCTACGAATAATTAATATAATTTGATAATTTGAATGAAGCATCTGGAAGATTTAAAGGCAAACTTTTTAACTTTTCTGAATTTGAAAGAAAATCAGAAATATTTGAATAATGTTTGATGTTTAGATGGCTTAGAAGGTCTGATAAGATTAGAAACAGTGTGAAATTTTTTGTTAATTTTTTATTTTTGAAAAATAGACATTAAGAGAAAATCAGAAAAGTTTTCCAGACATATAAAGAATTTCAAAACGTTTGAAAAATGAGTCTGGAAGATTTTAAATGAAAATATTTCAATTTGGCAAAATTCATTAGAAAAATTCAGGAGATTACAAGTCAATTTTTTTACATTTTGAATTAAGGAACATAATTCTTATCAGGCCTTCTTGTGCAATTTTGTTACATAATTTTTTTAAATACGTTATGGTTTAGAAAATGTACTTTCAAATTTGAGTAAGTTTAAGCGATATTTAAAATTTTTGAAACTATTTAAAAATAATTGAAACTTTCAATGATTTTTTAAGAATTTCTTAAGGTTTCGCGAAAATGGCAAAAATTCTTGTAGGTACCGAGCAATAATTAAAATAATTTTTTCATTTCGGAAAATTAATCTCAGGAGGTTATTTTAAAACATTTCAAAACATTACAAAAGATTTCAAAAATTGTCAAAGTATCTCAAAAATTTTAAAGGCAATTTTTGTTTATTTTGCAGAATTAAAAAAAATCAGTAAAAATTTAAATAATTTTCCAAGACTAGAAGATTAAAAGTTCTGACAAGATTAAAAAAAAAGAATTATTTTCCTAATATTCGTATGCAAATTTTTCATGATTTTTTATTTTGAAAAATGAACTTTAAAAGAAAATTAAAGAAGACTTTTAATCATATCAAACGATTTCCTAAAATTTCGAAAAGAGTGTAGAAGGTTTTAAAAGCAAAATTTTATAATTCAGTTTGATTGAAAAGTTGAAAAAAATGTTAATAATCGAAGAAATTCAAGAAATATTTAGTAGAATTAACGAAATTCAATAATTATTTAGACTTGAGAAGAGGTTCAGAACGTATGACAAACTTATTTAAAAAACTGAAAAATCTAAAAATTCTTGTAGAAAAAAAAGATGCGCCTGGAAATTCTGTATCAGTCTTTAAAATTAAATTTCTAATGATCTTTTGAAAATTATTTTCAGCACATTTCTTCTCAGGCTGAATCCCCCCCTTTTAATCGCAAGATTAAAGATTTATTTCTCAAAATTGGAAAGATTTAAGAATTGTGGTATTAAAATACACCTAAAATTTAATATTTCCATATTTAATTTTGATAAAATATAATAGATATATATGTAAAAGAAATAAATAATAATAAAATTCGATAAACGAAGGACTTTCATACTTTTTGTTTACGAAAAAAAGATTCCTCAATTCTCAAGTGTGAATAGTAAGGGTAATGACGCCAATTAAACATCCATAATCAATGAAAGATTTTCATTTTTCCTTTTAAGTACAAAAGACTTATTATTTGATAAAAATTTTGTTAACATTTTTCTCGGAAGTTGGTGTGGAAAGGAGTTTTATTAAGAAATGTATTTTTTGACCTTTCTTCTTTTTATTTTTTAAGCGTATATTAATCTGCTTTATGTTTAGGACAAAATCATGTGCTGAAAAAAGATAAAAGAAATATATATTTCTGAAACTCATCCATAAGGTTAAAGCCAAATCTGTCTAACCGTTTGTTAACATTTTTGGAATTTTTGTTGTATAATTTGAAAGGCGATTCTACATAGTGTTTTACTAACTAATGGAGATATTTTTATAATTTTATTTCTGAATCTATTCCCTAAACAACACATTAAAATAAAATTTAGGAATATTTATAAAATTACTTTTCATTTTAAAAATTAATATATATAGAGTATAGCTTTTATATGAAATTTCAGGACGGTTCTTTGTACCATGTTTCGCCCTATGGCAAAATCAAGAAAAAATACTCTAAAAGCATGTTCCTTAGTTATTAAGATACTATAGAAAAATGTACTTTTAGAATTGTTTTCTCCTTTTAAAATCTCGAGATATTTCCTCATAAAATAAAATTTGTTAAATTTATTTTACAATTATTTATATTACAATTACTTTACAATGGAAATTAAATTGTAAAAGTTAAATTTTGTAATATTGAGATAAGTATTTTAAGACATTAAATGTTTCCTAAAGTTTTCATATATTAAGAAAGCATATGAGGTCAAGTTAATAACTTTTCGGCTTTTTCTCTTAGATTCTCAAAAATTTTTATTATAGCCTAAAATAGCATGAAAAGAGATGTATCAAAAAAGAACAAATATGACTTTTAAAGATTTTTCTTTTATTGGATTTTACTAAATATTAGGAAAAATTCGAGTCTTCTTAAAAGATGTTTAGAACATTTAGAGGTTTGGAAGAAATCAAGAAATATTTGATAAATTTTCCGAAATTTTTGCAAGTTTTTAAATATTTCTAATACACTAAACGCGACTTAAATCCCTCAAATTATTTCTAACTGACTAAAATTTTTCTTAAAATTTTAAGAATTCATTCAAAATGTAAAAAAATTGCTTTTAATCTTCTAAATTCTTCCCAGGAATTTTAAGAGAAATATTTTTATCTCCATGAAATCTTTCGGAATTCCTTTAAAGTTTCTAAAGTTAATATTTGAAATCTTTAAAAATCTAAGTATCTAACAGAATTCAAGTTTAAAATTCGATTTAAATCTCTTCCATTATTCTAAATATTTCTTGAAGTTATTCGATTTTTTTGTTTTAAATTTATTAATCTTACCAAATTAAAATAGTTTGCTTCAAAATCTTCTACACTCTTCTTTTAAATTTTATGAAATCCTTTGATATGCTTAGAAACATTTTTAAATTTTCTATGAATTACATTTTTTTAAATAAAAAATATTTACAAATTTTCAAACATTACTCAAATTTGAAAGCACATTTTTTAAACCTAACATAAACTTTCAAACAAATTACGCAAGAAAGCTTAATAAGAATTAAGTTTCTCATTTTTCTCATTTTTCCTTTAAAAATATAACTAATCTTCCGTGAATTCAATTTTTTTCGTACAAAATATTTTTCAGCTGAAAATGCATTTCTTAAATCTAAAATTAAAATTATTTTGCAGAAAATTAAATTTTCTATCTAAAAATGTAACTATTCTATTTTTGGTTAAATACTTCTTTTTTACTTTTAATATTCATTTTTAAAGTTGAAAATTTAACGATTCTGTTGAAGTTCTTTTAAATTATTTTTTTATTTGTAAATTCATCTTTGTTTGAAAAGGAAATAAATGTTCTCATTTGAAAATTGATTTTTTGGTTGATTATTTAACTTTTTTGTTGAAAATTCGATTTTTCTAAGTAGATAAAATATTTTCTTATACTGAAAAATGACCATCCTCAGTTTAAAATTAATTATTTTTGGTAGAAGTGTGTTCTTGTTTCAAAATTCATTTCTTTGCTTGAAAATGTATTTTTTTATGAAACTTCTTTTCTTTTCGTTTAAAATGGTTGAAATTTTATGTATTTTTTTGGAAATTAAACTAATTTGATAAAAAAATTTTGGTTGTTTATTTTTTAAAATAATAATGTAACCCTTTTTCGTGGAAAATTGATCTATTTTGCAGAAAATTAAAATTTTTATCTGAAAATGTAACTAATTTATTTTTGGCTGAATACTTGTTTTTTAGTTTTAATATTCATTTTTAAAGTAAAAAATTTAACGATTTTGTTCAATTTTTTTAAAACTATTTTTTGAGTTGTAAATTTATCTTTTTTTAAAGGAAATAATTGTTCTCGTTTGAAAATTGATTTTTTGGTTGATAATTTGACTGTTTTGTTGAAAATTCGATTTTTTTAAGTTAACAAAATATTTTCTTATGCTGAAAATTCAGCATTCTCAGTTGAAAATTAATCATTTTTGTTAGAAATGTGTTCTCCTTGTTTAAAAATTCCTTTATTTAGGTGAAAATGTATTTTTTGATAAAACTTCTTTTCGTTTCAAATGGTTGAAAGTTCATGTCTTTTCTTGGAAATTAAACTAATTTGATTTAAAATTTTTGGTTGTAAATTAATTTTTTTAAATGATAATGTAACCGTTTTTTGTTGAAAGTTTATCTATTTTGTTAAAAATTCGTTTTTTTGATGTTGTTTTAAAATTGATTTATACAATTTTGAAATTTCTGTTTTCGGTAGGAAATTAGCTGTTTGCAAATTAGATTTTCTGCTTGAAAATTTAAATAGTTTCTTGAAACTTTCATTTTTTGTGGTTAAAAATTAATTTTTAAATTCAAATTTAAATGTTCCATTTCTTGTTAAAAGTCAACCTATTTTTCTGAAAAATTAACTTATTTTGTTGAAAATTCCGTTTTTTATCTCAAAATTTAACTAGTCCATTTTTTGTTTAATGCTTATTGTGTCAGTTTAAATTTCGTTTCTAAAAATGAACATTGAACAATTTTGTTAACAATTTTTTCTTGAAAAATTATCTTTTTAATTATAAATTTATCTTCTAACTTCTTTAGTGACAAATTATTCTTCTTCTTTGAAATTTTATTGGTTTTATTTCAAAATTCATTTAGTTGGTTTAAACTTTGCTTTTTTTTGGAGTATTTTTTTAAAGCCATTTTTTAGGTTGAGAATTTAACTATTTTGTCAAAAGTACTTTTTTTATTTCTTAAGAATTAATTATTTGTTAAAAATATGACTAAGATCTGCAGCACTAAATTTGTAACATTTTAGACCCAAAAATCTGGCCTCCTATATATATTTACGTGAAGTAAATTATATTTTCCTCTTTGCAATAAGTCAATAGGTTCTAATGTAATTCGGGATTTCAAAACCGACATAAATTTGAGGAGCAGCTAGATCGTTATTCATTATGTCGGGAGAACTCGGATTACGGCACGTGTATTTTTGGTTTTACACGAGGCTGGTCCTCGCTACATTTAACAGAACCGCGACTCACCGACACACCAAAAGAAAAACACCCGTAGCTACGTGCAGACCGGCAAACACAGAATATACCAAACAATGCAACAATGAAATGGGAAGATGTGACCTTGGTCGACTCGCATAAGCCTACACAAGTTAACTACGTGTGCGCGGGCCAAGCAACTTTTGGTGTTATTTTTCGCACCGCATAGTGTCGATTGCATGTTTATAACACTCTAACCTCAAAATCTCAACTTTGACATGGTTTTTTCGCCTTTCGTGACATAGAATACTGTTCGATATTTGTGTGAGAGGTGATTTTTAGCGAATTAGACTTTTCTCACTCGCTTCGCTCGTGCGAAAAAGTCTCATTCGCTAAATACACGTATCGAAATGTACTATTCTCGCTCCGCCTTAGTGTTTGATTTCACACTTTCCACTGAAACTTTAAGTTTAGATTAAGACTTTCACATCTCCTCGGTGTGATTCGTTAGTATTTTCAACACTGGGAAGTGGAGAGCTCGTAAATTTACCAACATTACACCGGAGAAGTGTATTTTTGTAGGAAAAATGCTTTTTCGCACCAAAACATCGCACCGTATCATTACAACTTCGCACTTCAGTGTGAGGTTGTACAAATTTTTTTTAACAGTTTAACAATTCACTTTTAAACATATTCATCTATGAACACACACACATATGCACATATTCACAGGCCAAAAAAAGTTATTTCATAATTCAGACATTATTTATTCAAAATTCAGTATAAGAAAAGTTTTCAACTCTCGCGATTCTTAGCTATTGTATTTTTTGCAAATTCTTCCTATACAAAAAACGAAAAATTTGAATATCTTGCAAAGAGGATCAGCTAGGATTTCAATTCAACCAGATTTTCCATCTATTATCAAATACAAACATATTCCCGCTTTCCGTTTTTGTCGTCATTTTCATGTGATTTAAAGTTGTTTCGTGCCCACCGTGTATAATGAAATAAATCAAGTTTTTTCTACTGAATCGGCCACAAATTTTACGAAAATGTCACTAATTAATTATATTGAACCATACGCTAACAATTGATAATTCTACAAACGAATTTAATTAACAAATGCATTTGCGGCTATTTTTAAAGGTAAGCGTAAACATCTTTTAATAAATAAGTTTAAATATTTTTGTTACAACTCGATAATGCTGCGGATATTTCACTCTACCTATAGAAAAATTTGTCAGTGGTGTGTAGTTAAAAAGTTAAGACATTTTTTGTTTCCTTAATTTTTCAGTGAAAACAATTTCTGAACGACTTTCAAAATCACTTAAATCGGTCATAAATCAATAAAATAACTAACTGAAAATACTTTTCAGTAGGTTAGAGTTAAAAAACATACTTGTTATAATGTAATAAACAAATTAATAAACGAAAGTAATTTTTCCACCCTATGCTATTTGATATCCATGACTTTTGTACAAAATATGACAGATATTAATGTGCGATTACAATTAGTTTAAAGTAACTGCTGTTTAGCCATCATATGAACAATTTGTGTAATCAATTTGTGAAATCTCACATTTTGAGAATTTTTCTAATAAATAGGTTAATTTTGTTTTGCGGAATTAACTAAAAATTTATTTTCAAAGGTTACTTGCTGTCATATTTTTCATATAGGCAAAAAATTGCTACTTAGTTAAATAAGTTTTTCGACCCCATGCAAATTGTGACCATTTTTTTCATCAGTGCGTATACTGCTGTATAAACTAAAAAGATACAAAAGTCCAATCTGGCTAGAACTGGGAAAATCGAGAAAAATTTCTTGCCTAAAGAACTTTAATATCGAATAAAATTTTGGATTATCAAGATACGATATTTGGGTAAAAATAATGTGCTTTTTTATGTTTTGCAAAAAAAAAATGATTTTTTATACAATTTCTTTTAGAAAATGGACTTACGATGTTTTACTAGTCGCGAAAGTCAAAAATACAAGAAAAAAAGAACACGAAGTCACTTGCGGACGATGCCTTTGTCGAAGAGCTCGAACGCAGCCTCAAAATACAACATCAAAACATACGTATTTAGTGGCTGTTCCGAACTTACCTGAACGATCGTCGCCAGTGTACAACCGAATTTAGCCTGGACTTATTTCCCATGGATTTCCTATCAGAATTCGATGGGACGTCAATCATCAATTCGCGCCGCACTCAGTTACTTTTACAACGCAAAAAAAATACAAAGTTCATCAGGTTCTTTTTCATGTGTATGACCATTCTTTTCAAACGTTTTGGTCACTGTTTGGAATCTCATCAGGGAAAGAAAAACATTGATTAAGATTGTAAGAAGATACAAATAATGCAGAATATATTATATAAAGAGATAATAATGATTAGATAAACATTTCAAATAAAATAACGGCTGTTGCATAAACGGAGGCCCTCACCCGTGCAGAAATTTCCCCATCTTTCCCTATTTGAAGTTGGGATCTGATGGGGCCCCTATCAGAATATCTAGTCTAGAAAAAACTGGTTGGGCACCTATCGGAATATGTAGTCTAGAAAAAACTGATGGGTGCCCTGTCAGGTTCTAGTGAAGAATTCCATGCTTCGTATAGGTATGGCAAATCTATCTGTGTCTAATGGGGCCCCGACCAGAGAACTCCTAAAATCTTATATTGCCTAAAATATAGTTTTGAGGCTTTAGAAGGTTTCAGTATGCAAAAATAATGTTTTTATGAGTATTTAAACTTATTATTCACGAAAACTTGATTTAGGGCACTAATGAATATTTTCTTCGGAGTCAGGAAGATATTTTTCAGTTAAAGTTAAAAAACTTATGTCAAGTACAACTGGCGAGTAGTGTATTTTAAAGAAATAAATTCTGAATCCCATCTTTATGAAAGACTCTAAATGTTTAAGCAAATTACATTTTAGGTTTAGGTTTAAATGCTCATAAAAAATTAAATGTTCTGTCACTTTAGAAAGTTGTAAAGTAGGCTGCAATGGGAAAAACAAAATATTATACGCATAAAAATTTCAATCGATTACATTTATTCATTTAAAAATGATTGTATAGATATTCATGTTAACAGTTTGTATATTTTACATTTAAATAATGTATAATAATAAATATTTAATTAGAAAAAGGGAGTTTACAATTTGTTGTTTGAGTTTTTCTAAGCTGTAGGTTATGAGGATGGCTTTTTCATCGGGTTTCAACTTGTTGGCTTAGCGCAGTGCAGTGGTTAGTCTCCCGACCCAGGCGATAGATTTAGGCCATTATAGATATGTAGGTTCGATACCCCGTAGCGTTAGAAATTTTATTTGTAATATAATGCTTAAGAATGATATACATGTATTCACTATAAACAGGACCATTAATTTTTGAAAATATAAATGATATTCGGATCATATACAGTCATATGATGATGAACGGATGAAAGCACTGACTGCTAGTACCCTGTAAGAGTCCCGCAGGTACTTTTCTCTTTAATTGAATTGTGAGCGGGCTGACCCCACTAGAGCTAGGGAAAACCAGTCAGGGCCCTAATCGAGCCCTTTCGAAATTTCTGCACGTGTAATCTTAACTCCATATTATAAGCGATAAATATGATATCAGTGAAAAGGCGGGAGGTCAATGTGAAAAACAAACAAACGTACTTGGTATAAGTTAAGAATCGAAGTGTAAGTCAGGGTAAAAATTCACCAGAAAGCAATAAATATGATTTGATCACATATAAATATTAAAATGAATAAATAAGAATATAAATAAATAAGGGCGAAAGCCCGAGATTCCGTTTGGATATGAAGCAGTATGAGCAACTGTATCAGAATGGAAAATAGAATACCTGTGTTCGCGACTACCGGTTTCTATAGGTCTACCAGTCTCACTCACATAAGAATAGGGACAGACAGTGCAATTGTATTTATAAACAACTTAGGGCATTTTCTTTTTAGGAAGTGTGCCTTTAAAATTGTTAAAAAATTTTTTGAGTAGCTAATACTTGGCTTGTAA
Organism: Belonocnema kinseyi; assembly: GCF_010883055.1. NCBI lineage: Eukaryota > Metazoa > Arthropoda > Insecta > Hymenoptera > Cynipidae > Belonocnema > Belonocnema kinseyi. The sequence goes on along the minus strand of NC_046660.1, from coordinate 106,029,398 downwards.
ATGGCTTTGAGTTTTTTTCTTTAGGACTTGTTTAATTTTTCCGATAAACTTTTTATCTAACAGCAAATTGTGAAATCAACAAAAGACACTTTGTTATTTTTATTAGATTTAGAGATAAAATCAGTGTTATATAATCGGAAAGTTTCTTTCTTTAAGCAGTTATTAAATAAATAGTTTAAGAAAACATTGTCTTTTAAGGTATGTCTAATCAAATTAATGTTTTTGATTCTAAATTCTGGATCTGAAACTCGAAGGATTCAAAAAAAAAGGCCTGTGACTGAACCAATTTTTTGGCGAATAGGATGAACATAGTTAAAATTTCAATATCGACCAGACCAGGTTTTCTTTTGATACCAATCAATTTTTACAAAACCATCACATCTAATAACAAAAATGTGAAAAAAATAAGTTTGGATTTTCGTCAACTTCTATAGTAAATTTAATATTGAGATTGTAACAATTGAAATTTTCAATAAGTATATGGATTTTATCTTTAGGAACAAATGTGATTATATCTTTTACGTAACGGAAGCAAAATGGAATTGAAAAAGGAGATTTTTGAGAGAGTGAGATTCGATTTTTTTACATCACTAATCAATGAAAAAGGGTCAAAATGTAAATTTTGTAAAAAAAGTTATTTGAATAATTGCTAAATACCAGAAATTTTAAAATAATTATAATCTGAAATTAATATCTGCCATATTTCAGACAAAAGAAATGGGTTTTAAATAGATAATCATGGCGAATCGCGAAAAAATAACCTTCACTCATTAATTAATTTATAACATTATATGTACATAATTCTTTTTCTTAATCCTATCTACTTTAATTTTTTTTTAGTTTGGTATTACATTTATTTATGACCGGTTTCATTAAATATAAAAGTCTTAAAAAAGGTGTCACTGAAGAGTTTGTGAAAAAAAGTTTAAAATGTATCATACACTTTTTGACTGTTGATTATTAAAGCCTTTTTCGAAAAAAATGAATTATATAGAAAAATTATTATTGCTTTAAGAAGCTAATATTTTATCGTCATTAATTTTTTAAAGCACCTTAAGAGCACTTATCTTTCAAGAATCTTGCCTACATTTTCCCCTGTATATAGAAGCCTTAATTAGACAAGAAACTGAACAAAATGAAAATGCCCATGTACAAGGTGAGTTATCGTGCTTTGAGTTCCTAAGGAGGAACTTTCAGGGGATGCTGAAACTACCAGGGGTTGGTTAAATAAAGGTTATAGTGTAAATATTGTTTCTACCAATAAAATAGTATTCCCCAAAAAAGCCTCTCGGACTCTCAGGGAGGTCTGCTTCTTTTTTCTCTCTCTTCGTTGCTCGCTTCAGGACTGTATGTATCCCTTTTCTCCCTTCTTTTCCCTTTTCACATTTTTTACTTGGTATTCATCTCTTGCGAATTGACGATTGCCAAAGGTAACGCAGGAAGCGTGAAGCGTGTTGAACGTATCTTAGTAACGAAGGTCGAATCTCCTTTCCAGGATTAAAGAGGGAAAAAAGAGAAAGCAAAAAAAATCTTCCATCAAACTCGCATTGAGAGATACGCTAAAAAAGCGGCAAAGGTAGATAAAACTGTTTTAGAAAATTCGAGAAAAACTAGTTTGATGAAAGTTAACTGTAAATTATTCGCTTCTTTTAAGTAAAAATTCAATATTTGTAGCTTATAATGGCCGTTTTTTATCTAATGCATTTATTTTTAGTACATTCTGACCAAAATTTGTTTTGCTTAAATAATAAAAGTAGGTTAACGAACAGAATATGGATCAAAATAAAAAGCTTTATTCTTACCAGAGTCCTGTTGCTCGAAAACAATGAAAACAATGGAAAAAGTTGAAATGTCCATCAAATGCTCCTTTTAAAGTAATTGAAACATTGCATCAGCCTGCTAGAAAAAAATATAAAAATAAAGAGAGACTGAGAACTGAGGTCTAATAATGCCAAGAAAGGGTTATGAAATGTAAGAAATGTACAGGAATAGATATGCTTTTGTCTTTCACAGAATATCCCGAATTTACATCTTAAACTTTTTGTAGTCATTCCTATCTATTCTTCGAATTCAGTCCGGTTTCATTATTATATGATTCCAATCCTATTAATTTAACAGTATAAAAATAAATAATTACTTTAACCAAGAATACTAACTGAACGCAATGTGCAATTGTAAGGTGTAATCGTTTTTTCGTTCATAATATTATGTTATTCTAAACTATTTTTTAAATCAAATTTTAACTTATTCGAACTTTGATTTCATTTTCACCGAATTTCATCAGTTTCATCAGTTTCATCCTACTGTTTCTTTTTTTGCAAAAGAGCAGTTAATTGCTATTAATGTCCCGCCTCTTTATTTTACTATTTTTCCCATTTCTGAAAATTCTATCCATTCCTTTTTTATTATATCGATTTTTAGTTTGTTCTGGCCTATTTCACTCGATTTTTTGACCTATTCACATTAATATGCCTTTTCAGAAAGTCATAAAAATGAATGAAATTCTCGGAAAAAATAATCAAATTAAAGTAGATAGAATGAGATAGGAAAAAAAAGAAACAAGTATTAGAATTATTTTAAAGAGGAATAGGATGGAAATTGCTTCAATCAAGTAAGTTTTGTACAAAAGAATGTGACAGAAACTTTTAAATTCTCCTTTATTGTTATGAATGAACTACGTTTGAGTTAAACTCCCCAAAATTTGTGGAACATCCCCTAAAATTATAAATAAAAAAATTATAACTGAAATTCCCCAAAATTTGTGGAATATTAATTTAAAAAAAAAACTTCAGCTGGAAGGCAGCAATGAAAGAGCTTCGCTCTGAAGGAATTGCCATGTTGGTCACGGTAGTCTCTGCTCCAGGTAATTATGCTTCGTTACGTGTGGACTGCTGTCTTTAACACTCGACGCGTCATTTCTGTTGCGCGAACGGCGGCACGTCGTGTCCTTACAGATATTCTTTAAAGCTACCAGTCCAGAACAGCAAGACTCAAATGAAGGTGGTAACGAAATCTGAACTGTACCGTGCTTGATAGTTTACTACTAGTATACTGCTCTTCACTGATTAATCAAAAACTTTTTCTCTTTACAATTTCAATTATATGAAGGATTACACTTTATTTGGAATGGAAGCTTCTAATGTGTCCCCTAAGGATTTACATTTTTCTTGCACCTTCTTCTTTATTCCTTTACACACTCGCCACACACTTACTTGGTGTTGGAAGGGGGATCTACAGTTTAAGTTAGGTTCCGAACTACCAAGAGCAATAGCTTTAAGTACTTAGAGAAAACCTTTTTCTCTAGAAGTACCGGTCCAACGACTCTCCGGAGATGAACAACTCCCTTGCTAGGCTAGTGCTTACTGCATGGGCCGCCGAGGCTCTTCTAGAGTGCGAGGCGGGAATCGAACCCGCAAGCCGACGGACTACAAATTTAGAGTCTTGTGACTTTCGGAAAACTTTTAACCTACATCTATATGTATCTTTTCCCATATGGATTTTATTAAAATTCCATACAAAAGTATTTATAAATGTTCCTAAAAATTCGCAATTTTCTAAAAAAATACTACAAAAAAATAAGATTACGTCTTTTTGAAGATTTTGATCGTTGTTTTTATAAAAAGCTGATTTTCGTACAAAGTTATTAACTTAATAATTATTATTGGAGATGAATGTAGCATTAATAAATCTTTTGTCCTAAAAACGGTGTAAAATTATTGTTAAATATATTCTTAGTGATTTAGAATAAAAAAAACATTACGCTTTTTTAGATAGGACCTCATTTAATAAAACCTCACCGAAAACTCAAACATAAGAATAACCCGACCAGAGCCCCACTAGCTCCCGACCAGAGTCTGAAGATTACCCGAACGAAAATTGGTGAACAAAAAGGCCCGATTAGGACTTGACCAACCACCGACCCGGCCCCGACTGGAATTTTGACGAACAAAAAGCCCAACTAGTCCCCGATTAGTTCCCGACTGGGTACTTTGTCAAAATTAATAACCCGACTAGCCCCCAATTAGTGCCCGACTTGTAATAGGGCCAAATGGGGTTATTTCCACATGGGAATGATAGAAAAATAAGAGAATTAAGAGAAATATAAAAATTATCAACTATAAAACAACCATCTTCTAAAATAGTTTCCTTTCACTGTGCATTTTGAATTCTTTTAAAGACGCCTGAAATCATCTTTAATTTTTATAGATTCCTTCATTTTGAGATGAATTTGAATTGAAATCTGACACTCTTTGAATTCGCTTGAAGTCTTGCGGAACACGCAGGCATTTTTTATAATCCTTTAAAACCTGAGTAAATTCTTGAAAATCTCTAACAATCTGTCAAAGTCCTTTCAATTCCATGAAATATGTAAAAATATTACGAGATTACAGGAAATCTTTGAAATCCCTTTAAAATTCAATAAAATCTTTCAAATCCGTGGTAATCTTTCTGAATCTCTTAAAATCCCTTTTAATCGTTCAAAAGTCATTACAATTACTCGTAATCCTTTAAAATTGTTCATAATACTCTGAAATAATTTAAAATTATATAAAACCTTTTAAAATTCTACGAAATCTTCTAAAGTATACGGTGACAAAAGTCAAACGAAAATTTGCAGACAAATCGTTTGGAATTTGTCTAAAATTTGTCGTTTAACTCTTGCCACAATATGCCTCTCAATCATATTCCTAGACGTCAATTACAAGAAGGATCTAACATCACATATTTTTTCAATTCAAATGAAATCTTCTGAAATCCTTGGATATACAGTTTAATCTCTTTAAATTTTTTAATCTTTTGAAACTTCTTAAAATCTTCAAAATCCCGTTATAATCCTATGACATCCTTCCAAATTTGGTAAACTTGGTTTGATTAAAATTGTTTTGAAATCATTCTAACATGCATGACTTCTTTTGATATAACTCATAAATAATTTGTTATTAGCGAAACACGTTCTTATTTTGTTAAAATCGATTTAAATCCCTGAAATTCCGAAATTCTTGGGTATCTCTTGAAACATCTTACAATATTTTGAAATCTGACTGAACACCTGGAAGTCCATTAATATCTTGCAAGCTTTCTTGAAAAATTTAGAATCTCTCTGAAATTGTGTACTAAGCATTTTTTCGAATACTTGAAATCCTATGAAAATCGTTTTGAAACCTCTAGTAATTCTTTGGAATCGTTAGAAATTCCTTCAAATGATATGCGATCCCTGAAAAGCTGTGAAAATCTTGTCAAATTCCATAACAACTTTGTAATTCTTTGACATACTTTGTAGTCCGCATTTATATTGTCATTCTCTGATAAAATCAGATTTAATCGTATCTTCATTCATTCCATTGTCCATCAAGTTTGCCACGAGATGTTTCTTTTACATAAATGTCGATTGTTTTTCTATGAGAAGTTTGTTTTCTATCGAATTCGGTCTTCCCCACTTATTCTCACCTCGTGTTTCCCTAATTCTATTGTATTGGATGAAATGCTGTCTAGAGACTGCAAGAATTCTTTTCCCAAAAATATTTTACCCAGAGAGGAAAATTTAATTCGAATATCGTCGATTTATTTTCGAGGTCTAAATCCTCTGGTTACTTGTTAAAACGTATCCAAAACAAATAAAGCGTATGGATAGGAATTTTCACATTATTTATCATGAATTTCACGTTTGTCATTGAATCAATTCAGTGATTTCAAATCGTAGATCAATTAATTCATACTATTTTCCCCACTTTTCCACTAGTATGCCAGAACAGAAAAGTGTGGCGACAAATAGTTTATAAGAAATGTATGACGGCGAATGTTAGTGCAGTGTGGCACGCCTGAAACGAATGACCTCGGATACTAATGGTCCCGAGTAAATAGCTTTACATAATGACTTTGTGAAGCTCTTCGCCTCGGATACTTACTAGAGATATTCATCAGTGACGTGGATCGTTTGATTGCAGCGAAAGAAACGCATTATTTAAATAAAAACACGGGAATTCTAGATTAAGCTAAAAATCTATAACCCCACCCCCCTTGTACCAACTCGTGCAATTCCCTTCCTCACTTTTCTCATATGAACTCCCTGTTCCCCGGTTAGAACCGAGTAAATAATTGTTATCGATCCACCACCTGATGATATCTCCAAATAACTTAAATTGAAAAATAAAAATTTATAATGACCTCTTCGCATAGGATTTTAAATCCACTCATATGCGCCACTTTCAAAATCGACAAAAATCATAATCAACCACCATACAACCACTTGTTGGTTATGGTTTTTTGTCAATTTTGAAAGTAGCGTATATGAACGCATTTGACTTCCTAGACGAAGAGATCATTATACATTTTTCTTTTGTAATTTAAGTTATTTGGAGACATCATTGAATTGTGGATCGTAACAAGTGGTCGTGAGAGGGTTGATTATGGCTATTTGTCAGTTTTGAAAGTGGCGCACATGAGCGCATTTGAAATCCTAGACGAAGATATCATTATCAATTTTCATTTTGCAATTTAAGTTATTTAGAGACATCATTGAATAGTAGATCGTAATAAGTGGTAGTGAGGAGGTTAATTATGTTTTTTTTTTTCAGTTCTGAAAGTGGAGCATATAAGCGCATTTAAAACCCCATAGGAAACTCCCTTCATAAATGCGTATTGCAAGCTTTTTATTTTGCTGGTCATCACTTCGTAAAATTTTGGTACCTCCATATCTTGGACAATTTTCAAAATTTTCCAAAAAAAATTATGGCGCATATGAGCGCATTTGGAGACGAAAGAATCCATGTCCCCAACTTCATATTGCATATCACTGTTGAGGATTTAACACCGGCGTTACACTGCCCCCCCCCCCTCCAAAATATATCTTTGTTAATTAACTAGCGCCAAATTTTTTAGTGGTGGCGTATTTGAGCGCATTTGAAGCTATGAAAGATAGGTATGATGAATTCGGAAAAATGTTATTAGTTTGGAAAAATCACGCCAGCCCCCCCCCCTCCCATTTTGATAGCTGATAACTCGGTTATCAATGTGGCGCAAAATTTGTTCTCTATGACGCATATGAGTGCATTTGAAGATCTTCAAGATCATGTGATTTCAATTTTTATTTTTCAAATGCAAGTCATTTGCAAGTCTTTCAAATATTTTTAAATCACTTGAGATCGCATTTACGGTGAAAATAATTGATATATCTTTTTTATATGGAGTAAAAATATAAAATCTTAGGCATGAGTGAGGGGGGTCTTAAAAATCTTATGAATGCTTATAACAGGGAGAGTCTAAAATTAAACAAATAATCCTTACTTAATTAATAAACGCTACCTGCGAAATATTTGACAGTTTTTCTCGCCCCCTGGCTAAATCTAATGTAAATTGATTAAGAATTTAAAAAAATAGATATTTAATGCATTAGACAAAAATCTAATTGTATTTTCCATCATAGATAAAAAGACTGGTATTAACTTAAAAGTTTAAAGTAACGTAATAAATAACACTAATTCAAGTAGCTTTTTGTCATCATTTGAATAATGCATTTTATATAGTCAGGTAAATTTTAATACAAATCTTTTCTTTTTTTTATATTTATTATCATTTATGTTTTATTTGCTCGTTAGATTCTTATTCTCGTTATAATTCACGAACAAAACTCCTCGATTCCAATGTCCTTAATTAAATTCTCCACTTCTCGTCTTTGCTTCCTGTCACTTATCCTTTTATAGTAGAATGAAACAAGTCTAATTCTGAAGAAAACCTGTTGAACCGCAATCGAATACTTTATCAAAGCTGAGGATTAAAAACTTTAATCAATCACGATTTCCTTAAGCTGGGAGTTAGGAGTAGAATCATATTTTTCAGTTCAAATTCCCTTGAAGATCTTTCCATGCTCTCAGTGACTGCTTCACTGATTCCTCGGGTTTGTTTCACAACCGTCGTCACAAAATCTGAAACTGACACGAGTTCTCAAGAATGATCGTTATACGTAGCTATTAAACTAGTACGACCGACATGACAACCTGACTGTGAATGCTGGAAGCTAGTCCCACTGCTATGTCCAATATAGAATCGAAAATAATTACATTACTCGTGCCAATCAATCAATTTTAATCATATTTACAAAATTTATCGATAAATAAAATAAGAGTACACTTCCGGAAAACACTTGGCCTCAGAGTTCCTTTTGAATTCAAATTAAATGTCCCTGGAGGATTTTCGTCGCAGATTAATAGAAGGAAAGTTCTTAATATTGATTACATTTTTCAAAAACTTGTTTTTTCAATTATATTGAAAATTATTTATCTGATGTAAAAATTTGATACATAAAATGTTTAGGTCTCACTGAAATTAATTTTTTCTAACTTTATTCTTAAAATTATTATTTTTTAAGAAAAACTGTAGAAGTGATTTTTTTTTCTTTTAAAACTCTAATGTAGAATAGAATGGTAGTTTTTCCGGCATAGGCATGATAAAGTCGGTTTTTGTGACCTTTCTTCGTTCCGCAAAGTGGCACATTATATATGGCTAATCTTCAGAACTGCCGTATAAAATCTTTTTATTGCAGGCTTCGGGAGTGATAAACTCACTAACGTGTTGGCCTTTAATTTAAAAGAATAATTGTGATGAAACCAACGCCTCAAAATCCTAAAAAAAAAATAAAATAAAGTTTTACGCGCCTGCCACATAAAATATGGTAGAAGGCGCTGCAGGCGCGTGAAATTGTTTTTTGAGGGGTGGAGAATGTTTCCAGCAAAAGTCAGTGAGCTGAAGGTATAGTCCTAGACGTATGCGAGCCGTAGATGGCGCTGAAGGCAAGTCGAAGACAAGTTGAAGGTGATGCGCAAACAAGCCGATTTAGTACATTTTTGTAAATTTATAAACAATGTAAAACTTGGGTAATTTTTGAAATTTTGTAAACTCTGGTCATATTATAAATTAGCGAAATTTTTCGAAAATTCAAGATGTTTAAAAATTGTAGTGTTAACTTATTACTTCGTGTTGTTACGAATTCTGAAAACTACCCCAAAATGACTTTATACGGCAATTTTTATGCGCAGCTCAAATTACGTATAAAAACAGCAGAATAGTCTTTTTAAGGCAGTTGTGAAGATTAGCGATATAAAGTGCCACTTTGCGGGACAAAGGATGGTGTCAAAAAGCGACTTTATCATGTCTATGTCCCAAAGAACAAGAGTTTGTAAATTATTAGTAAATTGAATTCCATATTGTATGTTATACAATACATGATTAGTATTGGAATTAAATTTTTTAATAAAATTGATGATTATTCAAATTTCACAATAAAGTTTTTCATTCGGAAATGTTTAATGAAAATAAAATAAAATCAATTATCACATTATGCATTATTATGTTTATATGACATAAAAATATAAAAGTAGACTTTGTTACACATGTTATTGTAAGTGTCCTCCCTCCCTTCCACCTTAGATTTTTTGATATGATTTTTATACAGGTAACACTGTTGAATAAGCGGATTGATTTTATTTCATGTTTAGCATATACTTTCAAATGCAAAATTTTATTCTGCAATTTGAATAATGATCAATTTTATTATTAATTTCAATGTTCTGTACTAATAATGTATATTATATACCATATATAGAATATGCTATGCTCATAACGCAAAAAAATCTTGTTTTCTACATTACAGTAACTTTTGTATGCTTAGCGTATACGATATATTGTTTTTAACCATTTTTTTATATTATACCCTTCAGTGCCTAATAAACAGAAGTGCGTAATAAATTGCAGTGCTTTCAAATTATAATCAATTGTATGTACTTGACTATTAATATTCATACTATAATTTATTATTATGTAAACAAATTCAAAAGCTCTATGGTTAAATCAAAAATTTAACTCATTTTTTTCCTTTTTAAATTTTTTCCTCGAGTATCTTTTTTGACTGCCTTCATCATCTGCGAGGTTCTCTCGTACTTTACTCTACGGTGGTTTTGAGTAATTGTTCGCCGAAACTTCCATCATCCCATAATGCAGCTATAGAATTCATACTATTACGTTCTGTTCATTATTTTTAAATCAAAATAAATTAAATACATATCTTTATGAAAAGAAGGTTTTTGAAGGCATTTATGGAATATTTTTAAGGTTTACAAAAACTAACAACTCTCAAGTCACCTTACAATTTTAGTTTTTTCCTATCCTTCAGGACGGAAAGAGACTCTTCTGAAAGTGAGATATGACTGTATTTTCAATTTTAACACAATGAAAGGAAGAGTTACTGGAAATAAAATATGGGTGTATTTCAGCTTTTCACATAATGGGAAGGAAGTCTACTGGAAAAGGGATAAGTGTGTGTTTCTACTCAGCCTTTTTTTACATATAGACTCTTTAACAAACAACGCTACAGCCTAAATTGAATAGCAATGTGGTTCCATTTTTCACTATACTTTTTATAACATCTACATGGAAAGAAATTTAAAGAGATTTATTCACGGAACTGCTCCTTGATTTTATTACACCTTTAGCGTGAGAAATAAGATCTCACAACCCTTGCTTTAAAAAAAAGATCGTTGATTTAAAATCAGTGATGTGATGAAATTAAGGAGCAGTTCCGTGAATTGATCTCTTAAAATTTCTCTCCATTTACCTTTAAAAAAAACCACTAACCTATTGGATTCCCTTTTTTATATCTCAGTATTAATAGAAAATACATAATGAAGAGAAGGACTACAGGAAATAGGGTAGGATGTATTTACATTTTCGGTTAAACTTTTTCTAATATCACTCCTTAAACAAATACACTTCCCCATTGCATGCACATCTTTTTACGGGGTCCCTAGAAGGTTGTTTCTAAAAGGTTGTTTCCTTTTATGCCAAAGCTTGGCACAATATTAGTTATAATGTTGTCACTTTCATTTACGTTTGGGGGAAGAAATTTTCGACGTAAGGAAAATTTTCTCTTCTTAAGAGAGAAAAGATTATTCGATACTATTTATATGCCAATTGTGCCACTAAAGTTCAGTTTATTTTATTGCTCGATTTTTTTCGCACGATTTTCATGCTCATCTAAGTCTTGATAAAAGACATTTGCTTGATTCGAAATCGAGTGTTCCTGATTTATTATATTCTTTATTATTTGACCGTGTATAAATAAGTTCCGCTAAATGTAGTGAGCATATAACAAATATTTTTGGCGAACCCAGGGAAAACTGAAAGGGCATATAAGATCACTGAAATTCGAGGAGCGTAGACCTAATGTTTCCTGTGTTATTATTTGAGCATATTTACTTACTCTCATTTTATAGAGTTTTATTGTTATGTTTATTAATACTTTACAGTATTCCTCTACTAAAAATCGAAAAATAATTACCTACAATTTTATAAAGAAGTGACATTGAAAATTTTCATTATTATTCATAGAAAACTCTCAAACAGGTTTATTTTTCAGTAATTTTTGGTTGTCCGTAACACTATTTCTTTTGTAAAAATACTTATTAATTCTAATCAACTTAATTTACGTTTAAAACGTTCTCAAATTTTTTGTTTTTCTTGCTCTCTTAGCAGCCTTTATAGAGAAAAATAATAATAACATTAAAAATTCTGACAAGGTTATTTTAGAGAACTTTCCTCTTTAAAGGAAAGATAGGAAATTTCATTTTCGAGGCCAGAGCCTTTTTTCTTCCATTTTCTCTCGGACTTGGGAAAATCCGTGGTAAAATTTGACCTTTTCTCACGAAACGCCTTAACGACTCTTTCGCGTCCTGTTAGCTTTCATCTCTTACTTAGAATCACGCATTCCGAGCCGTTGTTGGAAATCCCTCGAGTAAATTTTTGCCGGTAGGTGGGACAGCTTAAAAAGCTCGCATTCTTCTGGGAGTAATAATTCAAAGGCACAGAATTTATGTGGCACTAATTTTATACGAACTCTCAAAAGGATAACTTGTTCTGAAACTTATTTATTAATTGATTGCAGAACTTGATAGAGAAGAAAAATACTTATAGTTGAATGAAGGTCTAAAATAAAAAACTTTCAACAAATTTTCAAAGTGCAAGTATGCTGAAAAATCTCACATTCATGTGCATTATGGAACTGAGAAAAACTCAAAGTCTACAATTTAAAATGGAAGCGAATGGAACATGAGCAAAAGTAACTTTAAAATGTAATAATGGGCAAAAATTGTATTTAAAAAATAACTAAAGCATACTTATCAACACTTTCAAAGAGTTATTAAAATGTCAGTGTTTAATTTTTTTGTAATCATAACTGAACTCAGAAGGTTAATTTTTCATTTGATTTTTCAAAATTTGAACCCTTTTTCAATTTTTCATGCATATATATTAAAAATGGCGCATTCAAATTCGTTAATTTGGAATTTTTTCATTTTCAAAATGACGAATTTCAAAGTGTAATTTTTAAAATTTCAGCAGCAAAAATGTAAAAAAGTTGAAATTTCAAAATGCCTGCTGAAAAATGAACCTTATTAGGTAGTGTAAATTTTTGAAACCAAACACTGCGATATTATTTATGTTTTAAAAGTGTTGAAAAGTAATTATATATTTAGTTACTTTATAGTACAGTTTTGGCCTATTTTTTATATTAAAGCTACTTTTGTTTATGTTATGTAAAAAATGTGACATTTTTCTGTATCCTTGGACTCAGAGAATCAAATTTAGGGTAAGGGGGGGGGGGGGCAGCGCCAACTAGTTAACAGTCAATGTTTTTTTTTAAGTTAATAATATGTTGAAATGATCCATTTTTTTCTCATTTCGAGTTCTACATTATTGTATATCATATTTCTATAAGTATTAATCACGTGAAAAAAAATATTTTGGTAATTTAATTATTTCTAACAAGCTGTATTTTGTCGGCTTTGTCCCTCGCCGGAAGGCAAAGCCTTCTGCAGCTTTTCATGAAAATCAAAACATTTAAAGATAAGAAAATATGATGGTTTGCTTCTGTGGTATTTTATGTACTGGAAAAATTACCTTTAAAGATATCCAATAAGAAGAGTAAGTTACTTTGAATAAAAATAGAGATAGCTGTAATATAACCTCTTGTTTGTTGACATTCTACTAGAAACATATTTTACGCAATGTTTCTACTGTACCAATACAAGAAAACTGCATACCGACCGGATTGATAATAACAATATTTAGTAGTTTCCTTCCATGGACATAGGAAACAAGGGACTAGACATGCAATTGCGGGGGTGATGCAATGAGGAGGGAGGTCCGCCACCTTTTGATGTCCCGCGACAAACATGGCAGCGCCCACATGTTTATATTTTCATGCAGTTTGTCGGCAAAAATGCTCGTGCGCATAATCATATAGCACATCGTAAGATGGCGGCTCTCGCCACTCATGGAATTCTCCCCCCTCCCTTGGATTCAACCTCGCTCGCCAAGTTAGGATGGCATGCCTAGTCCCGTGTTTCCTATGTCCACGTTTCCTTCATGTAGCCCACAAGATAAGTTGCTGTTCTACATTGCCAAATATTTATCGACGGAACTTGTGACACGTGTTTCACCTAAGCATTTCTAAATATTATTTTTGTCGGGCCTGCCTCCCTGGCCAAGCCTCCCTTATTTATGGGAATTATTATATTTTGGACTTGAATTACATCTAATTAATATAATTAGATTGTGTGATATTGTTTTATCTGCCAAAATATCAAATTTTTATACTGTAAGTATTGTCAATAAAGTTGAAAAATTTATATTTCTGTCAGCGAAACTTCCATCCTTTCTAGGTAAAAATTGTTTTCTGCATGATTTTTCTTTCACAACGTCAATTTTCAAGATTTTAGTAAGTAACACTATCTCTCTGCTAAAATAGATTTATTTGATGCAAAGTAGAACTAAAATTGTTAAATAATAGTAATGATATAAGGTCAATCGCCTTTCCATCACTGGTTGGCGCCCCCCTCCCTCTTAACCTACTAATAATAGTGAATTAATAAATTAATGGCATCAATTAGTTCCGAGAAAATTGATAATTATTTTATGAAAGTATCAAAATTTTTAAAAATAAGGTCACAACCATCTTCAGCAAAATACAGTGAAATGACCCAATTGTAATTTTGTATTGTAAAAATGCTTTAATTGGATTTCTATAATAATTAAATGTTTTAATCTGGTTTACGTTTGCAGAAGAACCTCGAGTTTAATTGCAAAAGTCCTTTTTTTAATATCGAAATTTCGATGTGTAACTCCTGCGGAAAATTGTCTAACAAGCATAAAAATAATTGGCGACTGAATCAATTATTTCTGGAAACCTGCATTTTTTCGGAATTTCTTTGATAAAGAGACTATGGAATAGAACTTAAAGAATTAAATCATCATATTAAAATCAAAATAATAAATACAACATTAAAATAATAAAACATATAACTATTCTTCGAACCGACTGAACCGACCGATGGAACCGAATCAATTCAAGAGGTGGTTTTTCTATTGTTTTCCTCTCTCCTGAGCAAATATTCAGGCTGATTTTGTTTAAACTCATACAGTAATTCTAAGTCCACGCTGGTAAAGAAAAATTTTGACAGGTACATACCCAGCGGGGTTTTAAAATAAAATGTCATAGTACAATAGGTCTTTAATCCCAGTGCTACGAAATTTTAATGGACTAGCCTAATAAGACAATAATAGTAATAATAATAAATATTCTCCAAACCTTATTATTATTATTTATCGGGACTTTCATTAACTTAATGGAAAAAATACTTCAGTTATTTGTTAAAAGTTATATTTGAAAGAAAAAGTTTAGTCCGAAGTTCAGAACTTTTTGGCAACGACCGCTAAATGATACTTCCAGTAAATTTTTTTATCTCAAAGTAACCCTATTCGTTGAAAGAAATAGTACAAGGATAAAAGTATAAGAAGAAAATATACTTAAACACTCACGTAAATTTTATTGTAGAAGCTTTTTAAAACTTATAAATTTTTCATAGCGAATTTTTTCTGCTTTCTAAAAGTGAACTTAATTCGTTATTATACTAGGTACTAGACGCTCTTATGTTGTTGTCTCACTGAGTGGAAACTTTAATCAAAAGTTGTTTCGAGACAAGGCAAAAAAGTAAACAGTCAAGTCGAACATTAACATTTACTTGAAACTTCCACTTTCGTGATTTCAATATTTATTCCACTTTTCTTCTCAGCTTTACATTAATTTAATTAAAAATTCTTTTATAATGAAGATATAACGAATGTTCTTTGGAACTATTTAAAAACTACGTCTTACTGTCAGGGGGGGGGGTAATAGGTTTGTGACGATTTATGACGTAGGGCATGTAAAATATATAAATGTGAATAAATTTGTTTGAAATAGCTGAAAAAATGAAATGTAGTGATTTTATTGTACAACAAGTAAAACATCTAAATACAGACTCTACAGTCTTTCTCTTATTCCTCCTTTTTCTCATTCTGTAAATAATTCATAAAATTCATAAAATATCATCTGACTTCTACCTTTCCCCTTCTTTCCCGTGTTTTGCTTATTAGTGAACTGAATTAACAGAACCTGATAAGAAAGTCCAACTATTTTCCGGTGCAATTTAATTTTTTTTCAATTTCAAATTCTTCTATTTGATAAAAAATTCATTTTTTTAAATTGAAAATTAATATTATTAAATGAAAATTTAACAAATGCATTTAAAGTTAAAACCCAATCGTTTTTTGTTGAAAATTCAACTTTTCAATTTTTCATTAAGAACTCATATTTTTTGTTGAAAAAACAACTAATTGATTAAAAGTTGAACTAATTTGTTAAATATTTATTTTATTTGTTGAAGATTGAAGTATTTTTTTGCAAATTCATTTTTTAAACTTAAAACTATAATCCCTTACCTAAATCTTAACTACTCCATTTTAGGTTGAAAATGTATAGTTTTCAGCTTAAATTCAACTTTTAAATTTTACATTGATAATTAATCTTTCGTTAAAAGATCAACCACTTGGTTGAAGGTTGGACCATTCTGTTCAAAACTTATTTTATTGGTTTAAGAATAAACTGTTCTGTTCAAAATTAATTTCTTTGTTGTTGTAAATGAATCGTTTTAATTGGAAATTTGACTAATTTTTTCTAACTAATTAATTTAGTTAAAACTTTAGATTCTTCGATTTTTAATTCAATTGTCTTCAAAAACATTCAACTTTCTAGCTTGAAAAGTCGAACATTTCGTTGGCACATCATCTCTTTTGGTCAAGAATTTATCTATTTTGTTAAAAATGCAATATATTTCCACTCGAAATCTTGAGCGTTTGATATATTGAATTTAATATGGTACATATGGGCAGATTTAAATCGAAATTTTTTTCTACAAAACTTTTATTTCGCGTCTTGCCTTCAAAAATAATCGACACTTATTTTTTTATTTCAATGCGATACTCGAAAATCGCGAGATATGATTTTTCAAAATTTGATAATCGGAAAAATCATTTGTTTTCAATCGCTCACTGTAAAAGAAGTTTTTAATAGAAAAAAGGATTCTTGTACTGAAAATCCGCATTCGCCCACAAGCTTTGCAAGATAGTAGCATGACATACCTCCTTTTTTCATAACAATATAGGGCATTTTTATAAGCAATTTTATTTATTTTGAACTTGGAACGTTATTTCCGTTTTTACCTTAAAATTGTTGTTCAAGATTCTCCAAAATTTAGAAAAAATTTGAAAATGGCGAAATGAAATCTCCAAGTGTCACGAATTTTCATAATCCGCCGCGCACGTTGCAGCGAGCGAGCTAGCGAGCACACATCGACGACGTCGCGTGCAAAATTCGTAACACTTGGAGTTTTCATTTCTCCATTCTCAAATTTTTCCTGCATATTTGAGAATCTTAAACATAAATTGCAAGGTAAAAAAACGGGGACAAATGTTCCAAGTTTTATATAAATAAAATTGTTTATAAAAATGCACTATATTATTGTGAAAAAACAATAGGAGGTATGTTATACTATTTTTCAAATCTTGTGGGTGAATGCGTATTTTTGATACGAGAATAATTTTTTCAATTTAAAACTTCTTTTACAGTGAGCGATTGAAAACAAATGATTTTTTCCGATTACCAAGTTTTGAAAAATCATATCTCGAGATTTTCGAGTATCACATTTAAATAAAAAAATACGTGTCGATTATTTTCGAACACAAAAAGCGAAGCAAAAGTTTTGTAACAAAATTTTTGATTGTAAATCTCCCATGTAATGACCCATATACATTATTTTATTTGAAAGAATTTATCCCCTATTATTTCCCTATTTTGCAGAACAAAAATCACTCTATTTTTAGTTTTTGAGACTTTTTTTGACTGTGATATCTGTTAAATTATTATGTTTGTATCTTTCGTGCTTCATTTTAGGGGTTTATGAAATTAAATCGAATACGTATAAAATTTTGACCTAAAAAGGGACATGTTTTTAAACAGCCCCTTCGTTTATAGAAAATTTATTATACATAATTAGCAAGTGTATCTCTCTTGTATAAATTTGGACTAAAAGAGATATTTTATATTTCAGATGCGGGAAACTACACTTCAGCTGGCAATGCAAAACGTGACATCAAGGATGAACAAGTTTTTTAAACTGTGGTAGAGTACTTAAATGCAAATTATTTTACTAGGGTAAAAAGAAATAAGTCACAGAAATGGAGATCCTTAAGAAGTTAAATAAAACAGGAAAAGAAATACTTGTAATGAAAATCAAGTGCTTAAAATTTTACGAATAACATTTTTCAATTCAGCGATATTTTATAAAGTAAAATCACAGGGAGCCCCAGGAATCAATTTGATCTTTAAATTGTATAAAAATGGTGCAGCAAGTTTATCTGACAAAAGATAAAATTTATCTGACGCAAATAATTATTTGACATATGTGATATGTCAAACGGCTGCGTCTAGGTTCATCGAAAAAGTTTTCTCCATAAATTTGAAAATCCTCGCGGTATTCATTTTTGAAATCGTCTCACATTATTTGAATGATTTTGACCAAAAAATCATTCACCTACTCTTACAGAATACATAGGCCGCATTTTGGTTTGTTTATAATGATTTTTTTTGTTCACAAATTTCAAAGTCTTCATCAGGGTTGACAGAAACTAAGAGTTTGTTCAACAAAAGTAGAAGACTGAACTTGACTGACTGTTCATGTCCTCCGATCGCAGAAGCGGAGAGGGAAGACGGGTTAATCAAAGTAAACCCCATGTATTCTGTAAGTATAGGTGAGTGATTTTTGTTTAAAATCATTTATATAAAGTGAGAAGATTTAAAAAAGAATACCGCGAGGATTTTCAAATGAATGGAGAAAAGTGTGTCGGTGATCCTAGACGCAGCCGTTTGACATATCACATCTTTCAAATAAATATTTGCGTCAGATAAATTTTTTCTTTCGTCAAATAAATTTTATCTTTTGTCAGATAAACGCGCTACAGCGTTTTTATCTAGTTTAAAGATAAAATGTATTCCTGGGGATTACTGTGATACTATCCCAAGTAGTTTGTAATCAGAGTGCTTGTTTCTGCGAGAATTCAAGCTCTAAATAGAATGTGTAAGATAATGTGATACTGTAAAAAGTGATATGATGTAGTTATCTCAAGTGAGATTCATTAAAACTAAAATCATCAAAATTATGTTAACTTCATTAATTTGAATTAGATTCTCAAGTTTATTGGGTCATACGATTTCCATGCACACTATCATCGAAAATTGTCGATACCACTAGGGCAAACACTATTAAAAATCACTGACGACTTTAAAACGCAATTACCCGTTCGAAAAAAATATAAAACTCGAATTTTGTACCCGGACTTCAACCCATGGCATCTCTGAAGATTGTTATAACAAAACTCTTAAATCTATACAGCACAGTTTTTGAAGTTTGATCTTCAATTGAAGCCAAGAAAACTTTTAAAAACTTCACGAGCTCACAAAGTATAAAAAAAAATGCATCGTATTTGCGTCGTGTTTTAGTGGGCAGTCACTGCTGGAAGAAACGTTGGACACTTTTAGTCATATCTCAGGAACCCGTAAAGATGTTTGAAGTTTTGTCTGCCGAAATTTAAGAAGATACTTTAAAGGCTGCATTCGACGCGAAATTTTATAGCTTTCCAATGAATTAAAACAAAGTTTTTTGTTCTTTCTTTGAATGAGTCATCACGTTTTAAAGTCAGCAGTTTAAAAAAAATCATATTTGCGCTAGTCACACAAACATTTTCCGAGTTACCCGTGTAGAAATTTTCCCGGTTAGCCCTAATACAACACGGTTTCTGGCCGGATCCCGGTCGGGCTACCCCTGGCTGGGTTTCATGGACAGGAACCGGGCGGGAGCCGGTCGGGCTACATTTTTCTCGAATCACGTAGTCCAGGGCCGACCGGTTACTGACCGAACCAACCCTGGTTATATCCCATGGTCGGGATCCGGCTGGACACTGCTCAGGTTAATGTTTTTGTAAATATTACACATTTTTCAAGAGCCGTGATATTATCAAAAACGTAATTATGGATGTTAGATGAATTATTACTTGAAAATTATAATTTAAAGATTTATTAGATCAGTGAAACAAAAATGAGCTTTTTTAAATTCTTTAAAAAAAAACATTAAATTTTTTCGAATAATTTAACATTTTAAATTAAACTGTTATCGATTCTGCTATGTGCAACAACAGAAATGAAAAAATTGTTATAAACTTCTCTATATTCAGACAATGTTTAGCCTGTACAATTTCAAATTTACCGTCATATATAGCGTCTGCTGTGTCTGTCGTCTGCATAGACACTCAGTAATTTTCAGTTTCGCACCTGGAACGAGAATGCTTCTTGCACTCACGTCGCGTCGTCTCTTCGAAGTTCGCAAATAAAATCGAGACTCGTGGTTAAAATCAACCTTATTTCAGTAATTAGTTTGAAATCCCCACTTAGAGCGTGAATAATTATTATTTTAAATTAAAATGTAGTCTTGCGTATACAGTATTTACTTCTTCCTTCCTAACCTTAAATCACTACGTGGCTTCCAAATTGCTATGAGAATCTATCATCAGGGAATAAAATTCGACTCCAATTTTCATGCTAGAATTGGTTCACTTGATTTGACTTTTAAAGTTCACCGTATTTTTACGAGGAGCCTTAAAAGACAAAACAAGTTAACAATTTCTCGCCTGAAGCAAGATTTCTTAATCGCTTTTTGGCCGGATTACCCGACCGGATCTCGGCCGGTATTGAAGCCGGGTCCCGACCTTTACCGTGACGTTTTTAGCCGGATCCCGGTGGGATTCCCCGACCAGCGCCCGGCTTAAAGCGGGGCTATCCGGCTGGGAACCGGCCGGCTCCCTGATTGGATTCCTACACGGGTAGTGTAAAAATGTTATTTATTTCTTAAAATGAACAGTTAATATAATTAAATTGATCAAAATGACATGGAATTTTTCTATTTCTGTCGTTTACATCAGATTGAATACCAGCTTAAAAAAAGGAATGAAAATCTGTTAACAGAGTTTCCAATTTATTAGAGAGAAGATATTGCGTGCATTGATCATAAATAGGACAAATATTTTAGGCCAGGGGACAATTTATTATCTGGAGAACAATCAGAGCTCGTATCAGAAACGAATCCGGGACGTAATGAAAATATAAGAACGCACTTATGTCATATTTTTCATCGAATATCATTTCATTCACGGATTGTATAAAGAATCATACACTTCGACAATTATTATTGCGGGCGTAACAAAAGCCGATAATTGAACTTATCAAGCTCCATTTATATCCGTCTCACTATTTTGTGCCATATTCCTCTCACAGCTAGAATTTCCAACAAATTGCTGAGATTCCTTTTTTAAATTTCAATTAAGGAACAATATACACGTATGGTTGCATATCAGTCATGTATCTGGTATAATGTAACCAAATTATTTCATTTTTATTCATACTATACGTTCAGCAAATCAATTTCTGTTGAAAAATTTTCCACATGTGTCGGAGTATTTTGTTTTTTGATGTCTCACCTCCCCTCAATTTTTTAATTTGCTGTAACAACAATTATACAATTTTTTATGGATGAAAAAAACTTTGAGCCGTGGTCAACGGCTATATAGTGAAAATTTGATTTTAAATTGCAGCAAGTCGCAGCACTGTGATACACACACAAAAATTATTTTCATAAAGTTTTTCAACTCTGACGTTTCTCATCATGGCTGGATTAGGTTATTTTAAAATAAGTGAAAAATCCTTTAATATTTCTGAGAATGTTTGTGATTTAAATGTGAGACTTTAAAAAAATATTGACAAAGGCATGAAGTTTCAGTAAATTAATAATATTATACTAACCTAAGCTACCTGCCAAATGCGGAAGTTGCGTAAAATCGCTTTTTTCGTCCCAATCTTAAACTTTTAATAAATTTAAATCTTTTTCATTAATGCTACCAATATTTGAGATATGCTCAAAAGTGACAAATGATAACGTTAGTTATGCATATAAGATTTAATTACAATTAGTTAATAAATAGTTTATTATTTATTGGTACATTTAAAGTCGGAAGTAGCGCCCCCTGATATATCCGTTCCGAGAATTGACGCCGCGCCGCAGGTTGGAGTAGAAGGAACTGCGCGGAGAGTGCGGTGGTTATTCAGACGTGAACAAACGAAAGCGTTTACATCCGGAGCGGTACTTTC
>NC_046660.1:105990919-106007679 GCF_010883055.1 Belonocnema kinseyi | reverse complement strand
TCTGAAAAATCTCTATCCCATCCACACACTACTCCTTTCCCCTGCCGAGTGAGTCACGCCTACCCCGAAAGGGAAATGGCTTAATGGTGTAATAATAATATACAGTGAAATTTGGATTTAGTGTTTCTAGATTTAATGTTTCTGAGAATTGACACCACGCGGTGTGGATTGGCGAGAGGAGTTGCGGTTGGATATGCGGTACTCACTAATGCTTCACAAAACAGAGAGAGAAACAAGAAGGAGGAAAAACAGGAGAGAGACCAAATAGTTCCGAGATTCTGCGGGTTTAGTGTTACGCTCAGTCCCAAAATTGACATTAAAGCAAGATTTGACTGTAATTCTTTCACGAACTTTCCTGCTTTAAACCAGAAATATTAAAAATCTTTCTAAATGTTTTAAAATCTCTTTAAATACTTTTTAATTCTTTTAACGCATACAATCTTTTTAACACTTTTAGACTGACCAAGAAAAGTTAATAATGATATATCACAAAACCGAGAATACCGGATCATCAACGATATAGTTACTAGAACATTTATTAAATTATTTTTGTTGCCTAAACTAGTTTATAACATCATCTTTTCGACGATATGCTAGGTTTTAACCTTTTACGAGATTGATCCTTATTTGGACCCAGGGCCCAATTGTGAATTGAAATCACACAGTGGCAACAAATGTGTTCAAACAGATACACATTTTTATTTTGACTCGTAAATTTGTATTTTTTTTATACCAAACGAATAATCTGACACATTTTACACAAGAAATTAATTTTTGATTATTATTGGATTTTAAACTAATAGTTTCTGAAACCCGACCCACATTTGGTTCCCTTTCTCTAGATCTTAAAAAAAATTTCGCCAAAGGAGAAAATTATTTCTTGAGGTGAGATTTTACTTCTTAATAATAATATTGAAATAAATGTGTGTTCCTTTAATTAAATCTCAAACTGGTAGTTTTTTCGTGTTTTATTCTCCGAAATTCTATTTACTCGGTTGAAAGACACATTTAATTGAATTCCCAACTAAGAAACTCACGTTTCTTGTGTATGCTTGAGCAGAAATATTTTGAGAGCGCGATAAAGTTAGCCAAAGCTTTGAATGAGAAAAACTATTACGTGCTGAGTACAGTAAACACACATGAATCCAGTCATTCAGGTTTGAAGAGGTGGTCTCACCGAAAGCTCAATTGACCTCAGCAGAATGATTCGAGGTAAAGATAAAGGGGGTGACGAAGTGGAAAATAGGTGCAGGCGTTTCTAAATTACCTTTGGATTTCGTCCTCAATCCTACATGAATTGATCGTTAAGAGGTCGCACGACTGAGATGAGATGATAATTCAATACGAGGGAATTAGCACGAAGATTCAGTAATTGCTTTCTCAAACAGGTTTTTAAAAAAAGTTTCTATCAACTTTTTATACGTTTTCTTGCATTTCTACCTTTTGACGACTTTACGTGATAATGAAAGTAGGTCTTGACTTTATAACTCGTAAATTTTCAATGAGCAGAGGATTTATTTGAACACCTAAAATATTTTACAACAAAGTATGAATGTTTTGGAAAACAATGTGGGATTAAGAAATTCATTTTGGAAGTGTCTGAAGGTAACGAAAAAATACAACTTTTTATCGAACACGCAGAAAAAAAGTCTGCTAAACTTACATAATTTTCAGTTTAAATAGGGACAGTATAGCTTTTTTGTAAATATTACTGAATTTTTATAAATATACGGACATTTTCTGTTAAATTTATTTAAATTGTCTCTCATGTTGACATTTTTAAACTTTAAACTCTAATAAAAAAGGTATTTGTATTATTACGGAATTTTTCGTGAGAGCAACTGGTCAATCATGGCACTAGGGATAGTATGACGAAAATTTGCATTACGTTAGTCGGAACAAGCTGGAAGAGGAGTTAATCTCCTGGAAAATATTATTGATACTTGTAAAAAAAGTAGAACGCTTTCGTTCGTTTTTTTAAGAGCAGCTAACATTTTAGTCATCACAAAATCTTGTATAATAATTCTGAATAGAAATTAATCTTGAAAAATATTTCCCTTTAACGAAAAAAAAGTTCGACAATGAAATAATAATTTTGTAATCTTATATTGACATGCTCTACATTGAATTTAAATCATTAATAATATTTTGAAATCCCTCGCAATTTGAAGATCTGAATGCTGTGGCAGCAGCTTATTTGAAGTGAAAGTCAAACAAAGGCTATATAATGGGGACGAATATTGAAATGCGATAACTCCGTTTTCGAATTTATAAATTTCAAAGTGATATAAAATTGATATTCATATTTACCTACTACTATACCACTTACCTGGGACATGATTGCAAAAAGGTTATTCGAATAAAATGTTCCTTTTATAAACTCCAGATAATATTTTCCTGATAAAAATAAATTCGCGTTCACTTCACGCACTATACATTTTATACGTTAAACATACAATTAGACATTTATATTTTATTTAAAGCTGAAAGAGAAAAAATCTTGTTAGAAGAAATCAGCCCTGGCGGGAATTGAACATGGGTCTCCGGGGCAGCAGAACGGAGATATTTTCCTGTGATAAAACAAATTATATGGTTTAGGAATTTTATCATCCTCATGAACTCAGCGCGTGTAATGGCGTTATTTGGTACTGAATCGCGAAGCACTAGATTCAATTTTTTTGCTTTCATTGCACCTTTCCATTGAAAATGGTAATTTTTCTTACCTATTTTTCAATTGATGTTATTTTAACTGCTAGTTATTGCAACTACGGGTTTATCATTTAATTTGTGAATATCACTTTTTTCAACTACAATCTGCTATCAAAAATATGAATTTTTCTAATTATAAATTGCAATTATTAGGTTTGTAGTATATTTATAAATGAAATGGAAAATGAATTTCTCCGTATGGCCGCGGCAATAATACTATTTTCTCGGCTATATCCTAGATTACCATCGAACTTTTGTAAATATCAATATTATAATGGCAAATTTTACGACCAAGAGTTTCTCCGTGTATTATAACAATTCAACCATTGAAATATTTTATTTAAAATATTCAAAAATGGCTGGTTTGTAAAGTTCACTGAATTCCACCAAAAGTTTCTTTTTTGCAATTTTAATAAAAGTTTGATAATATTATTTACAAGATGTATAAGAAGATATATTATTTTTCGTTATAAAATTTTATATTGTCTTGTACATAACAAATAACTTACTAATAATTTACTCATTGCACTTATGGAATTAATAAAGGAATAAAGGAAAAATTAATAAAGATAAAAACTATAAATGATTGAAAACTACAACATTAACAATTGACCTTCCGCGGTCAGTCATCCTAGACAGAACAGTAGCATAGCGATAAAGCGCAGTACCTCAACGGACTAGCTGTAACTGCGCCACGTTGCGCAAAATTACGATATGGACCGGATTTGTATATTTCGGTGAATTTCGATCCAATCCCATTTCAGAACCGAAACCGTGCTACAATCTGAAGCCTAGTGTATTTAAAATAAATAATAAAGCTAATTTGCAGGTAACTCAATACATACATTACATTGACATTCTGAATACAATTCCGTTGAAGAACAGAAAATATAAAAAAAAACAATAAATATCTATCAATATTCAACCAACGTTTGGTTGAATCCGTGTATTCAACCAAAACATTTTGATAAACCGACAAAATATTTTGTGAAATTAATCAAATGTTTTTTAAAATTAACACAAATATTTAACACAATTTTATTTATTTAAGCAAATGTTCTTATAATTATCAAATTTTCATAGTAAACTCTAGGTGTCTAGGTAGAATGCAGCCTAATAAAATTATAGCTTCTGTCCGAATCCGTGGATTTATACACGGTGGATCGAATACCACAGTTTACGACATTCAAGAAACATCTATCTACTGCCTATTACAGATGAATTGAGATCAAGTTGATGTAATTAATTTCTGTCAGAATTAATCCCGAATTCTCGTTAAAGGTATCCAGGAAGTATTAAGCTAAGCTAAATACATTTTGTCAATTCGATTAGATCAATTTAGTGAACGCATCCTTGAAGGGAGGAAACACTAAAAACTTCTATCAGGTTAGAGCAGCGATTCCCAAACTAGTGCCGCCAGCCGATGAGGCTGCCGCCGGCAGGGGGATGCCGCCCCGGGCCGGGCAGATAGACAGGCTCTGAGGCAGGCTCCCCGCTGCGAGCAGAAGGCTACTTTCCTCGACTTTCATGTACCTACCACGAATGACCCTTTCATTGTTATGAACTTGCAATAACTGAAATTATAAAGACTTAGCTCAATTAAATTTTAATTGGCTGATTGAATTTCGTGATATAATTTAAAGAAAATGAAAACAAAGTTTTTGAAAATAGGTTAATATCCGAACTAATAAATGAAATATTTACAAATATTGTGAACGCAACAAAAGTGCGATAACTCTTGAAGTTATTATCCGATCTTCTTCTACCTTTTTTTAACGTTTATTTGATAATCTAAAAAAATTTAACGGAACTTATTAAAATTCTATTGGTTAATATTTAACCAACTTTTCATTTTTCTCAACCGGCTCTAATTCTCTAACAACGAAAAGGTCAGCGAATCAAGCAACCGAGCACGAACGACTAGCGTCCAGTGTCTCACTTGGGTTCCAGTATTGTGAAAAAATTTGAGGGTGGGGCCCCTGCCGCTCTCCAGAAAGTGCATAAAAAGTTTGGGAATCGCTGGGTTAGAGTCCTAGACCAGTGGTCGGCAAACTTTTTGTTTAATTTTCAGGTATGGTCAGGCTCCACCCAACTTAATTTTTTCTACTACTTTTCGGTCTATTCGTGTACCTTAGTGTGAGTGAGCTTACTCCAGCAAGGGTCGTTTGTCTACAGGCATGTTAAATTAAGGAAATTTTAAAACTTTTAATTTTTCAACTAGCGATTTGAAAATAGCATCATCAGCATCTACGATTTTTTCCGATTCCAATGATATATTACTTGCCTAGAAAAGTTAAAAATTTAAAGGAGTTTAATATCAAGAAACATCAGCTTTACAGTCAATGTAATACTTATTACTTCTCAAATTTTCAACCTTTATCGACAAATTACATGTCTTTGGAATTGGAACAATACGTAGATTCCAAATATATTACTTTTAAGTAACTGATTGCAAAATTACGAATTTTTTAATCTCACATTTTTTCCCCATTTTCTAACAAAGAACTCCTGAGGAAAGGGGTGGTCTGGCCAAGCTCACAGGTACTGCCGTGAAAGTAGGTCGTAGGGCAGCCAGGGCAGGGAAACCTGCCCTCGGCAAGAGCGTGCCGACCACTGTCCTAGACCAAAGCAATTAATAGATTGCTTTAGTGGCAACATGACCATTCTCAAAGAGGGCACCAATGGAAAACTCCGGATTGTCACATGAAACATTTATGGCTGCCATGTCGTATGTACGGGTAATAAACCACAGACGTGCTCGTCTTGGTCCTCGTGGCCACATCAGCCTTTGGATAGGTGCAACGAGGATCAGGAAACATTATGGTTGAACGCTGCGAATCCAAACGTTTTCATTTTTATATTTGCTTTGGGGCACGTCGCGAATTCTGATTCCGCTTTTCCTTGCAACAGTAACTACTTTAGTGTTTAAAAAGATGTTTTGGAAACTAAAATCACTCTTATATTAACTAATAGTTCATACGTTTTCAGTGGACGAATACAATTAGTTGAATACGCGCAGAAATAGAGAATTATATGTTTCTAAATTTGTACATTCTAATTCATGAATGTAATGATATAGACAAAGTCTTCGATCTCCAAATTTTGACGTTACCACGTTAATTTTTGAAGAATTGATCCCATCGGGTCAGCCTTTTTGTGCGCTAATTACGGTCCCGAAAAACTTGAAAATGATTCTAATAGCATGTTTGGATTGAAAGCAAAATTTAAAAAGTTCTATATGAATAATCAACTAGATTCAATATATATTTTCAAACAGACTAGGGTAGGGGGGGGGGGGGGCAGCGCCACTCAGATAACAGTCAATGATTTTTTTTAAGTTAATAAGATGTGGAATTGATCCATTTTTTTCTCATTTCGAGTTCTACATGATTGCATATCATATTTCTATAAGTATTCATCACATCAACAAAACAATGATTTAGCAATTTAACTATTTCTAACAAGCCGTATTTCGTCGGCTTCTCCCCTCACCGGAGGGCAAAGCCGACTGCAGCTTCTTATGAAAATCAAATCATTTAAAGATAGGAAAATATGATCGTTTACTTCTGTGGTATTTTATGTACTGGAAAAATTACCTTTAAAGATATCCAGCAAGAAGAATAAGTTATTTTGAACAAAAATAGATGAAGCTATAATATAACCTCTTATTTGTTGATATTCTACTAGAAACGGACTTCACACAATGTTTCTACCGTACCAATACAAGCAATCTGCAGATCGACCGGATTAGGAATAATAATATTCAATAGTTTCTTCTATATAGCCCACAGGCTGTTCTACATTACCGATCATTTATCGACGAAACTGATGACACGTGGATCACCTAAGAATTTGTAAACTATTATTTCGTCGAGCCTGCCTCCCTAGCCAGGCCTCAATTATTTATGAGGTTTAATATATTTTGGACTTGAATTACGTCTAAGCATTATAAAAACATTGCGTGATATTCTTCTTTCTGTCAAAATATAAAATTCTTATACTGTAAGTATTGTCATCAAAGTTGAAAACTTTATATTTCTGTTAGCGTACCTTCCATTCCTCCGTGGTAAAAACTGTTTTCTGTATAATTTTTCTTTTACAACGTCAATTTTCATGATTTTAGCACGTAATACTATCTCTATAATAAAATAGATTTATTTCATGAAAATGAGAACTGAAATTGTTAAATAATAGCGATGATATAAGAAAAGCCGCTTTTGCACCACCGAATGGCACTGTCTCCCTTACCCTAAATATTTATCTAGAGTTCACTTAGAAATGAACGTCAAACAAATGGAATCAAATTCGATGGTTTAATATCTCTCTCTCGTGAATGCCGCAGGTGCTTCAGGAAACGACATTAAAAACAAATTGAAAAACAATTTGAGTTCCAATTTATGACTGCAGTTCCCTGTTCCGGTTCCGTGACACCAGTGCAACTCAGAGAGGTAGTCAGGTTACAGGGTAGCCACCTTCACAGGTTTTACTGTATTGAAACAAATATTGAAAGAATTTATTTAAAGTAATTTTTTCCTATATTGCACCATCATTTTGCATGCATTTTGTGAAATGCAGGTGCGGTAGGTATATACAACTTCGCTCCTAGGAATCGTAGTCAAGTACAAGGATGAAAATGTTACATCAAAAATCCATTTTTTTCTACCTATATTGAAATACTCGGCCAGTTATTGAAATTATTCAAAGAGTAAGAAACCAATTTTTGTCTAATGATGTAAACTTTTCTAATTTTAATGTATATCACTGTTATGATCGTTTTTAAGGTCAAAAGTTTCAAAATACTTTTCTTCGTTGTTGCCCATACGCCAATTCGGCAACATCTATCCCTAATTAAATTGGATCCCATTTCCAGTATTTAAAAAAACCACTCGCCTATAAGTGGTGATGCGACATCCGGGAAAAATTTGCCGCTTAAACACATTTTATACTATGTCCTGTATTAAAAAAAAACACCTGTCTATACATGATCATACTCCTATTGGGCAAAAGCTTCCTTTAAATTATATTCGACCTCATTTCCAGTATTTGAAAAAATCACATCTGTGTAGTTGGCCATGCGCCAAATCGGTAAAGTCTACCTCTCAATTATATTTGACTACATTTTCAGTATAAAGAAAAAATCAACTGTTTATAGTTGGAATTAGCCCAACTCGAAAAAAAGAAGATCTCAATCATATGTGACCGTATTTACAGTATTTCGAAAAAACCAACCTTTTAGAGTTAACCATACCCCAACTTGGCAAAATGTATCTTCGAATTATTTTTGACCCTATTTCCAGTATTTACAAAAAACCAGCCGTTTATAGTTGGCCTTACCCCAACTCGGAAAAATCTATCCTCAATTATATTTGCCCCCATTTCTAGTATTTAAAGAAACACCCTTTTATAGCTTGCCATATCTCAACATGGAAATATGGCTTTCTTTCACTCATATTTTATAATTTTTAAAGTTTTGTTCTTTAAATTGTGTAGGTATTAATTAATTTTATTATAGGATCAATATTTGCAGTAGTGAATCATCGACAAGTAAAATCAATAAAAGATTTAGAAATCACGTATACGCATATAATATTTTCTATATTTGAAACACTGGATTAGGCACGTTGGAAAAAATAAAAATGTATCATTTTCAGTCCTTAGAAGCACCTACATTCTGCACTCTTAAACGATTGCTACACAAATTTCAAGAAAAGTCTGTTTGATGGAATACTCCGTCGATTTTTTTAAAACGACTATTTAATTCAATAACAATTTGTATTAAAAAAGGAGTAACAAGATTTCTTTTTTTTTCCTTTTTAATACATTCAAAAAATTTTTGCATTTTTTCAATTAAATGCATAACAAAATTGTGATGTCTTGTAGAATTACTTGATTTTACAAGAGAAGTAAATTGTACTGGTAACTTTTTACTTTGTGGAATTTACGGTATCGCAGATGTTTATTGGGAAATTACATTATTCAATTCAATTAATTAAATAATAGCCATTATGGGCTACTCTTGTATATTTTTATTAATCAATT
Organism: Belonocnema kinseyi; assembly: GCF_010883055.1. Classification (NCBI taxonomy): domain Eukaryota; kingdom Metazoa; phylum Arthropoda; class Insecta; order Hymenoptera; family Cynipidae; genus Belonocnema; species Belonocnema kinseyi. The sequence continues at coordinate 105,998,931 of NC_046660.1, read as the reverse complement.
GTTCATTTAAGATTCGACATTAAAATCTAATTTTAGTTGAAATGTTTTATATAATAAATATTTTATTTTTGATAAAATATGAATTTTAAGGAATGAATGAATATAAATTTAATTCAATCATCAAGTGTCTAGATGCAGACCGCGGAAATAATGGTTAGAATATGTGAATGAGACCCTTGTTGGAAGAGACATGACAAGCCACCGAAACACTAGAGCCTGCATGAAAAAATGCATGGAGGTAAAAAAAGCTAGAGAAGTATGCCAGGACAGAAAAGTATGGCGGCAAATACTTAATAAAAAGAGTGACAGTAGAGTGAATGACAACTGAAACAAAAGACCTTGGACACTAATGGACCCAAGTGGCGAACCTCACATAACGACTTTGTGAGGATCTTCCCTTGGGGTGATTGCTAGAGAGATTGATCAGCAACCTGGCTCGGAGCAGTGTCTCAGAGCGAACGTGTTACTTAAATAAATAACATGAGAATTCTGGAGCAATATAAAAATTGTATATCCCTACATCACATTAATCCCTTCCCCACCGAGTGAGTCACGCCTACTCCAAAAGGGATATAGCTTAATGGTGTTGAATAAAAAATTTTTTTAATAGATTACGTATTAATTATTATTATTAATTATTAATTATTAAACAATAAATCTAAATTTTATTTAAAATTTAACGATATTTAATATAAAATTTTTTGACGAAACCATTGTTGAATGCGAATGATTACTGTAGTTATTATAATTAATAACGAATAAATTATGATTGTATAAAATTCAAGATAGAATTTAACTTGAAAAGTATTTCGAGAAATTATCATGCCAGAAATTGATGTGTATCATTAGCAACACGTTTAAAGTTTTTTAATGTTGATTGTAGAAAAGCTTCACACTTTTTGATGATGTGTTCATATTATCAAAACTAGAAATTCGACATTGTACAGTTTGCAATATTATATACAATTTAAAATTAAATTTAAATCGCAATACGAGATTTTATTTATTGAATTGTAACATTTTGAAAAATCAAACCTAATTTAGATAACGTAGATTAAGTTGTAATTACATTTATATAAAATGATACAAGCATCCTAAGGGAAAAAAGTCTTGGCTCCCTCTTCCCTAGAAAAACAGATTGTGTGTCTGAACTGTAGTTAATTTGACTTTCGCTTTATCATTCCTTGCTCTCGAAGAAAATAATTAAATCAGTGCTTAATTTTGTTCCTGTTGGGAACGGAGGATGAGGAATGTTCGATTTAAATTCGTTTCTCTCTACTTTTTTTTAGAAACAGATAGACTGGACGTCACTTTTAATTATCTTATTTTTTAAGTTTTGTTAATTTTTTCGGTTTATTTTTATTATCTTTTTTGGACGCGGGATGTTAATCTGAAATTTGCAGAAATTTCATTACGAATTTTTAATTTTTCTGGATTATGAATTTAGCATTTCTAGATTAAGAATAATTAAAGTGGAATATAAAAGACCTAATGTCTATGATACTTGAATTCGGCGTTATTTCTAAATAAAATATGTTTTTCCAGAAGGCATTTTTAATTAAAAATCTCGCTGCATCAAGATATTATGAAGGCTCCGGTGTTATTTTCGTTCCACGTACTAGAGTGGCTTGAATAAGCAGTAGTATCTATTTCTTGCATTTTTTTTTCAAATAAGACATTTTTCAGATGTATTTAAAATATAGACAAATATGAACAAATAAAAAAGTATTTAATTTTGAATGTTTTCAATTTCAAATCCTTCACCTGCTAAACCTTTCGTTTTAAAAAAAGTTTTCAAGTTTCAATATGTACTTATTCAATTTTTAGAGCATTAAATATTTCCTTAAAAAATGTAATTATAGAGTCTTTCAACTTAACAATATTTTAATTTAAAACATAGTATTTCAAATTCCTTCATTTATATATTATTACATTTTTAATACTGCGCGCTTAAAATTGATCAAACTTTTAATACTGCATTTTGAGATTAATTGATTTCGAACATTAGTATCATCAAATGTTTAACTTTTATAAAGCTTATAATCTTAAATGAAAAAATCTCATTTTAGAGGATTTACACAACTAAAAGTGGTTTAATGTCCAATGATTTTGATTTAAACTTGTGGATTATTTCTTTGGATAATATAAAGATTAATTTTAAATTCTTTTTTTCATGAACGCAGATATGTTTTCAAAGAAATTCCAGATAGAATCTAATGTTCAGAACTTTTAATTGATGTCTTTTTTACGTCCACCTATTTTCACTTTTCCTTTTAACTAGAAATTCTTAACACTTTTCTTGACTCTGGTTAACGGTGAATCTGAGCTACTAGGTTGCTTCAAAGTACAAGTAAAAGATTCTTTCTAAGTACAAAAAGAGGCTGAGTATGTATGGGTGTAAAATATTTGAGATACAAGGGTGTGTAAAAGATTTTAAGGACGTGTGTGTGACGAACGTACATAGATCGATGACAACGACGGGCACTCACTTGTAGTACCTTTTTTATCGCCAACCCCACAACTCACTTTACTCCTGACCTCCTATTTTCCACTTCTGACACCGGGTGCTTCATAAATCGTGCGCCTACGCTCGAAAAAAGAGGGTTACTAAATATATGACCACAACATGATATATACTACTATTTCGGGAGAAAGGAAGATCAAATGTAAGAGCATCATTGTATAAATAAAAAAACAAAGGATAGATATTTTGTATAGTACAGCCATCTACTTTAGGACAAAAAAATTTCGCAACACGCTCTATTTATTACGGCTTTTTCACAGAAGTAAATTAATTCTTAAAAAGGTATAGAACCGAGTTTCATTCGAAAACTTTTAATGATTTTTTTATAATCATGCTATTCTGAACATGTACGATAATGAAGAAAAAAACTTCCGATTTTGTCATTTTATTTTGCTCGCATGGATAATTTGAAACTTACTTTTCAATATTAATAAATCTACTTCCGTAATTAAATTCCCGGTAATTTATTGGGTTTTCGTTAAAGCCACTACCCTGCTTACCTCATTTTAGTTAGAATTTTGTTTTTCTATCTTTGTTTAGAAGTTGTTTCAAGAAGCTTGGAACTATTTCTGAATTGAGAACTTGGAAGCGAAAAAAGATGGATTGAATGGGCTTAAAACTTTAGCTCCTAAATTAAAATTAGGATATTTAATCTAAAGTTTCATAATTTATGAGATGATAGATAAAATCGATTTAATTACTGTTTGCTATTTTGGAATTCTAGTAATATTGCATAGCTCAGGGATTGAAAATATATATGTAGGTATATAACTAGTATTTAATTGTTAATAAAAAGTATTCATACATGTATTAAAAAAACATAAAATTCTGTTTAATTTTAAATCGGGTTTACAAAGATGTTTTCCTTTCTCATTGTTTAATTGTAGAATTTTATCCTTAGCTTTAAAGTTATACATAGTCGTACTTTAATGTCTCAGCGACTTTTTTATCATTTTTCTTTTTATCCTCAAAAAATCGTAGAATAATTCAATGTTTAATACACGTAGGTCAAATAAAACTTACATAGTTTCGACTGGCCTAAATAGATAGTTTTAAATACTAGCGGTAGTTATTGAAAAACACTTTAATGACAAAAAAGGTTTCCTTTACGATATTAGTAACTAAAATTAGTAATATATTTTAACATTTCTGGAAACTAAGCCCCAATACGTAACATAAAAAGTTAAAGGATTATAATATTGAACACTGCTCTGCAGGGTAGGTTGAAAATAACGAATTTCTTTAGATAAAAATAAAACCACATACAAGTTTCAGGGAAATAAGAATAACTGCTCTATTTTAGTTGTTTCAGTCTAAATTAGAGTCAAGTGTATAAACAGTGATAATGGTAAAAAAGAATTACTAAACAAATTGCAAAAAAAATATTACGTTCATTCATACACTAAAAATCTTAAAAAAATTGTATATGCCTTCCCTACCTTTCCTGTTGAGAAATTAAACCTATAATTTAATACATTATTTTACGTACTATCTGAGTTACGAAAATTTGCGTAGTACTAGCCATAGCGCTATACTTGAGCGTTTAGGTTCACGAAAAATCACGTAATACTAGACAGTGTCATTGTCTTAATCTTAAAATTTATCTAAATAGAAAATATTTTGTTCTTTATTTTTTAAATTAAACTTTCGAAGTCCATGCTTTTTCTTTTTCAAATCGCATTCTCGGTTCTAAATTATAATCAGACATAAGCCTAATTCCATTAATTTCAATTAAACTTCGTGAAATTAATTCAGACCTAAAACGGGTGAAGTCTTAACAACTTTATGTGCCAGTTTATTATTCTTCTACTCTCATTAATATCATAAGAGCTTATATGCGAGATTTAAGATCAACAAGCCTCAGTATAAGGAGGCTACGTCTTTTTAAAAAAAAAATGTTATTTCACACTTTTTTTCTCAAAACATTTTTCTAAAACTAAAATATTAATATATTATATGCTTAACCCTCCTACAAAATTTGAACAGTTCTCATTTTTTTAAATTAAGAAATTTCGACTAAGAATTCTTAAACAAATGAAGAATCGAATTGAAAGTAAAACTTTTACCTTCAAAAAGTATAATTTTAAAACCAATTTCAGATATCAAAATAAGGTTTAGAAAAAACAGCCTAAGTTTCCCAGATTCACTTCACATCACTCAGTTTCATAAGTTTATAAACGAAAATATAAAATTTTTTAAATTACTTAAATCAATTGTGGTTCTTTCATTATTGTAAGAACAATGCAATATATTCTTTTGAATGACTTAAACTCATTATACCATTGTACCTTGTAACTTTCCACTAAACACTTAGTTCCCAGACTTTCTTTCATTAGTTACTTTTATTTCATGATATTCAATAGCGAAAAAAGTTTCACTTCATGATCATAATTGAAAAACTATAATTATAACTTTTCACTGAACGTTCGGTACTCAAATTTTATTTCATTAGTTACTTATGCTCGATGTCGCATAGTGCCAGAAGTTTCACCCCAAAATATCGGAACACTACATTTAATCAGCCAACACATTCTAAAATGTATTCAAATATATCGAAAAAAATTCTGCTATTAATCGCTTGCACTTTCAATGTCTAACAACACAAGAAAACTTTCATCCTAATATTCTTATCAGAAGAAGGCGTTTTATTCAGCCACGCACTCTGCAATCTACACCAAAATTCGGAATTTTTTTACGTACTTCGAAATTCTCTACTCTCAGAATTTCTTTCATTTGTCACTTGTATGCGACGTCAGGCAGAAGCCAACAAAAAAAGATTTATTCCTATATCTTTATAGTAAGATTGCGTTTTATCCAGACACGCCGTCTGAAACGTACGAAAAAGTGTACAAGAAAATAAAATGCCATCTCCGATAAGAATATTGGGATAAAAATTTTTCTTGAGTTGTTTGACATCGAATGTCAATAATTAATAAAAGAACATATGAAATCCGAAGGATTACAGGAAGGTCCGAATTTTTTGTCGAGTGCTTGGGTGGACAAAAACGCAATCTTCCGATAATAATACTTGGATAAAATTTTTACTTCTGTCACATATATAATAAAAGTAATTAGTGAGTAAAACTCAAGAGAATCAGGCGTTTAGTGAAAAGTTTGAATTTTCACGAATATTAAATATATAATATTTCAATAAAACGTAATCTTGAGTTACTGTTATCTAGAATCATATATTGAATTATTTTTGCGGTAATTTTAAAACGAAAAATTAATTCAATTAATTAAAAAAAACAACTATATTTTCGTTTTTAACAATTGGGAACTTTGAAAATAACAGCATAATGTTATCTTATTAAAAAATAGGATACCGTGATTCTAATATAATACGATCGAAAAATGATACTGTAAAGAAGGATTTCTTGTTTTTACAGTATGGAAAATAATTCACCCCTTTTTTAACGGAGAAATCGAGATAAAAATAATCGTGATAATGGGTGTTTAGGTGTCGCTGAGGTGTAATCGAGTACCACACGATTTGAACCGACACTGCAAGACCTTGTCAGATATTTTTTATAAACTATTGTCACGCAACTTTAACCTAATCGTAAAAAATCTTCAGCGCCAAGGTTTTCAACGATTTCCATGCAAGATTATTGCACTTCTGGCTACAATGCAAAGCATATCATTTTAAGTTCAGAAAACCATGATCGTGAAATACTTTAAAAGATAAATATTAAGTTCTCTTCAAAAAGGTAAGATCGAAAAAATACTGGTAGCAATAATACAGCTATATAAAAACAAATGTGCGGATCTGGTAACAAGACACACGTATTCCTATGGATTTTGGGGCGCTGAATTGAAATTCGGTATCAAAAATTACCCATCATGTCATGGTTGAGCCATAACCTCAAAAAATGACGAAAAATCATCCACTGAGGCAAATAAATTTCAAAATAATGCCAGTGATGCAAATTTTCACTTCAAAAACATATCGACAACTGTGAAGGATCAACACTTGCCTGATATCAACTTATTTAACATAACTTTACCCAACAGAACCTGACCTCACCTAACCTGAATTAACAGAAATTTATTGAGCTACACGTAAAGATCTGGAAGCATATTTTCCCAGTAGCAAATGTGTGCTACATCGGATGGGTCAACTCGAGCCTAACCTAGAAATAAATCTAACCTAGCCTAACCTAACCTAACCTCACGAAACACAATTAAACTGATTGTGTTGTCCCGTTGTGTTTGCGGTACCGTTTCATTCAGCTTCGGCTTAACCTACACAGAGGTTTAACCTATCCTAACCTAACAAAACCTGACCTAACCTAACCGATTACGCTGGCAACCCTGTTATTGCGTTCTTTCATATTTTGACATTAATAGCAGTAAATGTCTGGAGTTCGTAACCGCTCGTTGCTAACATTATTCGCCTGTGTCTGTAACCAGGGCACCTCCCTGTGGTGACGGTGGGTTGAATTTCATTCGGCTAGGTTAGGTTAGGTCAGGTTTTGATAGGTTAGGATAGGTTAAACCTCTATGTAGGTTCAGCCGAATCTGAATGAAACGGTACCGCAAACACAACGGGACAACACAATCAGTTTCATTGTGTTTCGTGAGGTTAGGTAAGGTTAGGCTAGGTTAGATTTATTTCTAGGTTAGGCTCGAGTTGACCCATTCGATGTAGCATACAATTGCTACTGGGAAAATATTCTTCCAGAGCTTTACGTGTAGTTCAATAAATTTCTGTTAATTCAAGTTAGGTGAGGTCAGGTTCTGTTGGGTAAAGTTATATTAAATAAGTTGATATCAGACAAGGGTTGATCCTTCACAGTTGTCGACATGTTTTTGAAGTGGAAATTTGCATCACTGGTTTTATTTCGAAATTTATTAGCCTCAATGCATGATTATTCGTCATTTTTTGAGGCTATGGCTCAACCATGACGTGATGGATGATTTTTGATAACGAATTTGAATTCAGCGCCCCAGAATCCATAGGAATACGTGTGTCTTGTTACCAGATCCGCACACTTTTTTTTTGTGTGGCTGTGTAATCAATTTCATTTAGCGTTCCAGATTCGTTTCTGCAAATTCAATGTAGGGAAAACAGCTTTTCATTTAATTTCAATGCATCACTCGAACTCTAAAATAAATTGTAACATACAATCGTTTCTCGGCGTTTCTCTAAATGTAAATGTACAAATATATACATTTAATGAATTTAAGAACTGAGGTTTAATAGGACGTAAATGGTTGTATACTGTATGTTGTATAGAAACTAACATCTCTCGAGTTTTAACATAAAAATTATATGTGATTCAGCTTAGTCTTAAGCTACAGGGAAAATTGTAATGTATCTGCGAAAAAGAACCAAAACCCAAAACGAGTCGGATTTGCAGATCACGGCTTTTGAGCCCCTGCCTTTTCTGGTAAGCTCCGATTCGTCGGTTTAATATAATAGGTATTTAAAATAAGGACTCAATGTTCCTATGGAGACATGCCCAATATGGCGAATGAATTTTCT
>NC_046660.1:105983189-105990819 GCF_010883055.1 Belonocnema kinseyi | reverse complement strand
TAAAGACGTTACTCTGTAAATAAAGACTGCGGTTTATTCCTTTAAAAATCCCTGAATCATTTCACTAAAAAAATGTTTTGTAGCCAAAGAAATACATTTATTCCGGGGTGGCCGTTTTTACCAAGGGAAAAAATTCCCAGTCAGATCCCGATGAATTTCCGGCCATAAAACACTTTTCTTGGTCGCTAAAGAAATAATCTATGATGAACAATGATTGTACGATTTTTTAAATATTAGACAGGATCCCTGCCAAATCAGGCAGGTATTATACTTCAAGTCGCAAAATTTCTCGGCGAAGAAATATGTTGTTTCTTTGGTTTTTATATTTTGAAAAAATTATAGGCGAAACTTATTTTTCCAAATTGAGATCAAAACTTTATTTTTAAAATTCCCTGTTTTCTCTCTTTCAAATTCCATTCAATTTCTCATTTTGCCTGGCCATTAAAATTGAAAGATCAAAATTCGAATCTTTTAAAATTTGAAATGTATAAGCATTATAAATTGAATAAAATAATTTTAAATGAATTATTTTTAAAAGTTATTTAAAGTGCCTCTTATAGAAATTCCCTGAGTTTAACCATTTTTGTTTAATCCCTGCTTTTTTCTAATCATCGAAATTCCCTAACTTTTGCTTATACACAAGAACGCCAGTATACTGGATTTTAATTTGATGTTTCCAAGAATTACTGACCCACGTAGTTGCACACCAGCGTGTCAGTTTGTGGCATCCGTGTGCCAGTGTGTGGCAGCGTCTACAATGAGTCGCCACCAGTTTACAATAGACTGTTTCCGTTTCCAATTACTGATTTAATTGAAAGGCCATTACGAGGCAACCCCCGAAACTTTCATTATATTGACGTTCTTGTGTATATTTCCGATGGGCCGCTGGGGTTACTTACCCAAACTTTGATGAGATTTCCACCCCGATCGTCGATGGGAGCACTTCAAAACTACTCGAGTTCGTGCAAGTTCTGTTTCAACCGCTAGCTTTGTCGCACCGGCGTTGAATCCCAATAAGGTGCAACATAATTCATAATTACGCATATTATGATTTAGAGGAAACTCTTGATCTTATCCGTTTTCTGAATTTCTTATCTTCTCGTTGTATGTAGGAAATATAAAAAAATTTTTACCTATTTGTTTCCTTCCATGCCTACCCCTCGCTCAGTTACAGGTCTAGCACCCCCACAAACGAAATTTCCAAATTTATTTGTGTCAGAATTTTGTGCTTTTTTTGGGCTGTATTACCGATTTTTGGGTTCCGCTACTTTTTATGAAAATTCAAATTTTTAGTGGAGGTACTGACTTGAATCAAGTTAGCACCTCCACTCTATAAAAATTAAAAGAAAAAAAAATCAAAAACGGCTTATTTCGGGCTCTCGAATGCATGAAAAAAAAATCAAAAAACTACCCCAACTTTCAAAAAACCACCCTCTTGTGAAAAATAAAATTTGCAAAACACAAAATGCACCCGATTTTGGGCTTATTTTAAGCTCTCGAATGCACCACAACAAAATTTAGAAAAACCACCCCTATTTACAAAAACACCAAGCAAATAATAAAACCTTAAACCTTGATGTTGGCATTTTTGACCAGCCCAAAAATCAGAGACTCCATTTGCACCGTAAAATTCTAAAATTATCAGAGACTCTAGTAAAACTTTAATATTCCGAAAAAGATCGGTTTGGACAAAATCATGTTTGATTCTTAACAAGGGACTGTTTTTTAACGGTAAGTGTTGGGGACCAAAAATCGGAGTAAGTATTTTCGAGTCGATCAAAAATCGGAGTCTCCATTGATACTGGTAAATTCTCAAAAAGATAATTTTTTGACAAACTTATATCTGCGTGGTAGAGATGGGTTTATTTTAGACATTAAGGGTTGGAGCCCAAAAATTGGAGTGGGTAAGTTTAAGAAGCCAAACAATCATAGACTACTGATACTGGAAAATTCCCAAAAAAGTTATTTTTTGACAAAGTCACATATACGTGGTAGAAAAGGGTTGATTTTAGAAGTCGAGAGGTTGAGCCCAAAAATCGAAGTAGGAATTTTCTAGCAGTCCAAAAATCAGAGACTACATTGACACTAGAAAATTCTCAAAAATATTGTTTGACAAAGTCATATATACGTGGTAGAGAACGGTAGAGAACGGAAAATAACCACTCTAGTTTTTCGCCTGCAACCCTTAACGGCTGAAACCAACCCTTCTCTACCACGTATATATGTCTTTGTCAAAAAATAATCATTTGAGAATTTTCCAGTATCAGTAGAGTCTCTGATTTTTGGGCTCCTCGCAACACCCCACTCCGATTTTTGCGTTTCAGCCCTTTACGTATAAAATCAACCGTTCTCTACCACGCGTATATGACTTTGTCAAACAATATTTTTGAGAATTTTCTAGTGTCAATGTAGTCTTTGATTTTTGGGCTCCTCGAAAATACCCACTCTAATTTTTGGGCTTCAACCCTTAACGTATAAAATCAACCCGTCCCTACCACGTAGATATAAGTTTGTCAAAAAATTATCTTTTTGAGAATTTACCAGTGTCAATGGAGTCTCCGATTTTTGATCTCCTCGAAAATACTTACTCCGGCTTTTGGTCCACAACGCATTAGAGAGCTTAAATAAGAACAAAATCTGGTAAAATTTTTGTTTTGCAAATTTTATTTTTCGCAAAAGGGTGGTTTTTCGGAAATGGGGGTAGTTTTTGGATTTTTTCGTGCACTCGGGAGCACAAGATAAGCCTAAAATTCTAGTGTTATTTGTTTTTTTCCGAATTTGAGTTGTTACATAGGGGGTAGTTTTATTTTTAGTAGGGGTGTTTTTGGAAAAATGGTTATTGGTGCGTTTAAGAGTCCAAAAAAAGCTCAAAATTCTGACATGTTTGGTTTTTTTTTCTTTTAATATTTATATAGTCCTGGCTTGATTCAAGTCAGCACCTCCACTTGAAATTTAAATTTTCATAAAAAGTAGCGGAGTCCAAAAATCGGCAATACAGCCCAAAAAAAGCCCAACAAAGCACAAAATTCTGACACAAAGAAATTTAGAAATTTCGTTTGTGGAGGTGCTAGAGCTTGAGATCTCGCAGTTTCCGACTCAGTGACGAGCACACGACGAATTCTAGTCGAATGCTTCTTCTGAGGGCTCAGCGGATATCCATCTTTTGAAGTCCAAACAAGCACCAATAAAGAGTGTCTTCAACGGGGACCACTCCTCTTACCCTAGTTTGCTAGGAATATATTAAATGTTTATATATCTTCCATTATTTTATTAAAGAAATTTGTAATTACGTACTCCGAGCTTAGTTCTTGACTCGCTGATGAGCACGTTTCGATTTCACACCAAATATTTTTTCAGAGGTATCAGCGGGTATTATTAATCCGAAGTCTCAACGTCTCATCTGTTGATTGTAATGTAGGAAAACAATTTCCGAAATGAACTCTAACGGAGAACAAGGCCCCAGAAAAGAACCGTTCCACTAAGTACGTTAACGTCGAAAAGTGTGTTTTTATTTCTAGTGTGTCCGGAAACTTCTCCGTCAATGCATCTGAGGTTACCGATTCTCCTTCGCGAACGCTTTCCCAGCCCCATCGATTTCTGGTAACGTTCCAGGATGTTACAACTATGAATCTTTCTCAGTGTAACGGACTTTTCTAGTATGCGATTCGCAACCCTTCCTACGCTGAGTACTGGAGCGTTTGAAGATCGATACTCTCGACGATCTAGTCAGGTATCTTGTCCGGAAAACTTAATCCGGTAGATAATTACATTCCTGATAGGAAAATTAAGGATATAAAAAAAGTTAATTGCTTATAATTAAAAAATTGTGGCTTTTAGAGGAGGGCGTGGTTATAAAAAATGCATTGTTTAGAAGGCCATAAATAAATAATAGCTCGTCGTACGAGAAAATATCAAGATAGTAAAAAGTTTAATCATGTGTCAAGGATTAATAAAAAACATTAAAGTCATTATTTATATCAATTGTTATAAACAATTTAGCAAAAGAAATTATAAACAACAAATTATGTTAATAATGCTAAATAAAGCTTTTGCAACAATTTGAAGCAACATTTTAACACTGGTTGATCTGGATTTTTGTGCATTAATAAATGAAGATACTAAACGGTTTCCTCGTAAAAATGACAACTTCTTAACAACAATCTAATGAAAGAAGTTTTTACTTGATCGGGAGATTCGTTTTTCCTTCTAATAGATCTATCCTTGATATAGACAGTGTGCAAGTTTTAAATTGTTCTAAATTATAGATTCTGAGGTAACACTGTGCAAATATAGCAATTTTGTTAAATAACCATTTGTTTATAACGCTGTCCACTGCAAACGGTCTCTGGTACGAAAAAAGTATAATTTGAAGAAAAGTTTTATTTTCGCTCAGCCATGTTGAAAATGATTTTATAAATTCTGTTGACAATAAATAATTAAATTGTTGAAAACATTGTTTAAACAAAAATTGACCCATATTAGGGATTATTATGGGACATCCTCGGGATGTCCTATAATTAATGACACTTAGGACCCCGAGTTTCAAGGTTACTGTATAAAACTCGACCATGTGTTAGTTTAGGATTTAATTTGGTATCAACAAATAAGCTTTATCAGAGTATATTAAAGGGATCTTCGTTGTATTATTTCTTAATTAGGACCATGAAAGCGAAAGTGGTAAGTGTGTGTGTGTGTGTATGTGTGTGCGCGCGTGTGTGGGTGGGTGTGTGTTTTCGAAAAGGGTCAGGCTACAGGAGTTGTCCCTTTGAATTTCGTCGAGTGAATTTCCAACTATTGCTTACGTTTGTTTAATGTAGAAGAGCGAGAGTAGCGTGACTTGTTTATCTTGCAGACCGGAGTAAAAACATTTTGTATTGAGTTTGACTTGGCTACTTATCTCGTCTTGAGGTCGTCTCTAAGATGGCTATGTCTCGATTGCAGTCATACGTGAGACTTAGTAGTTGAAAACGGAAGTCTTGAATTTATGACTAAGGTTTACGACGTGTTTTAAAGACAAGTCGGGATGGACTTGTCTTGAGACGAGAAGTTTTGTTTGCAAATATTAAGACCAGTCGAGGTGGACTTGTCTTAAGGCGAGAAGTTTCAGTCTTGAGAAGTAAACAGAATTATTTCTAAAGAAAGATATATTACCGATTTAGGGCTTTAATATTTTCTAGGGTCAAAATTACGAAAGTTTTCCTTTATAAATTTTATTTCCCATTATACTCCGACCTCTACGAACTATTGACCCTACCGGCAAGGCCTGCAATTTCCAGGAATCAGGTAGCTAGGCTGGGGCCAAACAGTTGACATCTGCTAAGGATTACAAACTTTACCAATTATTCCGAATTTTTCATTATCAAAACTTATGTTGATAAAGTCGGTGAGTGTTTGATTCTGCGCTTGGGCGTACATTGAGTTTACCCATAGAACGCTTAAAGTGGGCACTATCGAAGCAAACCAGTCGGGCACCAACTGGGCAGCTCAATTAAAAAAAAATGAAATTAATTTACAAATTATTTTATTTAAATAACTACGTGGATGCAATTCGAACAAATCCTAATACTTTTCCAATTGTTCCGAATTTTTAAGCATCAAAACTCATTTTGAAAAAGCCAATCAGTGTTTGATTTTTTACTTAATTGGGCTTAAATTTGGCTCACCCGTAAAACGCCCAAAGTAAGCACTATTGGAGCAAACAAGTCTGGTCGCACAAAATGTAACTCCAGTTACATCGATAGAGGGCAGTAGAAAGATAAAATATCGGCTGTGGTCAGCTGCTGTTTACGTCGGTAAAGTTATTGTAAACTGTATCCGTTTAGGAATAAATAAATAAATCGAGATAGTGCTGATAAAAAACACCGTACGAATAATGAATTAGGCACACGGGTTGAAAAATAATGAGCGATTCGAGCAGAATCTAGCAGTCATATTTCATTCATATAAATGGAAATAATTCTTAATCTATAAAATTACATAGTAAATTAAATATTTACGAATATTGCTTGTTTATTATATTTTGTTGGAAAATGTTGAAGGAAATTAATTTCCTGAAATTTTTTTTCTTATATCCTTAAAAAGAACTTCTGACCATTAAATATTGTTCATGAAATAACATTTTTCTTTTAACATTACGATAAATGTATAATATAGTTTACATATTATATTTTTAACATGTTTCAAATAATGAAACTGTTTCCGAATTAGACATACGCTTTAAATTAAAATCGACATTTCCTAAAAAAATCAAAAAGATCAGCAGAGTATAGTAACATATTCAAGTGAAACAATAATAAATAAACATTTTTTGCTAACTAAGCATTTTATAATTTTGAAAACCCCGCCTGTATTGGTTAACGTGTATATTGTGCGACTGCGCGAGCCGCAACACCGCAAATGGGCTCTGTCGTCTGCACTAAAGCAGTTGCGAACGCCGTTTTTTCTTGTAGTGGAGCAAAGATATTATTTTTAGACTCTCTTTCATTTGAATATAATTAGGTAATTCAGTGTCCATAACATTTTTAGTGTACAGGCCGTACAGAGCCAGCCAATGGACGCTGACGTGCTAGGAGGACGCGGTTGCCATAGAAACGGTGACAAGTTCAAGAGGGCAGCACCTCGATATAGTCGAAAATGTAGTTAGATATATTGTGACGTACTGGACCGTCACGTGTCGTAATTGAATGAACAGGTGTATTCAATCTTTAGTAGTTATCCGCGCGCATATTCAAATAGATATAGAATATGATTGTAGCTAGTATATTAAGTACACGAAGCTTGTTGGCGTCGTCGAAACCTTTCGCGCTGTTCTCACATCTGCGTAGTTCTCACGCTTTTCCTCAAATCGGTTCTCACGAGAAGGAAATCGTAAATTTGATGGTCACTTGAACGCGACGAAATTCCAAACTCGACAGGCGATAACGACAGGCTGTAAGAGGAGACAAAGTCGCCTTCGATATAAAAAACTCAAGCTTCGAGTTTTACGACTTTTCGGGCAAGAGTCCAAACCGTTTGCGACGCCTGGGACACACATGTCAACCTCCTGCGAACATCGGCAGAGCGAGAGGAGAAAAGCGGGAAAAGCCAGCGAGAGAGAGAGAGGAGAAAAGTGATGCGAGGCCCAAGCGGGAACGGGGGAAGCCAGGAGGGCTTTTCATTCGCTGACGCACCAGAAGGGCCGCCCTTTTTCCTCCCACGCAAGAGCAACGACAGCGAGCCACGACGAGCCGGAGAGCATCATCATAGCATCGCCGATCGGCAATATCGATCCGACCACCGACTAGCTAGTTGATCTTTCTTTTATCCATTGTATTTTCTTGTACAACTTAAATTTCTAGAATATACATAGAGACTTAAACGGTTAGTTTAAGTTCTCTTTTAAACTAAAATATTTTTGTGTATCATTTCAAATCACATCAACTAGCATTGGAATATTCAATTATTTTATTTAATTAATTTCAATTCAATTAAAATTTCAATTAAACTCTAATTAAATTTTGAATAAAATCAGCGTTCGCGCCGTAACCCCATAAAAGAAAGATCAACTAGCTAGTCGGTGGTCGGATCGATATTGCCGATCGGCGATGCTACGATGATGCTCTCCGGCTCGTCGCGGCTCGCTGTCGTTGCT
>NC_046660.1:105969971-105983089 GCF_010883055.1 Belonocnema kinseyi | reverse complement strand
GGAATTTCGTCGCGTTCAAGTGACCATGAAATTTACGATTTCCTTCTCGTGAGAACCGATTTGAGGAAAAGCGTGAGAACTACGCAGATGTGAGAACTGCGCCAAAGGTTTCGACGACGCCAACAAGCTTCGTGTACTTAATATACTAGCTACAATCATATTCTATATCTATTTGAATATGCGCGCGGATAACTGCTAAAGATTGAATACACCTGTTTATTCAATTACGACACGTGACGGTCCAGTACGTCACAATATATATCGGCCGTCCCCACCACTGATCCATGCATCCGTTCAAGCTTCCATAAAATGGGGTTATTTTTACAAAGTTCTTTCGTTTTTACTTTGTCGAAATGAACAAAATAAGTGATCGCTTTTTGCTGTTTCCCATACTCAGTTGGGTATTTGTACTAAACCAAATATATTGCAGAAAACCCAACTTCAGTTGCTTTTAGGAATGAGCTGACTGTTGGAAGAGACTCGGATTGAGGACAGAAGGAATAAGAGGATGCTAAGAGTTTTTAAATCATGAAGTAGCGACAAATTAAAAAAAATACTAAAAACTATTTATTATTTATTACTTTTAACTTTAGGAATTGAATAATTGTACCCCATTTTTATTCAATGGACATACTAGGCAGTCTGATAAGTACTTGAAAATTCTAAGAGATGGCATTAGTATTCACTAATTTGAACCATTTTCGTCGATCTTGATCCGTCAAATGACGTCTGTCAAAACTTCAGCCATTTATGTTTACGCATTTACAAGTTACAGCACTGAGAAGCGACTAACCTCGGAGTTTTTTTTAATATGGAAAAATCTGAGTTTCGAGTTTTGATCAAACACTACTATCTTCGCAAGAAAACGATATCCGAGACCATCGTTGGGCTAATTCTTTTGATCAAACGTTTTTTACATGTGTCCTTTACACCGGATGAAGTTTTAATATTTGCATAAATTACCCACTTGATGGATTTTCTATACAGGAAGTCTTTTTTTGTGAAATTAATTTATGCTGAAAATAACATAAAATTTCGATTATCTGGGAAGTAAATTTCAAATTACCTAAAGTGATGAGAATTGAATAATAATGTATCTGACATGCAGCTTCCATCTAGTCAAAATGAACACAGATCTAAATCGTTCTATAGAAGCTTTACTCGAAGAGGGTGATGTTTATGAAGGACATAAAATTAAATTGAGTTTATGGTTAATGGGAATTGTGTCGCCCTCAATGTGGCCAAACATCAAGAAAAAAACATTATATAAAAGAATGGAACTGAATAAATAATATGTTGAATGTTTTAATCCCACAAAAAATAACGGTTATTATACACACGAATAGAAATTATAGTTCAAAAAGAAAAATACTGAAAAAATAAATCAATAAAACTAAAATATATTAAAAAAGAGTGATGTTTGTTTTTTAGATAGTCAAATGTGTATCCTTGATTTTTGGATTATTATATCTTTGTATTACTTATGCGACTTCCTTAGTTTCAAAAATTGAAACGTCACGTAGAATTTTTTGGTTTAGTAAAACATGCATAAAAAATGATAAAAGTTTGAATCTAAGTTTTGGTTCTAAATTCAGCCGTTCAATAATTGACTGTCATTAAAAGACTGCAGCTATATATTATTTTGGTTTTACTCATTAAAAATTTAATTTATTATGCATGTATGTTATAATAATTTACAATTCACTCATACTATCCACATTTAAGCTTTTATGTTGCGCTCGATTCGTGTCCGTTTTTCTCGCAACTTTTTCTATTATGCCAATATGCCAGTTTATTAGTATGCATCAATTTGACATTTTATAAAATTTTCTCCAACATGAAATTGTCCCTCTTGCATGAAAATTCTTATCACTGATTTTCAAGTTATAAATTTTGTACATGGGTTTAAGATAAGTGAATTTTTAAACTCGTTATGCACAATTTGTATTTTTTTATTTTAAGTGACTTAGTTTGATTACCCCAAATTATAATGTTCAAATTTTTAAACAAAGTTTAGAATTATTTAAATATTAACTTTTGAAGTTATAATTGATTGATTTTGCAACACATGACTTTTTTAATCTATAAAATCACGTTGTAAGTCACTTGATACTAATACATGATATAATAGATACCTGACAATAATTTGTATTATATTTAAAACTTTTATGATTTCAGTTTCAAATTACAGTTTGACATGCGCAATTTCAAAAAAGTTAAATTTTTGAGCCCTTGAAACTTATTTTTTTTCTTCAAAATCTTAAATTTTTTATTTAAATATTCCAAACATAGCTGCGACACGTGCCGGTGGCTTTGCCGCCTCGGAACGGCCGCTCTAATTAATACTATACATCAAGAACAAGCGGAAATACAATGAAGGTTGTAGAAAGTTATAAAAAAACATATAAACAAATAATAAAGAACTTTTTATTACTCAAGAATAACTTATCTTTTGAATAGGCTACGTATTTAAAAGACAAATTCGTTATTGCATTCGATGTTACTTACATGTTTTCTCTTGATATTAAGTTTGTACATAAAAATACTAGAATGGACTCAACATAAAGTTTTAAGTATTTATAGAAGAATTTCGGTTTGAAAAATGCGAAGTCGATTGTTAAATTTGAACTTAATTTAGAAAAAACTCGGATAAAGTAAAATAAAAATAAAAACCTGGACACAGAACTTGGAAACTATATTTTTCGAATTTTAATTATAAAAACTGAATCTAAGTTTGTCGAATTCAATTTCCACAAATTCCAAATCACGGGTTAAATCTGTATAGAGCCTAAGCAAAACTTTAAATATGAAAAAATAATTAAAAACTGCAAAACATCCAATTAAAAAGGCATTTCTGAAATTTAAATCATATAACTCGTACTCAATTTGGAACTTAACTCGCAACTTAACTTGGAAAAAACTGAGAAGGTAAGACAGAAATTTGAACTTAAATTAAGAAAATTGTAATTGTTTTTAGTTATAAAAATTGTACTCAAGTATGCCTCTCATACTTTACTTTCTTATATATTTCAAAAAATTGCTCCCCATTCCATCTCCACCCCTAGATTCTTAAGGCCAATTCAGACTAGCCATTCTCGGTTATGGATACTTTTATTGATACTCAAATACTTATCGTTTATTCAAGAATATCTAGTCATTTCATAACCATTTGTAATTGTTTAAACAAATTTAACTTACTTTTTCTCCAAATAAGTCGTAAAATCAATTTATTTTAGAGGTTTTATGCGTTCTTTAATCAATGATAACAAGTATTATAAAGAAAACAGGAGAAACAATTTATCTCACGAATTTTTCGACAAATTTTTATCTTTTCATGTAACAATTTCTTTTCTAATAATAATCTTAATTTTTTAAATTAGAAATTTCACAGAAAATGTATCAATAACTGCAAAAGTATTTTAACAAATTGTTTCATTTTTCTCATTGATCATTGCTTAAAGAACTTATTACGCTTATAAAATACGTTAGAATTATTTAAATATTTAAGAAACAAGCATGTATTTCTCAGTGAACGATGAATAATTATTGATCAATAAACAAATTTTTAAAAGCTTCAGCACGCCGCGCCGCAATATTACCCGCATAAGTGGCTTAAAGTCGTGATAGGTCAAAATCGATGTCAGTTTATAATATGAATATCATATTATAGTGTAGTATATTTCGGTACTCAAAACTAAAAAATGTTATCTATATTTACCTGTCTCTTATGGTTTAAGAGATAATTTTGGTTAAAAATAACAATAACGGAAGATTCCCACCAGGTCCCAGTAGAACGTTTCTGGAACATTCTCAAAGTTGCTGTTTGCTATAACGATGCTCCTTTTTTGATAGATGTATTATAGAGCTAAAATAAATTTAGTTCTAATATTTATTGAGTAAAATGTACAAATTTAATTATAGCTCAATCACGGTAACATCTTTTTTATTTGAACATAAATGTTGCAGAATGCAGTAAGTTGAATTTCCATTACTATAAAACAGTTATTCAACAATTTATTATTAAATATTTGACTTGAAAAAGAAAATAATTAAATTTAAAATCGCGTGATAAGAAGGACTTCTGTATTCCGGGTTGCCCTATCAATCAGAAACAATGCCACGTATCCGAAATCTCTCCGAGTATCTCTGAGTATATAAAATGTAGGATATCTCTTCAAACTCTCAGGGTTTATTGTAAACGTAAACGGTTTTGACTTGGTTTTTACATCCCGGCTTCAGTTTAAATGTAAGGGCTACCATGACTAACCTAACATTCGTTAGTGGCATTACGAAATACTTATTTTATTTTAAGTTACTTATACGCGCTTTTTAATAAAAGGAAATTGAAAATTAGGTAAATATTATTGTAACTAATTTTCTTATTACTATTTATTTAGTCCAATAGCGCAAGGCAAAGCATTGTTTTCCCTAGATGTGCAACTAAGTTCATGGGTGTAAATATATACTGAAAATTCTCATTTTTAGACCATTGACATTTGAGCTGCAAGAAACCTCAGCGATATTGTGTTTCGGTAGACAATTAAGGAAGTCTTTCCTTTGCCAAAAAAGTTAAGATTACAGTTACGAACTATTCCATTGTAAATAATTAAAAGTTGACATTCCTGATTTATTACCATAATTATTTTCTTAATTCGTAGAGTGTCCGGAATATATAGAAATAAAAGTCACTTTTTAAATAAATTGTTAATACATAATAAAAATTGATTTTTTTGTGAAACAAATGCACTCAAAATGCAAATTTACGTTTGACCTCAAAATTACTGTCAATATATCTAAAATTAAATTATTCAAAGGATAATTTAGGTTAAGAATAGTCGAACTCTTGTGATCAGTGACCGAGTTCTTTTTTCAAATTCGAATCTTGACTATTGACCATAAAACCGGGTCTCCAAGCCCACTGTGGAATAGTCCAAGTAAAATTATACTGGAAATCCCTATTTTAAAGATTTTGCTAGTATTATTGATTTGTTTTCAAATATATTTGTGGATACAGCAAGGATGAATATAGTTGATTCAGTTAAAACTTTCTTACGCGTGTATAGAATTTCATTAGAAATACTTGATAATTATTTATTATAGTTATTAAACTTCATATTGAATCATAAAAAAGTGTAAACATATCTTTATATACATATATTTTTTTTAGACTTCTAGCACTTAAATCTATATGAAAGAAACTACAACTTGGAATTTATCGCTGGTTTATGAGGATCTTGAACGGAAATTACGGTCAGAATGAAATGTGAAGAAGATTGTGGAAAGAAGTAGATCTTGCTTTGATTAAAAATCGGTACTAAACCTTTGATGTTCTATTGGCTTTGATCAAAAATGATTATGGGTGGTCTTTGGACAATATTCTTCTCCTTGAATTGCTTATACGTCTTTAATTTTTCCCCTGAGGGTGTTAGGTTGTGCCGAAGGAAATCTTCTTCAATCAGTTCTATAACAATTTTAAAGACAAATATTTAAAAAACTTCAATTATTAAAACAATTTTTCTTATATAATAAATTAGTATGCTTAAAGTTAATTATAATATCAACTGCATTTTATTTATAAAATTTATGTTCTTATAACCCAGTTTTATTAAGTAATATATTGATGACGCAAACACACTACCCTTTAAGAATAATTAGTGACGTAACTGCATTAGGTAATAGTAACAGTCTACTCGACTGATTCATATTTGTTTAAATCAATATAAGAGATCAATCCTGTTAGATCTATATACTGATTCAATTCACGTAAGGCGTATAAAATCAGTCCATGGAAATGCTTGAATCAATGAGGGCTTTACAAGGAAGAAAACACAGGCGTTTGAAATTATATAAATTATTATTAAATAAAAAATTAAAAATTTTAATCGTTAAGTCATATGGTATCTTCTTGCCGATAAAATGAGCAGTATAAATTCAAATCCCATTATAATTTTTTTTTAATTTGGTATAAGTCATGTAAAAAGAGTTCAGCAATAAAGACAATTTGTTTAAAATACTCTTATATCTTTAGAATTTTTTCAAATATAAATTTTTTATCTGTTAAAAAATACCATGACCAACAATTTTGTAATTTGAAAAAAAATAATGTAAACATTTTGTCTAAGTGTTTTCGTTTCATCCTCATCGCTTTACGTACTTTTTGTATAGGTTGTATGAAGTTGTATTATTTTTAAACATACATTTTATACCTCTTATTATTTATAGACAAGATGTGGCTGTTATTTGTTATTACTTTGCTCAATTATTTTTAAAGAATCTGAAATGCTTCTAGAAAACTTCAATTCGTAATTGTGACACCTGGTCATTTGATATGAATTTTGCTACATTAGGCACGTTTTGTTACTATATCTTTTGTTTCATCACAAGTTTTTTCATTTTTATTGTTTTTAATAATGAATAAAAACAGTGCAATTGAAATTCAGACTCAGGTAAGTGTGATCTAATTTTTTTGTTTTACTTTTTTCTTGTGAAATACGAAAATCTGTCGTCAGTTCGAGGCTAGTTAAAGAGGTTAGTAACATTATTTTTACTATAAAAATGTGATAACATAGTAATAATAATAAATTTAGAAATGACGTAGTTTCAAATTTATAATTTTTTAAATATTACTGGAACCGTCATTTAAGATTCAAAGTTTTATTTTTTACTGTCATTAATATTCTTAATAATAATCAAAAATGTTAAGCTACAATGATTGGCCGTTGTGAAGAAACTGTTTTTGAAATGATTTCCACTCATTATTCGTAAGAAAAAGTGGCAAACAATTATATAGATAGTCTATAAAAGTTTAAGCAATTTTGAATTAATATTTTCAAAGATATTAGTCAATTTCTTCTAAGATATTGTGGTCAATCGTTATATTTCTGCACAATTCATGAGAACAATAATTGACCACCAATTTACCAATACAGTGGCATCATTCTAGGGTTAGAATATTATTATTGGAAATGAATTACTGAATCAAATAAGTATATACCCTGGCGGACCGAAAGAACCGAATGGAGCCTCTACAAAGTACCCGTACAGACACCATTGGGTCCCCATTCGGTTTCTTTTTAAAAATTCGAAAAAACAGCAAAATCGACTTTTAAATTGTTGAAATTCGTATTCTACGTTAAAATTCCCTATACAAGGTTACGGAATAATCGCAATAGTTTTTTTTGCAACGGTATAAAGTTAGAAAAATATAAGACGTATAATGCTTGTTGACTGCTATTTACAGGCGATGCATTTAAAGTTTAGCAGTCAACATGCGTTATACGTCTTATATTTTTAAAAACTTTTTACCATTGCAAAAAAAAACTATTGCGATTATTCCGTAACCTTGTATAGGGAATTTTAACGTAGAATCCGTATTTCAACAATTTAAAAGTCGATTTTGCTGTTTTTCCGAATTTTTAAAAAGGAACCGAATGGGGACCCAATGCTTTTTTTCGGGTACTTTGTAGAGGCTCCATTCGGTCCCTTCGGTCCGCCAGGGTATCTGAAATTATGAACAGTGAAATCATAGGGATTCATATTTAGAGAGTAGTTTTCTCTAAATCTGAATTAGTGAAAAAAATTTTATCTGAATACTATTATTACCTGAGTGTTTGAATAATGAAATAATAATATTTCAGCCTGTAAATAATTCTAATTTTTTCATTTTGAAGCAATAACTTATGAATATTTGACGTATACTTTTAAAAGTTTTATAATATTACCTGCTTATTGTTTCAAGAAAGTTGCAAATGTTTGATAAATTTCCAAAAAGCGGTTACCTCCGATTCATTTAAGACTTTGTAAATTGTAGCTCTTCTGAAAACACAACTTTTGTTTAAATAAAATTTTTCAAAGAAATCAGTATTTTTTTTAGAAAAAAAGGAAAATGTTGGAGAAGAGAAAGCATGTGACCTACATTCTTTGTGTGACCAGTTACGGACTTGCCTTCCTTCCCCCCACGTGACGTTGAAAAAGCATAGAAGTTTGACCAACATTATTTCGGCGACTTATCAGATGGGTATAGTTTGAAGGGCTGCAACCTCTTAAACCAAAATTTATTGAAATATAGTGGGAAAATACCGTTTTTGGTGTTTGTACCTTGAAAATTAAGTTTGCGGATATTCTCACTATCATTTTCGTAATCAGCGAGTAAAAATACGTGGATATACCTAGTTTTTAATTATTCGGATGTAAGTACAGTGCGACTCTTCAGTAGCCCTCCCTTCTATAGCACTCAGGCTATAGTCACTCAGACAAGCACTCAGGTGTGAACAAACAAAAGCGGAGCAGGCTCGAACAGGTTCGTTCCCCCTCACCGTCATCCCCAAAACCGGCGCAATAGAAGAGTTTTACTGCAATGTTCGGAAGTGCATCCAAAATTTTACACAATCGCGTTCTTTTATTTCGTCTATATTTTTACCAAAATTTCAAGACAATATTCACGGTCTTTCATTACACTTTTCAAAGTGTCTACGTATACCAAAAATATTAATGTGTGCTACGCTTTCCCTTTCATTTCCTCCATGCTACGTGTACCGAATTTCGGCGAGATGAGGTACACCATTTCTATATCTTTCTCTTAATATACATATGAAGTCCTAAATACATTAAATATTTTTTACTGTTACAGAATTTTCTGCAAGATTGACCCATAGCCAGTTCGTCCTTCGTAGTATTCTTCTACTATAAAATTAATAAATATTTTGAGTAATCAAATTAGTACTTTTATTTTAATCTTTAGGATCTCAATATTCTCTAATTAAATTAGTAGAATCTACTCTAACACCCTTCCTCTCCTCACTCTCCTTTAATATCCTTTGTCCTGTCTTACTGCGCCCCGCACTAACCTATTCACCTTATTGCTCCATCTTCACCCCCGATTCCCAACACTTTCACCCTCTTTCATCTAAGGGGCTTCAAATGAATTAGTGGTATATAACCTGCCACATTATGACTACATGGAAGAATTTTGTTATGTAATTTTTCTAGCAAATAATCAAACTATAATTATATCTGTGCATACAGTTTGATTTTTGCGGAAAATGTTCATTTTATTGATTTTCGAATTGAAATGAAAAATAAGGGCCCGATGCAATAACTGCCGTACATAGAATTTTCTTTGAAAGTTCAAGTTTTTAAATATGATTCGTATAGAAATATGGAAAGTGAAATGACGCATTATTATTTTTTGTTTGAAAAACTTTATATTTTCTGGAATTCTTTAATCAAATTTAGAGCAAATATGCTTGAAAGCCATGTGATGAGTGGGTCACGTGCCTAGATTCCTACCTTATCTACACTTTTTGGATTTCCTGACCTATTTTCACACAAAGCGCAACATAGGTTGAAAGTTTAGCATACTAAATAAGAAGCACTAAGAAAGGTGGGTTTGGTCCTAAATTTTTATTATTTAGAAAAAAATTTGTTGTAAATAATTTTTTTGGGTTTTTTCATCATTATTAATTTAAGGGCCAGACTCACTGCTACTAGTACTTATCATTTTGTAACCCAATTTTTAACTCGATGTGGCGCTTTATGTGAAAAAAGTTAGGAAATAAAAAAAGTGTTATTAGGGTAGGAATCTGGTCACGTGACCCACCCGTCACATAGCCTTAAATTATTATGTAAATGACAATAAGAATTCAAAGTCTCTATTTTAATTTATAACAAAATAAACCATTATTTTCTAGTACAAAACGTACAATGAAGTTTTTTGTAAAGCCTTTTTCTCAGCAAAACAAAACAAATAACTACATTGTCAACGCTGTCAATTTCCCAAGTCAATGTGCAAAGAAAATTAATTTATTTCAGAGGCATGTCGTAGATCATGAACCGGTATCATCGACCTCTCCATATATTTATGTTGTAACTTACAATTAGGAAGATTTAATTATCACCCTGCATTTTTTTCAATCGGTAAATAATGTTTTTTGCACGGTAGACTAGACAGTCTGCGTCGCTGATTTAAAAAAAGTGCATGTGTCGTGTAAAATTGCATTAGTTAATGTAGGTTTCCTGCTACTAGGGATTCATGGTTTAATTATTACACATATCTTTGTTTTATAATTTTTTTCAGACTAAATTAAAGAAAGTTAAACATTGAAATAAGTCAATTTTATTTGAAAAACACTTTTTTTGTTTTCTCATCTTGCTCATATATCAATTTTTCATCAGTTTATGTCACTTAGAAACACTATGTCGCGAATTTTGATGTACTATATCGATTAATTAAATAAATTATCTTTTATTTCTGACCGACTGCAAATGTATCGGACACTTGCAATAAACGAAAGGAAATAACACTCAGATAATCACACCACACACACCATCATATGTATATAACCTTAAATACCCGAGCCATAAGATGAACATTATAAATATTCAACAAATATTTTCCATCGATTTAAAATAATATGTCACATCATATAATTCACTAAATGGCATTAAAGAAAAATTAAAGTTTCTTTACAAAATAATTTTATTATTAAAAAGCGAATAAGAATTACAGAAAGAAGTGTATGGAACTATCTTCTTATTTCTTCATATTGACATTTTAAATATTGTTCGAAAAATGTCCTAGATTTTAAGCCAAAGAACCTTTAAGATTGAATAACGAGTCTCCGGGGCGTTTTTAAAATTGGAACTTCGAAAAACGGCTGCGCAGTGTTATACTTCATCTTCAAACATAAAATGGACCTACTCCTAGTTGCTTTCAGCACATGATCATAATTTTGACCCTGGCTTAGAAAAACGCGAGTATCTTCTAAGCTAGAATCGTCGATAAGATTGCGGCAAATCGTGTCCTCGAAACATAGAAATTAAACTTCACAAAAGAATTGAGAAGTGCGAAGTCCAATTACATAAACAAGTGTTTAGCGAATGTTGAAGTGCATTCCATCTGGTGTTACCATTAGAGGCTCCTAATGTCGATCAAAAGAAGCTTTAAAAAAAAAAAGCAAAGAAGAGAAAAAGAAATATGGGAAAAAGAAAGAGATAAATGGATACGTAGCAATACGTCCCTACATAAAAGCAAAGAGATGAAAAGAAGAAAACGAAAGCGGAAGAGATTTGACTTAATTATAGGGGGAGGTAGAAGATAATTATTTCCGTTCGATACACCAGTGGAACACTTTCTGTTTGCAGATCGCTGTAGTTATCACATGCAGTATGCGCAATTTGCCATTTCATTTAAGTCAGACGAAAAACGCGAAGACTGTAAAACGAGAGAGGGGAGTGAGGAAAGTGAAAGAGTTAAAGTCGAATGCAGCTTTGAAATGCTGTTTACAGCTCCTGCGCATATAATATCGACGTTAGTACCTTGAAAGTTAGAGATCCTTCTTTGAAATACTAGAACTCTCGATTTTATTAAGAAAATCAAGAATTCTATTGAATCACGATATTTATAAGAACTTCAGTCTTCAGAGATTGCTGAGTTATTACAATGAAATTACGGGTAAACAGTTGGTGAAGTGCCACGGAAATGATAAAAAATGGGCTAAAATTGTGAAGTTTTTCGAAAAACATGCGAAATGAAGAAAAAAGGCGGAAGTAAAAGGTCTTCTCCTTGAAGAAACATGCAAAAAGTTCTGTTTATATTTTTTGATATTTTGAAACGTGTTTGAAGTATTTCAAAAATGTGCATATCATCTAAACATAGTTGTATTCGTCTCTGACTGCTAAAGAAAGTGTTTTAAGTCACTTGAACATGATACTCAGGTAAAAAAAAACATTAGGGACATTGCTTTCATCCGTTTATAAAATTTTGTTTAAATTTGAAGTTCATATATTGACATAAAACTTTTCATACTTATAAATTAGGGATTACAGACAAAATTTTGGATTTAAAAAAAGTCATTACATTCCTATATCTCGATGAATCCGCATAGAAATCACACCCCATACATAGTTTACGCGTTATTTGAAAAAATAAATGAAAATTGTATTTCTTCGTATGGCTGCGAAAATAATACTATTTTCTCGGCTATATCCTATATTGCCATCGAACTTTTCTAAATATCAATATTATAATGTAAAATTTTACGAACAAGAGTTTCTCCGTGTACTGGACCGACTAAGCCAATTAGACATAAAAATGATGAAATTTTGAGCACAATTTAAGCTCAAAACCATGACCGTCAGGTAAATAAACAATTTGGTCTGTTTTGTCGAAAAAATTGTTTATAAAAATGAAATTTATTGGAACATTTATGGGTAAATAATGAAAAATGTCAACAGCCCTGAACTTGCCAGAAATAGGTTGTACTCTTATCGTAGATAGTAAAAAAATATAAAAAATACGCTGATATATTACATAATTTGGATATCTAATATTACCGTATTAAGTTATGTATCGAAATTATTATTTTTTTTTTCATATAAGAATTAACAAAAAAAGTGTTTTCAAAATTTTTTCCTTATCGATACTATCTTGCATTAGGTCCCCTAACAGGTTTCCGCACTCCCTCAGTTAACCTTCCCCTACATTTTTCCGTTTTAATAAAAATTTTCTTTAAAGAATTCAAACGTTTGTCATTTTAATTTGTGCTTCTGACAGTTTATTATGGTATAATTGTAGATGTTAGATCAAAATAAAAATTTGATATTCTTGTTAGTAAAATTATCTCCATATCATCTAGTATAATTAGCTATGTGCAGACCCGGCTAATACTGGAGCGATCATCGGAGGTTTCTAGATTGCACATTAACCCATCAAGTGATGCACGAGATGAAATTCTAGTTAAACGGAAACAGAGTTGTTATTGATTCGACTTTAAAATTTGATTTCTGTGTTGTGAAATTTTAGTAACAGCAAAAAATATATTCAATCAGTATTTTAGCTAAATTCAGCAAATGTTCGGTCTTACGGTCAATGATAAAATCAAAATAAAAGCATCCGAAATAACATGTGAAAAACATATTTATTTCTTTAAAAAAAATCCTCAACGTTTCGACCAACACTGCGGGTCTTCATCAAGAGTCGATATAAAAATCTATAATTTAATAACAAATTGTATGAACGTAAGCGTTCTAATAATTAGTGTCGTAAAAAGGATATCGGTTTTAACAAAAAAAATTTTTAAAAAGTTATTATATTAAAACATACCTGAGTCAAAAAATAA
>NC_046660.1:105967758-105969871 GCF_010883055.1 Belonocnema kinseyi | reverse complement strand
TATACTTCTTCAGGGCTGACCAGAAACTGAGGTATCAGGTTATGCTGTTCTTATGTATTCTCTGGGATGACGGAAAGCCAAATCGGATTAGTATCATATCCATTGTTCCCGCATTGATGTTATTAGGGTGTTTCAAGATTTCGATTGCTTATCTATTTTTTCTTGGAAAGATATTGTGAGTTTTTGCAACAACTGTTGTTTTGTCAAATAAAATGTTATGTCCTATTTCGATATGATGTTCAGCTAGTGCTGATTGCGTGAAATGTTTTATCCTGACTTCACTCTCATGTTCCTTTATACGTTGGCTCACCGCTCTCCCGGTACCTTTTTGTATTTAGGGTTATTTAGTATTTGTTTTATTTTCGCAGGTGGTTTAAATATGGTTTGGATGTTGTGTTTGTTGAGAATTCTTCCTATTTATTCTGTGACACTTTGGTTGTAGGGTTGGATGGTGGTCATTTTTCTCTCTCTTTCTCTAGTAGGTTGTGTTAACTTGTTTTTGAAGTGTATTTTCTCATTACTTTATCAATTTGTTTGTTTGTGTAATCGTTCTACATAAGGATTTGTTTAACGTTTTGTAATTCCTTTTTTAACTTATCTTAATCTTAATCTGTATACAAGGGAGTTGATGACCGATTGTTTTTGATGTGGATGATGGCAGGAGGAGCCAAGTAGGAATCTGTATGAGTGGATTTTCTGTAAACCTCATATCCTAATGTGTTATCCGATCTTTTATAAACGTATACGTCCAAGAAAGGCAATTTTTTCTTTTTGTTCAATTTCCATGTTGAACTGGATATTATAGGACATAATCGATTGATGAAATCAAAAAACTTATTTAGTTCATAACTTTAATTGTAACTGCAAAATGGTATATATTTGAAAATGATCCAACTTTTGGAACTTTTGTATGATTAGGAAATTTCATGAGATTATTGTCGAAAAACATATGTTTTATATCTAGTAGAAATTTGCATTGATATTTCTTAACCTATAATTTTTTTTTCCTTTTTTGAAAATTCTGAAAATGTTGAAAAACTTAAAAAATGTTATAGTTTGCGGATACTGTGAGTGTCGAAACGTAAAGATCTACTAAAAACCAGAAATCGAACATTTGGACAATTTCATTACAAACTTTCAGAGAAAATTCCAAAATAAGGAAATTATAACTGTCGATTGAAACCGTTTCAGAGGGGAATAAATTCCTTCACAGTCCGATTGTTTTAGACCTTGTTTTTTAGTTATTCAAAAATAATCTTAATCCAAATATTCAGGTACGCATCGATACAACTTAAATATATTATAAATATATTTATTTATAAAAGTTTCACATTTATGAATAACGTTACAAAAATATACGCAAAGTGGTTTATTAAGACTTATATATTCATATTGTCAATAGTAACTGAAAAATGTCAAAATAAAAACTTTTATGTTTATTTATATATATATATATATATAATATTCTAGATGGGCAAATAAAAGATACATTAATGAATCAGTAGCTTATAGATTGAAAACGCATAGTAGTGTTGTGGCAAAGGCTTATGCACTCCCAAAGGTACACAAACCAGGTCAAACCTGGAGATTAATTGTTTCCACAATTGGATCACCAACTTACAACCTAGCAAAACACTTATCAAACATTTTAAAACTTATTTCAGGAAAAACTGAGTCGTTTATAAAAAACAGCTGGGATCTCAAACAAAATCTTAATAACATTAGAATACCACATACCCATTCATTAGTTTCGTTAGATGTCGTTTCAATGTTTGATAATATACCCCTGGATTTAGCTTTAGATTGTGTAGAAGAAAAATTAAATTTGTATAAAAAGTTAACAAAAATTTCAAAAAATGAATTTTTAATTGCCGTTAGAACTGTTTTTAATAATACAGTGTTTTCTTTTAATAATAAATTTTATAAACAGTTATGAGGATGTCCAATGGGATCTCCATTATCTCCCATAATTTCAAATTTAGTTATGGAAGATATTGAAAAAAGAGCCTTCTATAGATTATCATTCAAACCAATTTTATATAAACGTTACGTAGATGACATTTTAACAATCGTTCCAACTAACAAAATTATAGAGCTCTTAAATATATTTAAT
>NC_046660.1:105960154-105967658 GCF_010883055.1 Belonocnema kinseyi | reverse complement strand
CTATGCATATCATAATATTTTCTTTCCGCTGATTAAGAATGTTGTCCATGCAAGATATAGCTATGTAAGATATTTTATACCATTCTAACTTCAAAATCTCAACTTTGACATGATTTTTTCGCCTTTCGTAGTATAAAATACTGTTCGATATTTACTAAAGAATCACCTCTCTCACGCGCATCGACATGTACTGTTTCATGATACGAAAATCGAAAATGGCGGCTTTCGTAGCCTGCTAAGACAGCAATTGGCAGGAGAGTGGGTACGAAATTACTTTACGTACTCTAGGGCTTGTAATAAGAAGACTGGATACTCTAGGCTATGTAAAGTAGTTTTGTACCAGCTCACTTGCATACCGCCATTTTCGCAACGCATCGCAGGCTACGAAGGCCGTTACTTTCAATGTTCATTTGGTGAAAAATCGGGTACGCGGCACGGAGCTGAAACCTTGCTACGTAATGTACTATTCTTGGATGTTGGAGGTGTACATTTCAAGTGCCCGTAAAAAGGAAATTTACCATTGAAAGGTAAGTCTGCAATTTACTAAAATATTGCATTTGAAGTCTTATTTCAAAATCTGTACTCATTTTCTGACATATTTTAATGAGCAACAAAAATTTGAGGCTAATTGTCAAAATGGCAAAAGTCCGTACTCTCTTAATATGAATCAGTGAATAATTCACTGCTTGAAATAGCAGTTAGACATTTGACTGATTAATCAGTGATTTCTGACTCATTGACTAATCAGTTTAGTAACACCAGAGTAAATAATGTAAAGCATAACCTCTAAATCTTTAACTTAAACGTTGTTGTTACTCTTTTACTAAAGTAGCAAGATGAATTCCCTAATGAAATAAATTTTTTTAATTTCGCGCTGTAAGTCCGCTGAATTAACTGCAATACAAATATACTATAACTCGTATAGGAAGTACATACTTAAAGCCTGGTCTTTAATCGCCGCAACACCTCGTTGCGGCGCCGCAAGACTTGGCGATGCGATGCGGCATCGTAATGCAAGGAATAGCCGTCGATAGTGGTCGCGAGTAGCGCTGTTGCGGCAGCCAGTCAGAGCTTACTATCGAATGAACTGTCTTCTCGTCGTGCTTTGGCAGTCAAATATTTTTCTCCTCTACAATGGATCCCTCTGACCCGCAATTTGCTCTTTTGTAGTTTTTTTCTTTAATTTTAAATCCTTTTAAATGTTTCTCACATAATACACTATGCCAACAAAAAAAAACCCAGACATATGCAAAACAAAATCACTCGAACTCAGTGTCGACGATGCCACAAACGTGTGGTTGTACGAGGTTATGTAATGAAACGTTCTGATTAGCCCTCTGACATTCGACGCGACATTCGATGCGGTGCCGCAACGGGCTCTCTGCGACGATTGTAGACCAGGCTTAACGGATTTGTACATGATAGTCCAATATTGAAATTAAAGTAATATGTGAGGTTGTTTGTCATTCAAAAGCATCGGAACTTTTCACCTTTCTCAATATTTGATCATATTTATGGGTTTTAATGTTTTACTGTGACTTTTTGATTGCATATACTAAAGTATTATTTTATTATGATTGCTAACTTGACATGGTGCAGTGCTGCCAACCCTCAAATGTGATTATTTCACTAAATCAATAAGTAAACTTCCACTGATTATCAGTGACCCATTTTTAGCTGTTTAAAATAGTGAAATTCCACTGATTCCTATTTAGAGAGTACGTTAAGCTCGTTCAGGCACGTAAGTTGGGCAGCTAAGGACCTCTCCCAAGGATATAATTATGTTAACTAAATTACGCAATCTAGAGATCTAGAGATCTAGATCCTGGCCGCAAAGAAGGAAGAGATGAAGTTTTAGGAATAACAAAATGGGATATGTTTCTTGGTGAACTTCCAAATTGCACTCTTACAGGATGCGATGTCGTAAAATGAAATATCAAGCTACTCGTATCACCGGTAACGTTATATGCGTTGATCGACTTTCTAGAGACGTATCAAGGCGGCACAGGTGGTGTAAATTCTTAAATCTGCTTTTACAAAAATGTGATTAATTGCAAGTAACAGGTACGATTATATTTTGGCAATATTTTCATTATGTTCTATACTAAATTTAATTTATATTTTCCAACAAAAAATTTTGTAATATTGCATATTACTACTCTTTCATGATTTTAATTTATTCTATACAGTTTACAGTAATAGGATCTTAGAGAGTGGGATAAGAGCAAGCTGGATATCGAGTATTTGTACGAGATTGGCCTCTGTGACGTTCAAATATCAATTAAACATTTTTCTGCATCACATACGAGCAAAATCATTCGATATTTGGTTAATAACACAAACCAACATGGTTTTGATGTTGGAAAATGGAGGATCATTTCCGAAGTAATTTTTTACGTAGAATCCGAATCCGCGGTCAGAACTGGCCCATCACTTCAGGATTTTAAGATATTTGAGGTTCTGTACCTAAAAAATGGCGTCTTTGGATACTTTTGAGGTTATGTACAGAAGACACAAAATTTTTTGGGATTTTTTCTTCAGTTGTATCATATAGTACTGCTCTTTCTCTTTAATTTGAGAGCCGCAGAGTTCAATCACCATTTTTCTTTACCAAGTTAGGCCAATTTGAAATTACGAGATATGTCCCATTCTGTCTTGAGCATTTGCTTTAAATACTTTAAGGGCATGCTCTTCGTGACAACGTGACCAAACTAGTCACCGGTTATGAGCATTTTTTTGGTGTTCACTGTGTCCACACGGATTGAGATATCGTGTTTAAAATTTTACAGATTAAATAAAAAGTACTAAGGAACGTTTTTATACATCAATATATTTATAGGTTTGAAGAAAGCTTATTTATAAATCGAAGAAATAGGATATTACCATTTGAGTTATAGCACTTTGTAAATAATTTTTGGTTTGATGCATTTGGTTGATGCATTCGTTGCAAATCAACACATAAGTATCTGCACACACGTAACCCATCATTATTTTTGGAGCTTTTTTTGGCGATTTCTAGCGGAGAAAAAAGAAACATAGAACGTCGATAAAGTCGAGATCGTGTGACTAAGTTCGTTCATGAAATTTTTGTGTAGAACGATTTTCATTCTTTTGGTCCTAGAAATAAAAGATAAATTTCAAATTGGAAACATGGAAACATAGCAACACCAGAAATGTGATCAAATTTACTCTTCGAAGTTTTCCAACCAACTTCCATAATTCTTGACGTCTTATGTTTGATGTTGAATCGATCAGCTGATAACTATTGTTGACAGTGAACCAATCGGCGGGGCCCAGCGTTCGACTCGCCTTGTCTTTCGCACCGGGCGAAATTTTATTATTATTGGTTTGGTATAACTTAGAATTGTTTCACACCAGTACAATAAATCCACAAGAATATATAACCATTAGAAAATTTTTTTATTTTCTGAAGATGAACATTTCTCAAGATGGGACTTGGACGAATTTTCAAGTATTATATTCTCAGATGTTCCTCGATTTTCTTAAATCGAGGCATCTACTTTATCGACGTTAAAAGTTTTTTTCCTGTTCCTATAGTATTTCACTAGAAAACTTTCTTCGTAATTATAAACATTTTGATATGTACAAACGTTCCTTAATCCTTTCGGTATAACTTCTTAAATCCTGAACATGGTATCTCAATTCGTGTGAACGTAGTGAGGACAGAAAAAAAAGAAAATCATTTCATTCTCCACAACAAAATTTTATAAATGAATTAGTCACGTGATCTCGACTTTATCGACGTTCAAAGTTTAGTTTTCTCTCTGCTAGAAATCGCTAAATATGCTACAAAAATAATGATAGGTTACGTGTGTGCAAATACTTATTTGTTGATTAGCGAAGAATGTGCAAATTTTATTGCTTACATTAATTTTTTTTTAGGTTTAGACGATTTAGTCCAAAATTGGTGTCAGTACTAAATATACGCGAATCAAAAAATCCAAAATGCATCAAACCAAAAATTATCTGCAAAGTGCTATAACTCGAATGGTAATATCCTATTTCATCGATTTATATGTAAAATTTCTTTTAAACTATAAACATATTGATGTATACAAACGCTCTTTATTGCTTTTTATTTAATCTGTCAAATTTTAAACACGATATCTCAATTCGTGTGGACACAGTGAACACCAAAAAAAATGCTCATAACCGGAGACTAGTTTGGTCACGTGGTCACGAAGAGCATGCCCTTAAGGCACACATTTTCTACTGGGTGTTTTCTCTTGAACATGTGTACTTGGGCGTTTTCTCGGTTGTTGATTACGAATCTGAAGTCGAGATATTAAAATAATGGGACATATCTCGTAATTCCAAATTGGCGTATCTTTGTAAAGAAAAATGGTAATTGAACTCTGCGACTCTCAAATTAAAGAGAAAGAGCAGTACTATATGGTATAACTAAAGAAAAATCCCAAAAATGATGTGTCTTCTGTACATATCCTCAAAAGTAACCAAAAACGTTATTTTTTGGGTACATAACCTCAAATATCTTAAAATTCTGACGTGATGGGACAATTCTGACCCCGGATTCGGATTCTAAGTGAAAAATTACTTCGGAAATGAACCTCCACTTTCCAAAAACTGACCTGAACCCATAACTTTCAGGCATGTGTAATTTAACTGCTACCCAAGAATCTAGAAATAATATACTCTCTAAATTTCCATCATTTAAATTTCACTTATTTAAATAGCTCGAAATGGGCCATTGGCAATCATAGAAAGGTTACTTATTGATTAAGTGAAATAACCACTTTTGAGGGTTGGCAGCACTGCACCATGTTAACTTAGCAATCATAATATAATAATATTTTAGTACATTCAATCAAAGAATCATAGTAGAAACTCAAAACCCATAAATATGATCAAATATTAAACAAGCTTAAAAGTTCCGATGCTTTTAAATGATAAGCAACCTCACATTTTACTTTAATTTCAAGATTGGGCTGTCATGTATAAAACCGTCAAATAAGTACTTCATACACGAGTTAGAGTATATTTAGCCCGCAGTTAATTCAGCAGACTTACAGCCCGAAAATTAAAAATTTATTTCATTAAGGAATTCTTATTGCTAATTAAGTAAAAGAGTAACAACAAGGCCTAACTTGAAAACTTAGAGGATATGCTTCACATGATTTACTCTGGTGTACTCTGGTGAACTTATTAGTGAATAAGTCCGAAATTATTGATTATTCAGTAAAATATCTAACTACTATTTCAATCCGTAAATCTTTCACTGATTCATATTTAGAGAGTAAAAATGTACAATTATAAAATAATATAATGTAAATATTACGCATAATCACATTAACGAAATTGTTCAGGATGTCAACTTTATGCACTTGCAAATAATAAATTATGTAATAACATTTGCTATGCGATAATAATCTGGTAAAAATGATATAATTATGCAAGCTTATGTGCATTAAAATTCACATTTCTACATTGTTATGCACCGAAAATTGACTTGCGGGCATAATTTCATGACAAAGGATGTTGAAAAAGTGTTTGTGCTAATAATGTGACTGCATTCTCTGCCGAAAAGATTTCAGCTGAAAAAAACCTTTGTCATTTTAAACAACAATTTCAGTAAATCTCTAGAATTGCTGCTTTCCAGTGTATCTGCGAAAACGTGTTCTCACAACAATTAAATTAACAATTACAGAACTTGAGAAACAACAGTTTTTTTACCAAAAAAAATTACTTTTCAGAAATTACTCAGTAACGTTCAATCTATCATCTTTCAGCAAATGTGTACCAAGGATGAGTGAAAGTGGACTCAATATGAAGTAATTCCAAAAAAGCACACCGTCCTACCTCTAATAGGCCATAACTTCTAAAAGTTAACCGTTTTCGGTTTTTCACATTCAGAAATTGCGATTTGGATGTGTAAGGGCCCTGGTTAGTTTTCCCTATTTCTGATCGGATACTGGTCGGGAAAATAGAGAGACACAGGCTAGTTTTCGAACACTATTTTAGCCAGGCACGTAGCCGTAGCACGTAGTGGTTTTAAAAAAAAATATTCAATGTATCACAAGTGCTCGCTAAAGCTTCTTTAATGCTCGCGGAAGCCTACTTATTTTCGAATTCGCAATTTTCGAGAGTTTTCGAGGAAAAACAAGGACTTATTAAAACATCGATATATTCGCGGGAACCTCTGCTAGTGCTCTTCTCAACTTTTGTATGTGCTCCCTCCATCCTCGCTGCTACCTCGTTAAAGGCTAGCCTCATGCTCTTCAAATCCTCTCTCGTTCTCTCAAAATCCTCTTCCCATACTCTTTAAATCCACACCGAATGTTCTTCATATCCTCCCCGCATGATGAACCTAATCTATTTTAATAGCCACGAAAAGTTTCGCTCGGAGTCGATGTGGGACACTTTTCCGTATAGGCGCTTGTCGATGCCAGGACTCTTAGACAGCCTATGTCATTAACCTATGTCAGTGAGTATTAGTGTCTTGAAATAAAAATTGTACTTGGCGTATCATAATTTCTAAACATTCGGTTATTCAAAACCGACATGACATTCAAACCACCAAAGCCGGGATGTAAAAACTATGACGTGCGCGTCTGCATAGATTTTCTGCATTCAGCGAAGTGAAGTTAGTTGGTGGTTGAAGTGAAAATACCTAATTGTATATGTAGATTGTCATGACTTTTTCTATACATTCCGGCTTTAGTTTAAATGTTGTCAGCCATGACTAACCTAAGATTTGCAAGTTGCATTAGGAAGGTATAATTTTATTATAAGTGACTAGCACGAACTGTTAATTAAAAGAGAGTTGAAAATTAGGTAAATATTATTCCAATTGGTTTGAGTAATAACAATTATTTAGATTTTATGCTTTCACGATAATTCATTTTGGTAAAAAGAGATATTTCGGGTTTCACTCGTGTAAAAAACTACGAATTGTTCACGAAACGTCGGCAAACAATTCGTAGTTTTTTACACGAATGAAACCCGAAATATCTCTTTTTAACAATTATTTAGTCTAATATCCCAAAGCGAATAATTGCTTCGGCAGGTTTTCAGGTGGCTGACATCGCGGTTCAGCATTACACAACTCTCACAATGAGCCAAAATTCAGTCTCAAAATGATACATATCCCTGTTTTGCAGAGATGTACAACTACGTTCATAGGAATAAATATGAGACTGAAAATTCTCTGAAATTCTCGTTGTGAGACCAATGAAATTTGAGCTGCAACAAATTTAACTCCAGCGATTTTCTGTGAGTGCCCAATCCCGTTGATCAAACCTCGAAGTTTTCCCGAAGC
Organism: Belonocnema kinseyi; assembly: GCF_010883055.1. NCBI lineage: Eukaryota > Metazoa > Arthropoda > Insecta > Hymenoptera > Cynipidae > Belonocnema > Belonocnema kinseyi. The sequence continues at coordinate 105,960,361 of NC_046660.1, read as the reverse complement.
GTTCATTGGTCAGAGCTGGACCCTCGACATTATTCAACCTGAAAACGGCAATAAATATATATTTATTTATTATATATCCCAGTAGAAAGTGAATTAGAGCTACTGTGAAGTTACGAGGGTAGTTCAATAAGTCCTTAGAATGACCAACAGATGGCGCGCGAATCGCTCCAAATCATCTGTTTTCAGTCAGCACCACTCCCGACTAGA
>NC_046660.1:105956283-105960054 GCF_010883055.1 Belonocnema kinseyi | reverse complement strand
TAATAGTAAGGATGACTACTTTAAGTAGTAAGATCAACTAATTTATTTGTAAAATAACTAAGTTAATAGTAAGACTTACTAAGTGAAGTAGTAACGCTTACTTTTCAAAGTAGTAAACACAGCTGCTTGAAAGTAGTACCTACCATCGAAAGTTGTAGCGAGAACAAATAAAGTAGTAAGGGCAACTACTACCAATCTTGCGAATAAAAGTAGTAGCCTCAACCACTTTAATAGCAGCGGCATATATTACAAACTAAAATAGTTGCGCCTACTACTTTGTTAGTTGTCCCAACCAACTAGTTTTTTCAGTGTACAAATCCAAATTCTTAATAAATTGAAAAATTATGATTTGACATAAAAATGAATTGCATACATTTGTCAAAAATCCAAAATTAAATTCACCTTCATACGATTCAAAGTGAAAACATTTTCAATTCTCAAACTTTAAAATTAAATTATATAAAAAAATCATGTTTGGAATAAAAAAGTAATTTTAAATGGGAACATAAACAAAATAAAATATCTATACTATAGAAACTTGAACAAATCCGAAATTTATTTAAAAACATACAAAACTTTTGCCATGAAAAATTGTTGTATTAAATTTTTTTGTACTGAATTCTAGTCTGTTTCAAATTAAATAATCTTAGATTTAAAAAATCTAGGTAGTTTGTTTTTTATTCTAAACGCATACAACTTTCTGGTTTATTAAATTCTTCGAAATCGTAGAGTTTCAAAATGAAAGACTTAATAATTGCAAACTTTTTCGTTTAAAGGATTTATTGTTAAACAATTATGAATTGTGTTTCGCGCCTTCTCCTCTAGATCAAAATGCAGTACCCTCACTTTACTCCATGCTACCACAATTTTCAAAGTATATATAGTAATTGAATGTTCGCGCTTTACTTCGGGGCACACTCCCTACTACACTTGGGTTAGATACTCATTCTCTTTTTTTGTGCCATGTGTACCACATCGTCCCGAATTCCGAGATAGATAATTTGGAGAAATATATTTTTTTTCCTGATTCGGAGGTAACATAAACTATCCAGGTAAAAAAGCTTTAATTTCTTTCTACGAAACGTGGGTTATTTTTATCAAAGGTAATCGTCATAACTTCGGTTTCTTCGCGAAACCTCGTGGCGAATAGAGGTTAGGTTGGCAGCGGAATGCACATCGCCATCTATTTTTGGCCCAGAAGTATGCAATGCGAGTTTTCGTGTGCTTATTCCTAAAAAGAACAGTCTCTGCCCTATCATATTTAACTTACAATAAAATTCAGTCATAGCTCATCCTACGAAGACGAAAACGAGGATATGCGGGAATATTCAAGGTTTTTTCCTTCGAATAATTGACACGCTCAGAGTAAAAGCGAACTAAAAAAAAAGTTGCGGAAAAGAGAAGTAAAAACACGCGAGAGCAAAAACGACCTAAGAATTAGCCGAGTGGTAAATGAAATATATCATCTTCGGCTGAAATTTTAAAAAATTTAAAACTTGAACCATTTTTCAGAGTTTTTTTTTTGAATATTGAATTTTCTCAGTTAAAAATTCATTTTTTTTGGTAGAGAATTATTTTTATATTAAACAAATTCATCTATTTTAATAAAGAATCTGTTGCTTTCGTTGAAAAGACTGAATTGTATACTAAAAAAGGCATTTTCAATCAAATACACGAACTTTGCACAAAAGAAATTTATTTTCCACCGAGTCTAATTTTCTATACAAAAATTAATGTAATGTCCTTGAAATTTTAAAAATACCCTAAAATATTTCAAATCCTTTAAAATCTCATACTAAATTATTGAAATCAATGGAAAATTCCTTGGAATCTATTAAAATATCCTAAGATATATCTAGTCCTCTAAAATCTCATATTAAATTACTGTAATCAATTGAAAATTCCTTGGAACCTTTTAAAATACACTCTATGATTTCGAAACCTTCAAAATCTTTTGAAACGCCTTGACATCTTTTTAAGATTTCTAAGATACTTTGAAGTTTTTTAACAACCCTGCTATAATTATTAAAATTCTTTGAAATTCCTTCAAATTATAAAAATGGATTAAAAATTTCTTGAACTCTTTTTTAAAATCCTAAAATATTTAAAATCCTTTAAAATCTTTTGAAACCTCTTGAAAATTACTTGAAAATTTGAAAATACCCTAAAATAATTCAAATTTTTTACAATTTCACACTACATTATTAAAATCAATTGAAAATTCCTTGGAGCATTTTTGAGTACTCTCAAATATTGCAACACCTTGCAATGGAATCAATAAAAATTCAAAACTTTCAAAATTTTATTTTCAGCTTTGAAATATGAATAATTTTCAACTCCATGGAATTCAAGTCTTCAAAATTTGAATTGTATACTCAGAAACTATTAACCAAAAATTAGTAATCATAAATAAATTGGGAGCGTTCAAGATTTAAAAGTATGTTAAAAAAATATATATATATATATATATATATAATTTTATAATTATGTACAAAAATCGTTTCAGAAATAGTTAAACTTCAACTTCAGTAATTTCTATCAACACTTTACTTTAATAGTTTAACTAATCTACAAACATTAAAATTTGTAACATTTTGAAATTTTTCTGTTTTCTAAATTTCAGTCTGAAATAATTTCATTTAGAGATTGCCCAATTGAAAAACGTACGTTTAAATTATGAACGCTTTCATTTTATTCATGATTATTAATTTTTTATAGATAAACTTTCAAATTTACAATTCAAAATTTGAAGACTTGAATCCGATCTTAAATTACTATAGCAAATTATTGTTATTGAATAGTTGAAAATTTTTGAAACTTAAATTTCGAAAGCTTTGAATTTTTATTGATCCCATTTTCAAAACTCTAATCTACAAAAATTTCAACATTTAATGTTTTGAAACTTTTCTCTTTTTTAAATTTTAATCTGAAGCTTTACAAAATTTCAAGACATTTCAAAAGATTTTTAAGGATTTTAAATATTTGAGGATGTTTTAAAAGATGTCGAGGAATTTTCATCTTATTTTTATAATTTACAGGATTTTCAAAGAATTAAAAAATTTTTAGAAGGGTTATTTAAAAAATTCAAAAGTACTTTAAAAATCTTTTTAAAAAGTTCAAGGTATGTCAAAATATTTGGAAGGAATTGCAATATTTGAGAGTATTTAAAAATGTTCCAAGAAATTTCCAATTGATTACGGTATTTTAATATGAGATTTTGAAAGATTTGTTATCTTTTAGTTCTTCTTTTAGTATTTAAAGTTCTTTTTGTTTTTCTTAAAAAAAAATTTTCAACTACAAGAAAATTAATATTTTTTTTCGAAAATTTAACAATGATTAAACATTAATTTTTGGTATAGAAAATTAGTCTTGGTGGAAAATAAATTTCTTTTGTGCAAAGCTCACATATTTTATTAAAATACCTCTTTGAATTTATAATTCAGCTTTTTGCATGAAAATGTTAATTTGTGTTAAAAAATCTAACTGTTTTGTTGAAAAAATTTTAACAACTTTTTTTTAAGTTTATGTGTTTTATTCCAAATTTACCTTTTTTGCATAAAACTAATTGTTTTAGTTGAAAGTTAAACTATTTCTATTAAAAGATAGTCAACTAGTCATTAAAATGAATATACAATTTTATAATTATAATATAAACATTCATAATATATATATATATATGTATATAATTAAAAATTTGTCATAAGGACAACCGCAGGATTTCGCCGGGAGCGGGTGCTAATCTGAAAAATTGCACCCGCTTCCAGCGAAATC
>NC_046660.1:105947731-105956183 GCF_010883055.1 Belonocnema kinseyi | reverse complement strand
GCCAATTTCTTTAATTTCTTTCAAATGGGGATCGAGATATAAATAGAAGACCTATGCTGGGGGAAATCTCAGGCTGGATCTGGCAGCTCTGGAAGTAGCTGATTAGATCGAAAGTGGGGGGAATCTTCTCCCTTCATTCTTGTGTCGTTTTACCTCTCGGCTAATTCTTAGGTCGTTTTTGCTCTCGCGTGTTTTTACTTCTCTTTTCCGCAACTTATTTTTTTAGTTCGCTTTTGCTCTGAGCGTGTCAATTGTCAGTCCTGACGGTTTGCAATCGTCATCGGACATAAAGGCAACTTATTTAACTATATAAACAGCTCAAAAACGCATCTACAATGTGTTTGTTTGAGGCAAAAAAGGTAATCCGAATAGAAAAAAGGAATGAAAAGCTTTGTCAGTCCTAACGGTCATACAATGTTTGATAAAAAGTGATAAAAACCAATGCCAGCCCTAACAGTTTGCAACCGTCAGTGAAAATAAAGGCAAGTTATAAAAATACATAAACGACTCAGCAACACCTCAGCGAATCGTTAGTTTGAGGCCACTGATTCCTGAAAGGATAACGATCATTTCCCATCTCAACAGTCTGCAACTATTACTGGAAATGAAGGTGAATATATAAATTCATATTTTATAATATAAATAATATTAGTAAGTTAATCAAAATTATAATAATTATATTTTAAATTTAAAACAAAAACTTATGCTGCTGGAATTTTAAACCAGAGCTGTAGATGTCTAGACAACTTATAAAAATTATAAATTACTAAGCGTAACAAAAAAAAATCAGGAGACCTCTTGCAAGGCGTTGTCTTCTATAAAAGGCATAGTTCCTTGTACTCCAAGTCTGTGATTGCTACCACGAAAGTGTCTGACTTTGATGAAAAAAAATGCTAGTCTTCTTTTCAAACACTTCCTTATCGTTAGCTTCCAAAAGTCCATTAAAATTAGATAAATACGTGCATAACACTCTGCTTGTCGGAAAAATGGCTAAATGTCAATCTATGAGCCCTAACCTACAAGTTTAACATATATGCTTTAATCGCTATGAATGTAATCTCACCTACAAGATGTTATTTCACAATGAATGCGTTGAATAAAGCGCACAGTAATATTCACGTTTTAGTTTATAAACCTTTTCACGGGAGCATGTGGATATTATTTTAGTATATTTTTTTATGTGCAACCATTATATCTAAATGCGGAAAATGTTTCTTTTACGAAACAGTGTTTTTTGGAAAAATATTTCCGCGAATTCACTTTAATCTACATATATTCGCACACCGCATAGAAGTTTGGCTTGACAGGCTCTAAATTGCAAACTAAAAAATTATGATGAATTCCATTGTGGTGTTCTCTAAGAATGTGTTCTCCAACTTTATATAATACTCTGTTTACTATTCGAATTTGCCACTTATTCTCTTAAGAAACTCCGTTTTTTATAAATAAATCCTGCGAATTGGTTTCGCACTATATATTCAAAGACAGTACACAAATTTTGTTTATAAGTTTGTAACCTATTAATGAAAATTATACATTTTATTCTTTCATAGAATATAATACATTATACTACGATCATATTCGTACATCCTATAAACTAATTATGTAGTTACTATGCTCTAAAATACGATATTCTTTCAGTGTTAAATTTGAAATACAATTTTCTGAAGCATGATATGTTCTGCAGCCATTAAAATTTCAAATACAAGCCGCAAGTAGATCTTAATTTGAAACTGAAAAATCCCTAATTATTTTTATTTTTAAAATCTTAAAAGATAATAAATTTTTTTTAATCAAAGTGATTGTGCATAATTCCCATATTCAACGGTTGTTTATGATGAAATAGTGACTTGTAGAGGCCAACTTCTTCCACCATATCTCTAAATACAAGAATGTCATTACGCGTGTAGTACGTGTACCATGTGTATATTTATTTTATATTCCATTACAAATTTAATTTACGCTGTTAGTGTATAGGTGGAAACGAAAATTAAATGCATTTCTAACCGTGTGTATCCATGGGAGCTAGGAAAAAAGTATGATGTTTTATAACGACGTACCTACGGAGCAGAAAAGGATCCGTTTTCTTCAAGTAAACTGTGATATAAGATGAAAACTAATATGCTGCAGTTTTTGAAAGTTTGAATATGACGATATTAGTATCCACTAAACCTTGTACAAATTTAATTGAACGGTATACTAACTTCTTAAAAGTTGATTTGTAAAAAACGTACATTCAATGCACAATTGCACTGTTTTATTGTGTTTAGAACACTACTTGCATTCAAATTTAAATCTTATTTTGAATTATTTAGTTTAAATCCACATATTATTGTGACGTAATTACTGGCTGCTTCCAGGTTCGTTCTCGTCCGATTACCTTCGAGCCTTGTGCGAACATGTCGGTTTTTTCGCGTCTCGTGTCGATTTGTCAGAAATTTTGATAATACCGCGTTGAACGAATGCCAGCTTTATGCTGATTAATACTAAATATTCAGCCTGTTCTGACTTTATCAAAATTTGGCTTTGCAGCCAGTGTGAACTCTTTTAAGCGATTAAATAAATCAATTGCACTGAGCCTTATTTCTCTGTTTGTCGAAAAACTCATTTTGCTCTTTAACAAAAAAACGGTGACGGATTATCAGTGCCTCCCGCTTATATATGTTCTACAACATAAGTGGTGGGGATAACATACTTTATGTTGGAAGAAAATTACTTTGCTCGTACGTGTGAGCAATAGACACGTGTATAAGTGAAAATACGAACGTATGACTCGTCACTTAGATCTGATCCTTGTCTTTCCATATTTTATCCTCTAACTCTCACATTACTACCTTTGCAAATTCGCAAGAAGCTGAGGAGCTCGTATGCGTGTGCTGCCGTCTTACATGAACATTATATTCTTACTGATAACAGAACTATAGTGGATCGGCTTATAATTGAGCAAACGTCTTTAATTGTACTGAAAAAACTATATCGCATGAATTCCAATATATATCGTAATTCCTGGGCTGTATATCGTAATTATCGCATTATGATAGCGCAAAATCGTGATATCGTACATTGAAAGTTTTTACATTATATACCGCATAATTATGCAATCTATAACTTGAGAATGGAGGTATATTACACTATCACATTGTATTTCTTCTTTTGTGATCTCGCAAGGGTTCTAGTAGTCAGCAAACGATCACATAAAAAGTTAAAGATAAAGTTTACATCGATTCCGGCTGAAAGATTCACCGGAACCAAAATTACCCTTGCCAGATATAGTTTACATGGCTCAAAGATAATTACCGATTTTTTACCTTGTCTGGATAATAATCTTTCATCTTATAATCGCTCCATTTTTATTCGAGGTGTAGCGACAATTATGACACCAGCGCTATCCGGCGTCGTTTAATTTAAATAAATTTGAGAGAAATAGGGATTCCCATCTGTCAGTTACATTTTACGTGTTTGCTAAATGGTATTAAATAAGTTTTAATTCATATGCAATAACGTCATTTATTTCGGAGGATATATATCAGTAACAACGAATTTTGTGTGTGTGTTCTGTTGTTGATTCTACATGTTTTACCAAAAGCTGCCGACGTCAGTTCGACGCAGTCAACGAGTTTGAAATTATTTTTCTAACCTCAGTGGAACTTTTTCCGAAATATGTTTAAGCATTAAACGTTGCAGGTCTTACCTGGAGCAAATTTTTACTTTTTTCTGTGATTGTTTTAAATCTGGTGTCCCGATTTATAGCTTGCAATGTAAAAAACGTCATCACACGCTTTTGAAAACCAATTCAGTTTCTCCATTTGAGAAGGAATATCAAAAATGTGGTAATAAATTTTATAATAAACGGGTTAATAGCATCACGCCCACAGATTCCAAATTTAATCCCAATAAAGCTAGTACTTACACTAGTAAAACAAAATGTAATACGACAGTTTTGCAAATCAAAATTTCTAAAGATGAAAAAATTCAAAGCGTTTTTATGGCAACTGCTCGTGTAACTGTACGCGTAGAACATAGACGTGAATTCAATGTACGTGTCTTAATTGATACTTGTATGAAAACAATATTTGTAAGTGAATGGTTAGCGCAATTATTACATGCAAAAAGACAAGCTCTAACAATTAAAGTAGGTAAAATGGGTGATGTCTTACTTGGCGTGGTAAAGTCGCGAGTTAAACGTTCCATTTCTTTTGAAAAGAATAAAGAAGTAAAGATTTTAGTGAATGCCCTTGTTTTACAGAAACTACCTAACAATATTGTTTCAAAATGTAATAGTGGGATAAATTGGGAACACTTGCAGGATATCGATTTGGCCGATCTTCACTCCTTTGAAAATCAGAAAGCAGATGTTTTAATAGGTGCAGATTATTATGGGCAAATCCTACTTTCAGGATTATTAAAAGGTCCTCTCGGAGCTCCAATCTTTTTAGAAGAGTCCCTCCATGTAACTAGATCTGTTTGGAATAGAACGGAAGCTCGACTAGCCAGATATCTATTTATTTTTACCTATTTATCTTCCACATCATCCAGCTGTTCGAGAAGAATCTTCTTATACAAAACTCAGAGTATTTTTTAACGCGTCCAGCGTAACTACTATTGGAGTTTCTCTAAACGATCAACTACTTATTGGTCCTAAATTACAAGCCGATCTCACAGAAGTGAACCTGCTGGACCTCTAAGCCATTTTCATATTTTAAGCGTTACGTACGGAACGCCCTCTGCTCCTTACTTAGCAAATAGAGTGCTTAAACAATTGGCAGCAGATGAAGGATCAAAATATCCAGCCGCAAAGGAAGTTTTGTTGAACGACTTCTACGTCAATGACGGATTGTTTGCAGCTGATGATATACCGTCAGCGCTTAGTCTCCAATCGAAGCTTATAAATTTATTAAAATTAGGTGCGTTTACTTTAAGTAAATGGTGTTCAAACGATAGTGCTTTGATTCCAGATGATCAAAAGTCTATAGTAGAAAAGGGAATAAATCTATCGGACGGCAACAGTGAAAGTAGAGCAGTGTTAGGTTTACTGTGGAATTCTGAGAACGATTCCTTTCAATTTCGAATAGACACTGAATTATTGCATAAACACTCTGAACGAATACTTTTATCGGTAATTTCACGCTTATATGATTCATTAGAATGGGCGTCTCCAGTCCTCATAACTGCAAAAATGTTTCTTCAGGAATTGTGGTTGGGAAAATTGGATTGAGATGACGAATCACCAGAAGATTTAATGCAAGCTTGGTCAAATTATTACGAGGAGCTACCTCAATTACAAGAACTCAGAATTCCACGGTGGGCGGGATATATGCGGAACGGAATAACGTGTGAATTGCTTGTATTTTCCGATGCATCTACTCGAGCCTATGGAGCTGTAGTTTATCTTAAAGTCTACATAGAAGATGAGGACCCAGTAGTTACTTTAATGGTTTCAAAAACGAAAGTCGCTCCAATTCAAACAGTTTGCATTCCTAGACTGGATCTCTGTGGAGCGGTTCTCTTGGCTCGCCTTCTATAAAAAGTCATCAAAGATCTGAAACTTGAATTAGTTCCTATGCATACTTGGACTGATTCTACTATTAATTTAGCTTGGATAAGTCAACAACCTTCAAATGGCCAGCCTTTGTTGCTAACAGGGTTGCTGAGGTTTATAGTTTAATTCCAATTGCTCGTTGGTGTCATGTACCAACAAAATATGATCCGACAGATTTAGCCTTAAGAGGGGCAAACTATTTCTGTAGCTATTTTTGATCGAATCACAAACACAGTATCTTCTTGCTTTAAACTGTTGAGGTTTACAGTATATTCATTGAATTTCATTAATCTTTCGCAAAAAATAGAAATTCAGGTCCAATTATCAATGTCGTAACATTACATAGAGCTAGATTGCTATGGCTAAAGTGTTTACAAATTTAATCCTTTTCGGATGAATTGAAATCCCTGAAATCCACAAAAACAATTACTCTCTTTGAGTCAGTTAAAAAAACTTAATCCCTTTATTGATAATTAAGGTCTGATTCAAGTTGGAGGAAGATTAGAAAATGCTCGTTTTTTTATTGAAATGCTAAACATCCAATTATTCTGCCCTGTAATGAAATAACTACAATCATCATTGCACAAAACCACGTACGTTGATTGCATGGAGGCTCACAGCTAAAACTATTTTTATTAAGACAACATTTTTGGATTTTGCGAGCGAGAGACTTGATTAAACAAATAGGTCATAATTGCGCAGTTTTGTGCAAGGGAAAGAGCTGAAATTTCAACTCGATTAATCGCAAATCTACCTGTCGCAAGGGTTAGACTTTCGAAACCTTTTCAGCATGTACGATTACACTATGCTGGCCCAGTTTCATTACGTCTGGGCTCCGGCAGACGTTATCAGTCTCAAAAGGGTTATATCTCATTATTCGTGCGCTTTTGCTCAAAAGCTATCCATTTGGAACTGGTTTTAGGTTATACTTCTGAAGCTTATCTAGCAGCCTTTTACCGATTCACTTCTAGGAGAGGGCTTGTTACTTATATTTACAGCGATGATGTTCCTACAAATTTTGTAGGAACTGACAACGAGTTATGAAGAAAATTTAAAGCACTAGAGGAGAATAGAGAATTATTAACAGAGTTTCCTCAATACTCAATCACTTGGCATTTCATTCCCCCTTCAGCACCTCATTTTAGAGGATTATGGGAAGCAGGGGTGAAAAGCGTTAAGAATCATTTACGTAGGGAAATATAAAATTCCACTTTAACTTATGAAGAGTTAAAAACTCTACTAGGCAAGATAGAAGCATGCTTAAATTTCAGATCACTTTATGCTAATATTAGGGATAACGAGGATTGGTCAAACTTGACGTCTGGACATTATAGAAAAGGATCTGCTACTTTGATTTCTCCGAAACCTTCTGTTCTCAATTTGAAAGAATATCGCTTATCAAGATGGCAATTAGTGCAACGCGTCACGGAATCATTTTGAAAAAGAAGGTCCTTTGAATATTTACAAAACCTTCAGAAACGATATAAATGGACACAAACTAAGTTAAATGTAAAACAAGGGGATATAGTCCTAATTATAAATTCAGATGAATCTCCGTCACTGTGGCGGTTGGGAAAAGTTATAGAATGCCGGTCAGGTAGTGATAAGCTGGTGCGAGTTGTGAGACTAAAAACAATAAAAGGTGTGTATGATAAACCTAATGAACAATTATGTATTCTTCCCATAAAAGAGTTTAAAAAAGGTATATTTAGTTCTTATACAAAAGGCATGACGCTACTGCTCTCATGGGCGCATACTAAAGTACGATGATGTATAAGTGATTACATTAAAAGGAGTTATAAAACAAAAAGTGTCATGTTCAATTATAATAATTTTCAAATAAAAAGAGGCTACAGTTTATAGTTTCGTTCAAAAAGGGAACATGGTGGGCGGTATGTTTAGAACACTACTTGAGTTTAAATTTAAATCTTGTTTTAACTTATTTAGTGTAAATTCACATATAACTGTGACGTAATTACTGGCTGGTTCTGGCTTCGTTCTCGTCAGATTACCTTTGAGTTTTCTGCTAACATGTCAGTTTTCTCGCGTCTCGTGTCGATTCTGCGGAAGGTTTGATAATATTGCGTCGAATGAACGCCAGCTTTATGCTGATTAATATTAAGTATTCAGCCTGTCCTGACTTTATCCAAATTTGACTTTACAGTCTGTGTGAACTCTTTTAAGTGATTAAATAAATCAATTGTACTGAGCCTTATTTCTCTGTTTGACGAAAAACTCATTTTGCTCCTCAACCAGAATCCCCACTTACTTAATTATTATTTCAGTAAATAAACATATTGTTTTCAACTGAAAACTCAAAATTCACACTTTTAGATCAAAGTTTTCCTAAAAGTCCACCAGTGATCCCAGATCTGAAACGAGATGCAGCCCAATACTATGACAGGGCTATGTCCATGTGAGTATAGTAGGAGACGCTGTAAATGACTGAGTTGCGCGCGCAACCCATTTCTCCTCTTCTGAATTTGAAAACTCGAAGATGCACGATTGCCGGTCGGAGCACTTCGTCGATTCTATTTATATATCTATCTGCTAATAGCTAACTGCTTTGAAGTAAATTCAGGAGATTGGGATTTTAATATTTCCAGATTTCGATGCTGACGATTCTCATGATTTGAATAGATCGCGCGCCTCTTGGTATGCCTATATTTTGAAGTTATGTTATTTCATGTATAAAATATGAATTATATAAATATTAATAGTATTATATATATAAATATATACGTATATTAATAATGATAATATTATAATTATGTTATATTATAATAGTCTATTTTTTTTATTTGAAGGTTAATCTCTTTCGTTGAAACTACATTTTTGAAACTGACAATCAATCAATACCATTTTTGGTTAAGAAATCATGTGTTTTGTTAAAAGGTCGTCTTTCTTTGTAGA
>NC_046660.1:105931088-105947631 GCF_010883055.1 Belonocnema kinseyi | reverse complement strand
CCCCCCCCCCGTGCCTCTTTCCAAACTCAGTCACGAATTAACGAGACCCCACCTATAAAATTACGTTACGTTCTTTCGACCTCCCCTTCACATTTTTTAAAAATAATTATAAAATACTTTTTGGAATCTTCTCAAATATGAGAACCAAACTTTACACGAACATAATAACATCGTAGTGACATAGTGACATCATAAGTGAAAGCTCCCTTGAATAATATAATGGAAGAAGTAAGGTCAATAAAGGAAACTTTTCAACTATACTGTTTAAAGTTCGAATAGAAACTTTCCTTAAGGTTTGCCAATATTTGACATAAAAAGTGGGCTCACAGGATGCATTGTTATCAACGCGAATATTAAAAGATTTTTGCTTAATATATTCTCATAATATCTTACGACTGAAGATACAACTGTATGTGATCTAGCTGATTATTCTTCAGTTTACCTGGAATTCCTTGTCGAAGTGGCAACTACGTCCAATATTTCTGCAAAAAGAGAGACTAAGGGAGTTAAGTAATTTACATAATTTTTTCAGTTGTTCAATTTTCATCTCAGATACTACTTAGACTTTTAGAACCTATTCGGAACTAAGGACAACAATTTGGATATCCAGTGCAACTTTTCCCTAAATTTGTATAAATTAATTTTTTCAATTAACAAAAAATCAAATAGGAGTAGTTTTTAGGATCAATAGTTTCCCGAGTTGCGTGATTATTAGACTTGTGATTGTTATCTCATTTGGACATCACTTAAAAAAAGATATTAAGTTTTATTAAGACGCACCGTATGTACTTGTCTGCTATTTTCCTTTTGACCGAATTGTAGTTACTGCTCAGGTATGTACTATAATTCGTTTAAAGAGGGATAAATCCTCTTCTACTTTCACAAGTGGCACAGTAACTGTCGACTAATCACAAAAAACAAATCTCTCAAACTTTTGTACAATCACATTTTGCAAACCACCTATGAGTTTCTGTTTTCAGTAAATCTAGAAAGGTTCATCCTATAAGGTTCCATTTCTAAAGGGCCATTATCAATATATATTAAATACATAAATTCAGGCTTATTTAGGCAGTATTTTTTTAATGCTTTTATCTTTTTTATCCGGTGATAATCCCATAATTAAAACAAAAGTTGCAAAGAATATGCATAAAATAAGAAGACATACCTTAAAAAAAATGAATGAATAAATTCACAATGTCACTAAATATCTATCTCGGGACCTTTTCAAGGCTATTTGAGTCTTCCTAAGGCTTTATGGTTGCCGTAATTCTCTTTAAACATCTACATCTTGATCTAGAGGAGGAGGCGCGAAATACAATTTAATAATTAGACGACCTAACCTGTGAGTGAAGTTCTATTATAATTGTATGAAGCGCCTCCTTCGAATAGATCAATCCTACACTGTATAATATATACACCATCCCTCTATCTAATTTCATAGATAATCTCATCAAAGCACAGAAAAAACCAAGTATACGTATATTTTTCACTAAAACATAGATAAAAAAATAATACTTTTGGGATTTTTTCTGCGGAATTACGGCAATACTTTAAATAAAATGAGTATCTAGACCAAGTATAGCAGGGAGTGTGCGCCGAAGTAAAGTGCGAATTTTCAATTACTATATGTACTTTAAAAATTGTGGTAGCATGGTGTAAAGTAGGGGTACTACATGTTGATCTATTCGGAGGAGGTGCTTCATACAATTATAATAGAACCTTACTCACAGGTAAGTTCGTTTAATTATTAAATTCTGTGACTCCAGAATCAATTGAAAAGAATAAAAAATTTAAACTATAATTTCTCAAATTCAAGTCGTAAAAATGAAAACATTTAAGAACCAGGCATTGAATACGGAACTTTTTTTCATTTGTAAAATGTTCCTAAAAGTTCGACCTTTCAAATTTAGTTGAAAAAAAAACAAAACAATTTCGCTATTGGATAACCGTATAATTTATTTAATTTTCAATGCTTTCAGTTATAAAATTCTGAATTTGTATGGCAAACATTAAATGTTTTATGTTTCCCCGTCAAAAGTTCAAATTTTTCAATTAAAATCGAAAGCGTTGAATTTCAAAAATTGTAATTGCAAAAATGAAAAATAGTTCATTTCAATTTTAAGGGCTTAGACTTGAATTTTTTAAAACTTTTAATGGTAAAAATATACGTGAATTTATTTTTCGATTTTAGAACAAACTTGTCTAATCTATTCTAAGTTATGTGGATCAGAATTTTTTTAATTTAATACAAATTTAGATTTCTACAGTTTTAGAAGTTTATACTTCGAAATATTTAATTCAGTTTTAAAATCCAAATTATCAAATTTTAATAGTCTCGAATTTAAATTTTGTCAAAACTGACAAAAATCATGTTTGAAAAAATCTATTAACATTTTTTAGATTATCATCACAGAAAGTATTAGATTTGTGTACAATTTGACGTTAAAAAGGGAAGAGTTTGACCAACCTGACTTCTGTGACCAGTCAAAGGGGCTACTTCCAGCCCCTACGGAACGTTAAAAAGCGACAGGGGTGTAAAAGAACTTATTTCTCGAACCAGTCACAGGAGTACTTCTCCGCTCCCCACGAGATGTTCGAAAGGGGCAGAGATTTAACTGTGACCAGTCATATAGGGATGCCATCCCGCATCCACGGGTCTTCAATTGTAATTCTTTTGTCGCAAATAGACTATAAATTGTCATACATGCATAGAACGTTTCACCCAAAGCGTCAAAAGCCAAAAAATAACTAGTTTTCTCTTAAATCATGTGGCCTCACTATAAAATACCTGACAGTCCCTTCCATATGTTTTGAATATTTTTTTTACGGGTGCTGACAGCGTTCACGCTTCGCAAAAAAAAACATAATTTTTTCAAGTTTTAACATTGAAAATTATATTTGCAGATATCTTCATGACCAGGTTCGTAACCAACGCATCGAAATATATTAGTACACGAGCACAAAGGAATAATAAGAAGATCTAACTCCGTTTCCCCACTTGGCAATGGAAACATTACCGTAATTGGTATGCACATTACAGGAAGATTTGAAATTTTTCGTGCGCAGGTGTGCAGTTGTCCTCCTCCTATACATGGAAAAGTGTGCGAGTGAGAAAGTTTGTCAAATTGACGTAAGTTAGAGAGGTTCTGTTCGTTTTTTTTTATGCAGGTATCAAGTGCCGGGTTGTGGTGCAAGCATGGACATAGGAAACAAGGGACTAGGCATGCCATTACGGGGGTGATTCAATGAGGGGGGAGGTCCGCCACGTTTTGATGTCCCGCGACAAACATGGCAGCGCCCACATGTTTATATTTTCATGCACAGTTTGTCGACAAAAATGCTCGTGCGCATAATCAAATGGCACATCATAAGATGGCGGCTCTGCCCACTCATGGAATTCTTCCCCCTCCCGTGGATTCAACCCCGCTCGCCAATTTCGGATGGCATGCCTAGTCCCGTGTTTCCTATGTCCATGGGTGCAAGTTACACGCCGATAAAGGCGAATACACTTCGCTTTTTTGAAGCCCTCACTGTACGTACAATAAACGTTTAATATATTTTATTGTTTTACATAACTGTCATTTAATTTTAATAGAAATGATTTAGAAATTTAACCTTTAATCCCTACCTGAGTGCCTGCGGAGAATTTCTCAGAGTTTCTTAGAGCCTTGATAATCTTTAGCATTTACTCTGAGATTTCTGTCGGTAGGGCGCTTCATTATAATATCACATTATTTGCAATTATCCGTGCTGATTAAATTGTATAGATGCTTATAAATACGTAATTTACCAATTTCTAAACTGAGTCACCTCATAATAACTTCTAATGAAAGTATAATATTTTTCATGTTTACGTTTCGAAAAACTTTAAACTTTTCAACGAAGTTATATTACTTCCATTATTTCTTTATCATATTACAAATTTAAAAGGTACTTACCTATACTTTTCCTGCTCAAAATCTGTTCACACATTTTTCAAACAAGTACCGAAAATACTATTTATATATTTATTTTGGTTATCTTACGTATGATGATCAACAAAAGAACAGAACCTCTCTGACTTACGTCAAGTTGACAAACTTTCTCTCTCGCACACTTTTCCATATACAGGAAGAGGACAACTGCGCACCTGCGCACGAAAAATGTCAAATCTTCCTGTAATGTGCATACCACTTACGGCAATGTTTCTATTGCCAGTTTCAAATGGCTTTTCACTGACACTTGGGTCTCCTTATTATTCCTTCGTGTACACGAGGTTCTTGAAAACGTCGTTTATTTAAGTTTTGATTGAAATTTTTTTGTCGTTGCAATTTTAAATTTCTGAATTTTTTTCTTTCATTCGAAATACTATCCTTATTTCAAAATTGTACATTCATAACATATTTGGAATTGAAATATTTTAAATTCAAAATCATTTCATAAATTTTTCTTAAATTTTAAATGTTTTCAATTCGAAATTATCGGAAACAAATGATGATCTAAACGGGGTTCTCCCAGGCTCCCCAAGCCTCAATCCATTTTCGTGTGACGAAGTTTTGGGTACGAAGCACTAGTAAATATCCACCGAGGGAGCCAGCTGGCGTCAACATAAACGTGACTGTTGTCTCTGATAAGCAACCGAACGTATATGTGGACATGTATTTTAAGTTATTATTTGTAATAACATAAAAATAATGATGTGTCTAAGATAAAAGACTATTTGAGACTATCGGGTAGCAAGTTTATAACAATTACACCAAAGGCGAGAAAGATATTCTAGAAACTGTGGATCTGACAAACCGTGACACTCCGAAACTTCCCAACCCTTTGAAACTAGGTATATCTGTACGGAATAAAATGACAATTGCAAAAAATCGTAATTAATCATTAACTTATAGTCCATTTATTTTTCTTGTCATTGACGGTAAACTTACTTTTGTTAAGGACAACTGTAGTGTCCCCACCGGACATTTACTAAAACTTCGTATCCAAGTCGCTAAGAAACTTTGCCCAAACAAAATGCATTGCGGCTTGGGGTTAGTATTCTAAGGAGTTTAAGTGCTGAAAGAAATTCTCACGAATATGAAAATATGCTCGAATTTTCGTGCTTTGAGAATTTAATGAGAATTTATAAGCATTTCAATTAGGATTTAACATTTTGTAACAGAAAACATATTGTTCGCATTAAATAGTGCCTTATTCAGGATTTCTACAATATCACTATTTCTAAATTCTTATAGGTTTAAAACCAGCCATACATGTAGAAGATTAATAATATCATTGCAAACAAACCTTTTGTTTTTAAATACATTTTAAGCACTTTTTAGTGGAGTTTTCAAATAAAAGAGATAAATTTTGAACCTAAGAAATGAAATTTTAACTAAACTGATGAATCTTGAATCAACAATAAGAATTTACAACCAAATACTTATTTGAATTTTCCACCCAAAAGATAAATATTCTATAAGAAAAGACTCATTCTTAACAAAGTCCATGAATTTTCATCTAGAAAAGATTAATTTTAAACTAAAAGTATAATAATTAAAATGTTCGGAATATAAATGTGCAACTAAAAAATAAAAAAAATAATTTTCAACAAAATCATTTTTTTTTCATAAAAAAAGAACAGATTTTTTAACCAAAAATAAAATAATTAAATTTTCTGTAAAAAAATTAATTTACGACCAAAAAAATGAATTCTCAACTAAATAATTCAATTGTCTACGCAAAAGAATAAATTTTCTACCAAAAAAGATATAGTTTCAATGAAATATATCGATTGTCAACTGAAAAAGATCATTTACAAATCAAAACTAGAATAGTTTAATTTACAATTAAAACAATAAATTTCCAAAAAAAATACTAGTTTTCTGCAAAATAAATTACTTTTTAACTAAAAATATAAATATAAATAAATATAAATAAAAAATAGAATAGTTAAATTTTCTACAAAAAAGAACATTTTTGAACAAAAAACATTACATTTTTATCAAAAAAGTAAAATGTTTTACAAAAAATGGAATAATTAAAGTGAATATTCAACTAAAATAATAAATCTTTAACTAAAAGAAAATTTTCTTTTGACCAAATGAGTGAATTTTCACCTATAAAGATAAATTTTCTACCAAAAATAAAATACTTAAATTTCAGGTAGTAAAATAAGTTTTCAACCAAAAAAGAAAAAAAATTTTAACAAAATAGTTCAATTTTGAACCACAAAAATTAATTTTTAACGAGAAGGATGATGTTTCAAATAATGAGAGTATTCTTCTACCAAAAGAAGGATTTTCAACAAATGGTTAAATTTTCACTTAAAGCACATGAAGAAAACGATATCACAAGAATTACAATATATAACGTAATTCCTGTGCTATATATCATAATTATCACATTTCCAGGTGCGAAATTCGGTCGGATACCAAAGCTTGACCATCAGCCCAAAGTGGACTTGTTCTGTTTCCTAGGAAGTTTTCGGCAACTGCTCGAAAACTAAGCCAGGCTGCTTTCTCCTTAGCATTCATTGTCTTAATAAATTCATCATCCCTGAACAGTTTCCGAATTTGAGAACCATCAAACACCCCCTCTTTAATTTTGGCATCAGAAAGTTTAGGGAATACCTTTTGCAAATGCTTGAAACATTTACTGTTCTTATCAAGAGCTTTGACATGCTGTTTTATAAAACCTATCTTTAAATGAAGAGAAGGAATTAGAACCTTTGATGGATTTACAAGGGATTCATGGATAACATTACGCGACCCAGGTTTGAGAGACTTTCGAGTTGGCTAATTTCTTACCTTTGATGATACTCTCTGTCTCTACTATACCATAAACATAAGTAGCAGGGGTACTTTGTGAAACCACACTGTTGCCCGAGTAATATGGTTATAATTTTTAAATCTCCACAGATCTGCCATCTCTGTTGCTCGTAGCCGATTTTATTCAAAAGTATTACCATGTTTACATCATTTTCATTTATTGCAGTCGAGTGAGCTGCAGTTATAGGAGCATAGGCATTGGTATTATGCAATGATGCTGCCTTGATACTTCTTTTGGAAGAGTCCATGAAGAGTCGCCAATCTGTTGCTTTATAGCAATTTTCTTTCATTTTATTCATGAGTCCGTTAATGGCAGTGCAGAATACCAAATTCTCCTCTTTAGAAAAATATTTCCGAAAGTCTACGTCTCGATGTCGATACACCCATTTCGTTACTACTCTCAAAATCAGTTTCTTTTTTCTTTTTATTGCATAAAATTGGAGTCTTTACTGATGTCACTGTTTTGCGCTCTATTTTGTGTTTATTCTTAACAGTGTAATTCTTACTCACTTTATTCAAACAAAGAAAACAATCTTCTTCACGAAGAGGTTTGTTCCATTCTGTTGGACTAGAAAATTTAGTTTAATTGGGAGCCCATGAATGGTCACCAATAAGCAAGCCGAAAATTTCCTTGTACGTAACTTTGATGTCATCATCTATTTTCTTTCGCATTGAATTAACTTCGTACTTACAACAAATGTAACAAAACACATCACGATTGCTTTCAAACTCCTGAGATTGATTGTTACTTCTTCTTGTCACATTGTACTCTACGTTAGCCAAGTCACCAACCAATGTAGAGCTGCGGTTGCATGATGACGACGACTGCGAGCCCCCTTTCACACCTTGACCAGCCGCAGAGACTGGGGATTCGAAACCCTGAATCGTAAAACGTTTTCTACGTGTTTCTGCCATGACGGCATCAAAGCCGTGATCGAGGGACTTAGCCGCATTACGGATTTTCTCCATTGCCCGCCGTCACCACCGGGAGGCGCCCTAGCTGCAGACATACACAATATATAGGGTAATTCCAGATGAATTGGAAATTGGAATAAGAACTCTTTAAACTCATAACCAGCGACCCCGAAAACCCCAGAGTAACGAGTTTGAAACGAATCAAACTTCTCAAACCTGGGTCGCGCAATGTTATTCATGAATCCCTTGTAAATCCATCAAAGGTTCTAATTCCTTCTCTTCATTTAAGGCTAGGTTTTATAAAACAGTACGTCAAAGCTCTTGATAAGAACGGTAAATGTTTTAAGTATTTGCAAAAGGTATTCCCTAAACTTTCTGATGCCATACTTAAAGAGGGGGTGTTTGATGGATTTTGAATTCGGAAACTGTTCAGGGATGATGAATTTATCAAGACGATGAATGCAAAGGAGAAAGCAGACTGGCTTAGTTTTCGAGCAGTTGCCGAAAACTTCCTAGAAAACAGAAAAAGTCCACAATACAAAGAACTAGTTGACAAGATGATCACGTACTATAAAAAACTAGGATGCTTGATGAACTTGAAGCTGCATTTTCTGCACTCTTATCTTGATAAAGGACCCCGCACCAAATGTACAGTATAATAGCCACCGGTGAAAAATTCTAAAAAAAAATTTTTTTTTATTTTCGAACCTGAAAAGCAATAATTCGAAGGAAAAAGTAAGAAAAATGGACCGCTTTTCTACAAACAATTGTCAAAGTTTCAATTTTTACATGTATTATAATAGAAAAATGCTGATTTTCGTGAAAAGTTTTTTTTCTCCTAAACTAATAGTTGGATTTGGTTTAAATTTGCACATTTTTACTATCATTCCTACCAAAACAAAAGGTTCATATCCATGATCTAGAAAGATAAACAGTTTATGGGGTATACACCATGATATAAGGGTGTTTTCATACCTCAAACACCCAAGTATGAAAATTATCATTTCATAGTAACTAAAGTCACTAGGTATTTTTTATTCAATTACTAGAGTATGAAATAACTTTCAAATAAGTAGAGAAAGTGTGCATGTCAAGGGGTTGTTTAATCATCCCTTATTTAGAGAAGCAGAGAAATTAACTTTTCGTAAGGAATAAATCACCAAAGATCAGGCTTATAAAATCACATTAAAACATATGCAGGTAGCCTTATTTATCAGGATTTGTAGTAGAATTTATTTTCAGGGTCATTTAATCATCCCCTAATTATTGAACCAAGGAAATAGGTATTTAAACATGATAAAGTACCAGGGATTTTTTATTATAACATTGATGAACAGAATCGCTTAAAAATATATACAGGTAGCATTTTTTATTAGGATTTGCATTAGAATTCATTTACAGGTTCATTTAATCATCCCCTAATTATTAAATCAAGGAAATCGATATTTTAAACGGGTTAAATTACCAAACATTTTTTATTATAAGATTGATGAACAGAATAACCTTAAAATATATACAGGTAGGGTTTTTTTTAGTAGAATTTGCATAAGAATTTATTTTCAGGGTCGCCTAATCACTCCCTATTTATAAAAACCCAAGTAAATCGATAATTTAAACGGGATAAAGTACCAGCGATTTTTTATCATAACATTGATGTACAAAATCACTTTAAAATATGTACAGGTAGCGTTTTTTAGCAGGATTTGCATTAGAATTTATTTTTAGGGTCATTTAAGTGATTCTGTTCATCAATGTTATAATAAAAAATCTCTGGTACTTTATCCCGTTTAAATACTGATTTCCTTGGTTTAATAATTAGGGGATGATTAAATGACCCTGAAAATAAATTCTACTGCAAATCCTGATAAATAAGGCTACCTGCATATGTTTTAATGTGATTTTATAAGCCTGATCTTTGGTGATTTATTGCTTACAAAAAGTTAATTTCTCTGCTTCTCTAAATAAGGGATGATTAAACAACCCCTTGACATGCACACTTCCTCTACTTATCTGAAAGTTATTTCATACCCTAGTAATTGAATAAAAAATACCTAGTGACCCTTATATCATGGTGTATACCCCATAAACCGTTTATCTTTCGAGATCTTGGATATGAACCTTTCGTTTTGGTAGGAATAATAGTAAAAATGTGCAAGTTTGAACTAAATCCAACTATTAGTTTAGGAGAAAAAAAACTTTTCACGAAAATCAGCATTTTTCTATTAAAATACATGTAAAAATTACCGGTGGCCATTTTACTGTACATTTGGTGCGGGGTCCTTTCCGGAAAACCTGGGACACTTTAGTGAAGAACAAGGTGAACGTTTTCACCGAGATATTAAAGTTGTTGAAACTCGTTACCAGGGACGCTGAGATGTTAATATGCTTGCAGACTTTTGCTGGATGCTAAAAAGAGAAACACTGGGACAAAACAGGAAACAAAAAAAAATCCTCTACATAGACCTCCTCGCGGTCTACATCAGGTAAGACTAATGCCAACAGTCCATTATTTCGTAAAATGAACGTGAAAATATAGAAATTTAGATTTCTTGAGGTTATGGCAAAATCCTGAAGCAATGGGTTTGAATGGGCCTCGAATTCGTAATTGGAAATTGGAATTAGAGCACTTTAAATTCATAACCAGCGACCCCGAAACCCCCCGAGTAACGAGTTACAAGCGAATCTGATGAATTTTTACAAAAATTGGTCGCCGTATTGGATCCGCCATTTTGAAGTTTAAAAAAATAATATCAGATTCGTAATTAGCGACCCCGAAAACCCGCGAGTAACGAGTTTCAAGCGAATCCGATGAATTTTTTCAAAAAGTCTCCGCCATATTGGTTTTTTGAAGTTATGTCAAAATCCTGATCTGATGGGGTCAAATGGACCCCGGATTCGGATTCAGCGACCCCACAACCGTACAGTAAACATAGTCAGACCTCCAGGTCAGAACTTTTTTTTGTGTGGCTGTGTAATCTGAGTTGGGCCGACTAAGATGTTTTCCAGCTGCCATGGTCGTACCGATGTTAGCGAAGAACGTCGGCGGCGAGCAAAAAGTCGACCGTCGGCCAAATTCCGGCCCAACTATGAGTAACCTTGATGCACCCGACGATTAGTCAAACCTTGGCCTGAATATGGGCAGACCACTGTATAAACTCTGGTTAACTGTTACAAAAAGACTGTGAAAGTGCAGTCAGCCTGACTGTGGTCAAGAGTTGGCCCGTCCGTCGACGTCACATGTGCCCGTAACATTGGTGCACATGACCTACTTCATTTTGATAGATCTGCTTTCGACCACAGTTGCTCTGCTCGTATTATTGGGAAGTCGAATTGGTGTGCTACTCGTAGAAATTTATAAATATTAAAAATCAACCAGTAAAAATTCTTAACCGAAAATAAGAACGTTTGAGGGTAAATATTTATTATTTAGATATCTTGTAAATTATCCACTTTAGTTTCAAATCAACAAAAATGAAAAAACTTTTAATTTGTGACACAATATCATAATTAAAAATGTCAAAATGAAACATTAAAAATTATCAATTTAGTACTGCTACATATTCAAAATGTATCTATTTTAATATATAATAAAGTCAATTTTAAATCCTGCAAAATTTAAAAATTCCAAAAAAGCATCAAACACTGAATATTTTCAAAGTATAGCTTCCCAATTTGTCAAGTCTCTTTCCAAATTACTCCATAAAGAAAATACAACAATTTGCTTAAAAAAATCATGCGAGAACTAGGCATTTAAAATTTAATTACTTTGAATTTACTGTCTAATAATATTTTTAAGTGAATAACCTATACACTTTAAAATTAGAATCATAGCCATCTTTTTTATCTGTTAAATTAGGTTTTCAATTTTTTATTAATGAATAAATATGACGAACAAAGTTTCCTATTTTTCTATGTTAAAATCCTCTAAGTTTTATAGAGTAACATTAGTTAAAGGTGCTCCAATATTATATGATAAACAAGCAAATTTATTGTAAAAACATTATTTGCTTAAAGAATGTTTTCTACGATTTTCCATGAGTTTACGTTTTTTAAGTCATATTGCAAGAACTTTGGATAAACACAATATAATGATAAAGAAATTTCTTCGTAAAAATTTTTATTGTTAATATTATAAATAAATTCATTAAATAAATGCATTTATCAGGCATTTTTCAACTTTTATAACATTTTCGACAACTGTTTCGTTGCCAAATACCCAAATAATGCATATATTAATTAAATTTGTTTAAAATATTATAGAATGTATCAACTAATTATGCATTTTCTGAGATTATCATGAAGTTCCCAATTAAAAAGATAGATATAAAAAAACGAATTTTTCCGTCCACATATGCCCAAATAATGCGTTTGTTTATTCAATTTGTTTAAAAAAATCATAAACTGTATCCGTGCAGGTGAGCAGTCAACTAAGAATAAAATGATTAAATTTTAAATTTCGACTTAAAACGATACATTTTGAATCAAACATGTGCAAGTTACATTTTTCATTAAAATAATTAATTTAAAACAAAATAATTAAATTTTGAAAAAAAGGTTTTGTCAACTAAAATGACCATTCATCAACGAAATTAATGTATGTTTAGAAATTAGTTCTGCTTCGAAGTAAACAGTTGAATTAAAAAAAAAGGATGAATTCTCAATGAAAACGTGATATTGAATATTTTAACCAAAAAGGATTTTAACTTTATACCAAAAATATTTGAAATTAAACAAAAAAGTTGAATTTTCAACAAAATAGTTTGAATCCTCAACTAAAGGAGATTAATTTTAACAAAATAGTTGCGACTTTTAACCAGAATAATAAAATTCACTTCAACTGAAGTTTTTAGAAAATTCGCTAACTCTAGCAAGTTCTTTCTGACATTCCCTGACTTTGTGAAATTACGTGATTGTAAAAACTTTGTAATTTACAATAATTTATGAATATTTAACTCCAGAATGGTTTTGTAAAAATAGATGCAGTAATTATGATATATATTTTTTTACACAATAAATGCTTTAAATTCTCTTAAATATTCTATAAATGCTGTGTTCGATCTTAAATACTGAGCATATTCTCAAGAGCATTTTCTCAACATAAATTCTTGGCCATTTAAGAACTCTACTTCGAGAGGGTGGCTGGATTCCCCGCATGAGAAAGGTTAGTGGTCCTCGACAGCTGAAAAAACAGTTACTCTAATCAGCTCTCGAATTATTAGGCTTCTGCGTGTCTGCTACGCACATCTGAATATTAAATATTTGCATTCTTTTATGACAATTCATTATTTTCCACTGGCTTTAAATTACATAATACAATTATAACTGTTTCCCTTATATTTCACGTATGTTAGTATAATTAATATTAGCTTTATTTTAAATAAAATAACGTTATAATGTGAGAGGTGAAATAAGAAATTAGGTAGACTTAGTTGGTTGTGAGAGTTTAACACTCGAATGCTTAATATGAAAATAAATATTAGTTTTCAATCAGGTGCAGTTCGTTTAAACATTCGCATATTTAATACAATATGTTATTAAATAAAAACTTCTAAAGACGACGCTGCATTATATACAAGGTGTTTCCAAAAAGTCTGGAAACACCTAATTAACTGTCTAGATAAAATATTATTTAAATGAGTCAAGGTCATTCTTGGAGTAACTTTCAACGAGAAATTCAATGGTGACATTTAATTTCATATTGAATTTGACCTTCAAGGTCATTTCAACGTTAACTTTGTGTTTTTAAATGGAAAACCCCTGTTTTTGCATCGGCAATCGAATGAGCGGAAAATTTTACGTTTAAATATGTACTCAGGTCATAGACCAGGTGTGACTTTGCAGGTCTGCTAAAAGTCATTCAAACTTAAGCAAGGCCCGGCTACGGTTAACGGAGCGGCTATGTACACTAGGCTGTAGTACGCATATGTTTTAATAAAATGACAGACTTTTGCCAATGAAAATTCATAATCGTTTTTTTTGTGCAAAATTATTCCTTAAAAATATCATGAGGTGAACGTTAACGCGATACTTCAAGAGTAGCAGACCAACAGAGTCACACCTGACCTATGGCCTGAGTACATATTTTAACGTAAAATTTCCCGCTCTTTCGATTGCATTTGTCAAAAATAGGTGTTATCATTCAAAAACACAAGTGTTGACCTTCAAATGATCTTGTGGGTTAGGTTCAAGGTCAAATTGAATGTCATAATTCGATTTTTTATTGAAAGTTGCTCCAAGAATGACCTTGACACATTTGAATAATGTTTACCTGGTTAGTTAATAAGGCGTTTCCAGACTTTTTCGACACCCTGTATAATGCAACTCAAGATTTAACTCTGCGATATGAAATTTTTAAACCTAAAATAATACAATTTTGAATAATCGCAATTTAAAATATAAAAATGTCTAATGTTCGAATTCTCCAAGTTTTAAGGTTTAAGTTTTTCATATTTAAATAACTAAACTTTTAATCGAATTTATAACTTTTTAAATTTCTAATTCTTTAAATATTAAGATTTTTAATTCTTAAAAGTTTGATTCGTATCATTTCAATAAATTCATATTATTGCATAAAATTAATTACTTAAAATTAATCTGTCTACCTTAAATGTTATTTTTTACTATTTAGACCAAAAATACGCGTCCTAATGTGAAGTGGCCCCAAGCAAATTTGTAGTAATGATTTAGGCGAAAGATTGCAAGACTTAACTTGTAGATCTTTTTTGGTTGAAGAACTTTTGTTTTCATTTTTTCGTCTCTTGGGTCGTTTATTCAGAAATTTAATTGTTTATCTTTGGTTTAATCTTTGGTTGAACATTTTTGTCCATATATTCTTTTCATGCCTTTTAATCTTTTTCGTATCTTGCATAGTTTGACGGCAAATTTGAATTTATTATTTTCCATTATTTTTTGTGAAACTGACATTTGAATTTTCATTTTTTTCACAAAAATTTATAAAGTTGTTGAGGAAATCTTGCTGGGGTTTAAAAAAGGAACGTTTTTCTTCTCTTAAGTTTTCTTTTGCGTCGTGCATTGCTTGATATAAAATGTTGATTTTCGTTTTTTCTGCTTTTTTTTAAAAAGCTATTGGGATCTGAAATGTTGAAATTTGTAAATTTACGTTATCCACTTCCTCGTGTAGAAACTTTATGGAAGGAGAAAAGGTGTTACATGCTGGGCACATATTATTTTATGTAAAACAGACGAATGATCAAACGGGCATAAAGCTAATTGCTTTTTGTTTACAATCGTCCAGTTTGCGGTACCAGTTTTTAAGACCTTTTCTCTGTACCGCAATCTACAAAAAGTACATTTTCAGGCCATAATTGAGCATGTTTTTTATATATAAAGAAGGAAATTATTCACTATAATAATAATATTAATTATTTCTTGGCAGCTTTTAAAAAACTTCAGCTAGGCAAAACTCGATTTTTCAAAATATTTTCGATATGTACAAAAAATAAAAACGATTTTGCTTCATGTATTTCAGGGAACTTGTGATTAGTTCCTATTAATTTTTTAAGGTTATAAAACAAAATTATGTATAATCAAGATGACTCAAATGGTATTTTTAAATTATTTATAAATTCAAAAAATTAGTGAATATATTTTTCTCTAGAAATCAATGTGAACTAACATATGTTTAAGTTTACCTTCTTCTCCAGTTTTAGAACATTTTCCGATTGCTTTCTCCGATGGATCATTTCTTGAGGCCTAGTTTTATTAACCACTTAAAAAAAATCTTTTACAGACAAGGAAAATTTATGCAACCTAACATCTAGGTTTTTGCTAGCCTTGCTTGAACATCCGAAAACAGATCAAAATCCTTTACTTTTGCTTTTCCTCGGGCTGAATTTCATACCTAGATCGTCTATTTCTGTATTACCGGACATTTTTTTTAAATTTGATGATTTAAATCGTAGCATTCGAAAAATAACTTTATATCTACTCTGAATATGACCGGAATAGCACACGGCCTTTTAAAAACGACCCCGATAATTTAGTGCCAAATTTAGCCGCCAGATTGTGTGTCGCTGTATTTCAGATCCCATTAGATCTGAAAATTTTCTTTTTATCAGAAAAAGTTGTAAAGATAAATTGTTCGCATTTCTAAATACTACGAAATGACATATATAAAATTTAAAAAAATGGCCCTAACAATTTTGAAAGTGCTTGAAATTTTTGAAATTTTGTCGAAAATAGTTGGCTGACGAATTCATCCTTTTTTTCGCTCACTCATAAAGTGTGGCGAAGGGCAATCTAATAGGATATTTCCATAAAATGCTTCCGTGTTTTCAGACTACAGTGACGAAGCCAATGATGACAACGCCAACGACAGACGGGCACCGACGTAAAAACTATTTTTCCTTACTCATGAGTCTTAAAACGTCGAAAGATGATGGAAATCGCGAAAGCCATTTTTTACATAAAACCAATACCTTCTCATTATAGTGCGGATGTAAAAATAGTATTTAGAAAAGGAGAATAAATTATAACTTCAAGAATATATTTCAGAACCTAGATAATCGAAAGAAAATGAAGGTAAAGCAATAGTAGACACGCGAAACAGATCCAAAAACCATTCATATCATGCATATATAATTTACATTAAAACTCTCTTTGTCCTAACTGCGCTGCTTTTTCGACCTTTCTCTATTGTTGCTCTAATTAATTTTAATTAATTATCATTTTAATAATCTTTTATAAAGGAAAAATGAAACGTGTAGATATTTTTTTCAAATCTATCACCACATCAACATCGCACATTTTAATCTTCTATTTTCCGTAAATAAATTATTTAATCAATTAAAGTATCGACTTGCTTTTGAACATTA
>NC_046660.1:105898037-105930988 GCF_010883055.1 Belonocnema kinseyi | reverse complement strand
TTGATTTAACGACGGTGTGCCACTATCGGGTCGAAATTCTCGTTTGTCCCAGTATTGGGTGCTTTACCTCAGTAACTTATAGAATATATTTCAGAACCTATATAGTCGAAACGAAATAAAGAGAAAGAAATCGTGTAGGCATGCAAAAGAGATCCAAAAACCATTAATCTTATGAATATATAATTTACTTTATAACTCTCCTTCCTAAGTGCGCTGCTTTGCCAACCTTTCTCCATTGGTCTTCTTATTACTTTCGATTTATTAGATTTTTAAGAATATTTTGTGACGGAAAAATGAAACGTGTAGATATTTTTATTAAATTTATTATGCACACAATATTTCAACATTAGTATCTAGAAAACCCATCCTTGATAAGTATGCTCTACCTTGTGCTGAATAAAAATTATCCCGAGACAAAATCCTAATACTCGGCAAGTCCTCCCTGCATGGTCTGTCAAGAAAAATAGAGTTCTGCGCGAGGCTGGAGAGAGTTTTTCAGTGCTCGTTTTCCCTCGAAAACGCTCGAAAATTGCGAATTCGGAAAGAATTAGGCTTCGGCGAGCATTAAACAGGTTTTCGCGATATCCTAAAACTCCCTCCGTGCTCTGTCAAACCGAGTTCGCGCCGATGATATAGAGTATTGAGCGAGCACGTAGCGAGGTTTCAAAAAAATATTCAGTGTTTCACAAGTGCTCGCTAAAGACTTTTTAATGCTCGCGGAAGCCTACTTATTTCCAAATTTGCAATTTTCGAGGGAAAACGAGGATTGAAAAGCTCTCTTCAACCTCGCGCAGAACTTTATTTTTCGTGACTGAGCATGCAGGGAGGACTGGCCGAGTATTAGGATTTTGCCTCGGGATTTTATTAGGTTCCAATAAAATAAGTAACTATCATGATATTTAAAGGTTCAGTGAGGAAGAAACGTCATCAATTTATTTGTTGGTTGTCTCATTGCAGTTCAACAGCTTGATTTAATTCAAATTGTGAAAGGTCTTATGAAGAAGGTGTAATTCATTCTGAAAAATAAACAAATATTGTTCTTTTACAATTTTGCAGAATACAGGGGCATGTTATAATAATAGAAGCACACTTTTTGGGGATATTGTCATGAAGGGTAGTGCACAATAATTACATTAAATGTGCCAATTTGAAATTTATAAACTTATATTTTTATTTGAAGGTAATGAAGATTTGTTATTCTTTATTGATATTATTACGCAATAAAAACTTACTAATAAAAACTATATATCAAAATATATAACTAATACAAATATCGTATCTATCCGAAATTACGGTTAGTCCAAAACAGCTTCAGCCTAATGATGTGTACACTGTTTGTTCATAAAATATGTAATAGACAAGTTTTTATAAACCTTTGGAGTCAAACAAAAACTGGGTATTCTGTGAGGGTTTTTTTAAACAAAAATAGATTTTTTGTACCAAAGGTTATGAAAAGTTCTTACTCAACAAAAACTGTGCAGATTTAGTTATCTGATATTGCCCTAATATTTTGAGCCGTAGAGGGAAAAAATCCATAAAGCCCTTTTTTTGACAATTCAAAATTGGATTTTTTCGATTTTCATTTTTTTAGTAGAAATATTCATTATGTGTGCGTTGTTATACATAAAATATATAGTAAAAATGTTTTCAGAATCTTTTGTGTTAAACGAAAACTGGGTCTTCTGTATAAGTTTTTTCTAGTGCAAATAGGTCTACAAAAACTTCTATAGAAAAACCAGTTTTAGTTTGACACAAAAGTTTATGGGAGCTTGTTTAATACATATTTTATTTATATGAGCTTACATAAAATTTAAATGTTTTATTGGCAAAAAGCATGTAGAAAATTTCAAATTTAAATTTTCAAAATAAGGGTTCGATGGATTGATTTGCTTCTTGGATCAAAATATCTGGTGGACATCAGAGAATTATATTCTGTAAAGAACTGATGGTGAGTAACAAGTTCAAGTTGGTTGCAGCTGAGGGTGAAATTTTATTACATGTTTTTATATATTATATTATTGAAAAAAATTTTCTTACCACTCCAATCGAAACGTTGTCAACTGTCAACAATTGGACCCAATTTAACTAGGGACGTGACTAATGCCTGCGACGCCTCCGCCTGCGTGTGGCTTCAGAAACAGTCATCTGAGATAATGCAATAATGCACAATAGCAAAAAGACAGAAGCAGTTCTTAGGGATACCATTTTGAAGGTTTAATGATTTTGAGATGTCTTTCACATGGCTTTATATAGTCGAAATATTTACCCATTTGCGTCTTCCCAGTGCTTCAAACAATGACTATCGTAAAATGTCTTCAAAGTGGACCAATGGTAGAAAAATATTCTTTTTGGTTCCAAACTAATTTTTTTTTATTTGACTTTTTAATTTGAAATGAAAATATTGTTGGGCTGAAGTATCAACTGTTATATTTTTTGTTGAGGGTTCAATTTTTAAAATTGAAAAATGAACTAAAGTTATAAAGTATTTTTTAAGAGTAACGATTTATTATTTAGTTCTGAATTTACTTGTTTTTTTATTGAAAATGTAACTACTTTTTCAAAAATAAATTTGTTTCAAAAATTAATTAACTTATTAAAAAATGTAATTATTCTATATTTGAAATTTATTTTTGTTACACAAAAATTCAATTGTTTGGTTAAGGATTAAACTATGCCATAGATAATTCATATTGTTTGTTTGGACATTGAACTACTTAGTTGTAAGTTAAACTACTTTCTTAAAGATTCAATTTTTTGTCGGTAATAATTAACCACTTTTGTTATAAACTTATTTCTATGGTTGACAATTTAATTTCTATGTTGCAAAATGGTAGGTGTTCAGTGGAATACAATTTTTTTTAACCTAAAATTAATATATTACAATTTGTGGTTGAAAATTGATCTTTTTCAGGCGAAAATTCAACTACATATTTAAGACTCCATGCATTTTGTAAAAAATTCGTCTTTATTGCTACAAAATAAATTTTTTTGGGCAAAATTGATCTTTTTAGGCAAATTTACCTGCTTGGTATCTCTAATTGAAATATTTTTTGGTTGATATATATGATCTTTTTTATTTCAAATAAAAATCTTTATCAGTTTAAATATCAACTATGAAATTTTCTTGTTGCTGAGTATTCATTTTCTGTATCATCTGTTCAGTTGAAGATTGAATTTAAACCAAATTTATTTCGTTTCTTCAGGGTTGAAAATTAATTATGTTGATTGCAAATTTATTTATTCCTTTTTCGGCTGCAAAATGATTTTTTTAGTTGAGAATAATTAAAAAATAATTACTTGTACCATTAACACCTAGCTAAAAATTGGCGTTATTTCCTTTAATTAAGATTTCTTATTATGATCCCTCTAATAGTTTAATTGGAAAAGCACCTGAACGGAAATCAGAAGTTTTGTGGTTCAATTCCCAATGGAGTGAAGATGGAGTAGGATCTTTATTCAGGAAATAATTTTAATTTGAGAATTCTACTGTTCGGTTGAAGATTCATTTTTTTTACTTTCAGAGTTCATTGGTTTCGCTAAAAATCTATTTTTTGTTGTTATGTAAATTCATATTATTTCTTGTTTCTTGCTTTTTAGTTTACAATTCATGTTTTTTTATTAAAAGTGGAATTAGTTTGTTGAAAATTCATTGTGTTGTTGTTAAAGATTCATAACTTTAGTAGAAGTTTGATCTCGTTTTTTAAAAATATAACAATTGTTTCAAAATTAGTTTTTTTTTGTCTTGAAAGTTCGTTTTTTATTGCTAATGTAATGTAGTGTAATGTAATGTAACAAGGTAATTTTAAATAACAGAGTTCATCAGTGAGTCAAACTGACTAATTGGATTAAAAATATGAAGTGTATATACGCATACCGAATAAATTCAGCTGTTGGCTACGAAATGTCGGTGCAAATATCCCCTTTCCACACGCATGCGTACCAACAAATTCTACTTTTACCGAAATTCCGGTACAAGCGAAATGCAGCATGCCGGAAGTGTTGGATTGTTAATTAATAATATAAAAATATAAAAACATGTTAATCTGCTTCCAATTTTGAATTGTTAAGACTAATCAGTCAAAAAAAAATTTTAGAGGGAATTATTTTGTAATGTTTAATTTAGAACATTATCAAAATAAAGATTATGCAATGATGGATGCCCAGTTTTAAACGGGATTCTAGCCCAGGAGAAATATCCTTTAAACCGAGTGTTGTTTAAAACTTTTTAAATATGTTCAAGGTTTGATTTGTTTTCAAATCATTTTGAAAAATGTGGATATTTTTTAAATAATTCAATGTTTTTCTAAAATTTATTTTATCTTATTTTTTTTCTAAATTAAGTAAAATTATTAAAACATGAACTTAAGTTGTTTAAATAAAACCTAAATAATTTTCAATTTCACCAGAAATCTTATTGTCAATAACGGTAATTTTTTTTTGTTATTGGTAACGAATAAATTAAGTTATTCTCAGATTCTGTCAATAATTTTATTTATTATAGGACAACTAGCCAAGTTTATAAAAAAAATTTGACTACTCATCTTGAAATTCGGAGGGAGAAGGTACTTCGTTTTTCTTATTTCTTTCAAAATTAAAAAAAACGATCGGACAATATTAAAACTAATTTTTTTATGAAGTAGAATTACTTATGTAGTAATTTTGATTCACCAAATTGATCACATGATTCAATCAATTCACAACAAATGAATTAGGAGACATTGAGTATGAAAGGTTTAATTCAAAACATTCTATGATTATAAATAATTCAATTTTAATGCTTAGTTCTTGTATGGTTTTGGGTTGTAGGCAAAATTAGTTTATTTTTCATCAAATAATTAAAAAAGGGGCTTTGGAAATTGAAAAACTAAAAAATCGGCGTTTAATGCTTTTTCGGAATTTTTCATTCATGCTCATTCTAAATTACAAGTTCCGTAAATTGAAAACGTAATTTCAGTTTCGCAGAATTGAAATAAAACTTTTCAATTTCAAATACAAATAAGAGCCTACTGTAGAATAAATAGTATAATCTGCAATTGCTGATATAATTTAGCTATTTCATTTTTTATGTTTTTCTTTCGCTTTGTGTTAAAATGTAAATTTGTATTCAATCTTTATTATTGACGTATTATTTCGATTAGAAGATTTTAGATTAAATTTTTTTTTTAAGTTTTGCGTTTTCATTATGATTGTCAATATTTGAAATTTAACATTTGTAAATTTTATACTTTTAAGTTGTTAAATTCAATAATTTACTGTTTGAAATGCTTATTACTGGAATTATTTAAATCGGTAAGGCTAAGAATACAAATTTATCCATTTTTCTAGCTTTAGCTTCGAAACTGATAACTTTAAAGTATCACACATCTACATATTGTTTAATAAAGGCTTAGCATTTTTATTTATTCAATTATTTTCAGTTTTTAATTCAAAATGTTTTAATTTTAAACGTTTATTTAAGCCAAAAAACACGGTTCAAATTTTATATTCTACAAGTTTCAACTATTTAAATTCGGTATTTATTTATGATATCAGAATTCTTCTTTATTCAAAGTGTTTTAAGTCATCAAAAAATAAAAAACGTATTACTGCCCGCGTGAAAAAAGTTTGCTTGGCTCAAGCTTGGCAAGACACTTGGAAATATCTGGCTAAAGCATGGTTTACGGCTGAATGGCAGCATGGCGCAAGCCTCGCTCCTGTCCGTTTCCCATGCTTAGGACACGTTAAACACAAATGAAGATTCTTAAGAACATGTAAGTTTCAGAGAAAATTAGCCTGAGTTAAAAATTAAAATATTAGGTTAGCCAATAGCCGACACGTCTCTAAATGGTAAGTTCGCTACCCGGGTGCTCCGGTTCGTGCACCAGGTACTGTAGAATATATTCTACGAGAACTTTTTAAGAATTTAAATTGTACCAATTGCCAAAATAACTACCATTAGTAAGTCGACGATCCGTGTGAATCTAGTCGCGCACTAGGTATATTAGCACGTATTCTACGAGAATTTTTTCAAAATGAAGATTGTTCAAACAGCCAGAATTACTAAAAATTGTGTGTCGACGACCCGGGTGCACCAGGTCGAGCTCCAGGTAGTGTAATACGTATTCTACGAGAACTTTTTAAAAATTCAAATTTTGTGAATAATGAAAACAATTCCAAATGTTCAGTCGGCGACTCGGGTGCACCAGATCGCGCCTCAGGTATCTTATCACGTAATCTACGAGAACTTTTTAAAAATTGAGATTGTTTCTACAGCCAAAATTACTGAAAATTGTGTGTCGACGACCTGGGTGCACCAGGTTGCGCCATAGGTAGCTTAGTACGTATGCTACGAGAACTGTTTCAAAAGGTAGTATAATCCGTATTCTGCGAGAACTTTTTACAAATTTAAATTTAGTGCATGATGAAAACAATTCCAAATGGTGAGTCGACGACCAAGGTGCACCAGGTCGCACCCCAGGTAGTTTAGGACGTATTCTACAAGACATTTTTCAAAAGTTAGATTATTCCAACAGCCAAAATGACTGAAAATTAGAGTCGAGCTAGGGCGTAACCTGGTGCACCCTGGTCGTCGACAAACCATTTCAATTTTTCTTTATTATTCACAAACTTTAAATTTGTCAAATGTTTTCGTAGAATAGTATTAAACTACCTTCTGCTCGACCTGGTGTACCTGTATCATCGACTCACAATTTTTAGTAATTTTTGCTGTTAAATTAATCTAAGTTTAGAAAAAGTTTTCGTAGAATACGTTCTAAGATACCTGGGGCGCGACCTGGTGCACCCAGGTCTTCGCGTCGAATACGTATTCAACTACATGGTGCTCGACCTAGTGCACCTGGTTCGTCGACTCACAATTTTTAGTTATTTTGGCTGTTAAAACAATCTGAATTTTAAAAAACTTCTCGTAGAATAAGAGCTAAAATACCTGGGGCGCGATCTGGTGCACCTGAGTCATCGACTAACCATTTGGAACTGTTTTCGTTATTCACAAAATTTAAATTTTTTAAAAGTTCTCGTAGAATACGTATTGAACAACCTGGTGCTCGAACCGGTGCACCCGGATTGTTGAGTCAGTATTTTAAGTAATTTTAGCTGTTGAAACAATCTAAATGTTCAAAAAGTTCTCGTAGAATACGTGCTAAGATATCTGGGGTGCGACCTGGTGCACCCGGGTCGTCGACTCACCATTTGAAATTGTTTTCATCATTCACAAAATTTTAATGTTTTAAGAGTTCTCGTAGAATACGTATTATACTACCTGGTGCTCAATTTGGTGCATCCGGATCGTCGACTCACTAATGGTAGTTATTTTGGCAATTGGCACAATTAGAATTTTTTCTAAGTTCTCGTAGAATACGTGCTAAACTACCTGGTGTGCGACCCAGTGCACCCGGGTAATAAACTTACCATTTAGAGACGTGTCGACTTTTGGCAAACCTAAGATTTTCATTTTTAATGTAAGCTCATTTTCTCTGACACTTACACGTTCTTAAGAATATTTATTTGTGGTTAGCGTGTCCTAAGCATGGGAAACGGCCAGGATCAAGGCTTGCGCCATGCTGCCATTCAGCCGTGACCCATGCTTTAGCCAGATATTTCCAAGTGTCTTGCCATGCTTGAGCCATGCAAACTTTTTTCACGCGGGTTTAAAGAAAAATTAAAGTAACGTGGTAAGTAAAACGTCAAATCTGTTTATTTACGAAATATTAGCTTCCGAAAAAGGATTATCTACGATTAATTTAAAATCCACAATACCGATTTAGTTTGATTTGCCGATTACGAATATGAAATTAAAAATAGGCGCCAATTTGATTATCAAGATCACAATCCCCAGACAATGGTTTTTAATGGATTTTTCGCTTCTGTTCTGAAATTTTATGATCTAAAAAAATTACTTGAATTAAAAGATGTAGACCGTAAAAAAAATAAATCCGTCATGTCATATACGTTATTCCTCCTTAACCATGAGCTTATACTAGAAAAACGAGATTATCCAAACATTGTTTTCGGTCATTTTTATACTATTTTCAGAATTGGCTTCACTCTTTTTCTGATCTTGACTCTTCCTTTCAACTTTTTTATTACGTTTCTGGCAAATGCACATTTTTTGTTCAAATATCCTAAATAACAAGTTATATATTGGGAATGATCGAAAAGGTACTTCATTATTTTAAAAAATTGTGCCGCAAAATATTTTGCTTTTAAATTATTTAATTCGAATCTAAATGCACTTATAGTGCTTGAGAATATTTTTGATTTAAAAATAGATGTATCAAAATTGCTTTCACAGTTTTCGAGAAGAATGGATTTGGAAAAAAATGGTTTTGTGCATTTCATGTTTTTACTTTATATTTTTCATTTGTCATAGTTTTGTCATGGAGTAATTGTAAGGAGACCAACCGATAATGCGCGAGCGAATAAAAAATGACCCTCAAATTTTCGAACACAGTTCAGGGGAGCGCGAACTCTGAATTGTAAAGTTTCGCTTCGTTTTGAGTGGAATATCTGCGAGAGCTGAGAGTGTTTTATTGTCAGGTGGGACATTGTTTTTTGGTGAATTAGATGTGTACTTCATTTGCATAAAGCGAAAAAAAGAAAACGGTAGGGAGAATACAGTAAGGAAAAATTATAATTTCAGATATTCAGTCACAGATATTCCCCACTCTAAACGAGGCGAAACTTTACGATTCAGCATACGTCCTCTTCCGAACTATGGCCGGAAAAATGGTAACCGAATTTCTGACACACTGTTTGGTCTCCTTACTCTATGGCTTTTGTTAACAAATTTACGTCTTTTTTTCTGAACACAAATGAAGTAAGTTTCGATACATGACCTGAATCTAATAACGAAAAAAATGAATAGTGAAAAATAAATAGCGCAATGTGGAATGTGGAATGTAAAACTATACCTATGTATAGTCATCTAGGTAAAGTCTTAATAGAGCATCTGTCCCACTTTTCAAAACATGTTTGGATTTAGCCTTCCATTTTCAACTGCTATCAACTGAATTCAATTTGAACATTTTTTTGGCAAAATTCATCTATTTAAATGGTTCTTATTTTATAGATAAACATTTTTTTCTTCTCACAAGACAGAAACAAATGAGTACCTCGCAGACGTAGATTTCTTCCGGTGATTCGGAATTACAACTGATCGATATTGCAAATCTACATAATCCTTTGCTGAGAACCACTTAATGGAACTATTCTTAAAATTGTGTCCCTAGAATTAATAATGCATTCTTTTTACTATATTGATATTTTCGCAATATTAAAATATATAATCTTTTGAATTTATATCTTAATGAAAAAGAGCTAACTCTTTTTTCTTCATCTCGACCCTTCGATTAATGTATTTTTGTCGAATTTTTGGTCTATAACACGAAAGAAATAGGATTAAGTTTGTTGGTTTCAGATCGTCACTTCCGCTTTGTGATGAAAAGGTCGGAAAGCGAGAAGCGGTGAGAAGTCTGCCAGACTATACCTAGATGACTTTCTATAATTTCACATTTGTTCGAAAATGGGTTTCTGCATTTCTCTAAAATCAAATAAATACTGTGTTAAAAGAATTTTTTAAAAGCTCATTTTTAATATATGTATTAAAAAAAGGCTTGTAATTTAAAATCAGACAATCTTCTGTCTCAAATTGTCTTCCATCTTGTTTTTTTTAATTTCCAATACTCTTACGTTTTTTAAAACCCTTTTCTGATCAAATTCCCCTTCATAAAAGCTTTTAAATGCAGTAAAATAATAAAATACTTATTTTTTCAAGAAAAGCCCTTGCGATCAGAAACGTTATTTTGTAAATATATTATCGGTTATTTATCAAAAAACACGAAACATTCTACTTTTTATAGAACTTTCAACGAAAAATCGTTTGTCACAGTGCGATACCGTCGCACTAAATCTTTATTTTCCCGGAGCAGAATGCTTTTCGTGTGAAAACTTATTTCTTTGTATTCAGCCTCCTAGTATCTCAGGAGCAAGTTTTATTTATTTCGAAAAATAAAAAGTAGATCTTAAGTCGGTGTCCAAAGACGATTGTCAAAAACCATGCAATTTTAACCTCCCAATTCTTGAATGATTGACCTGGAATTGGTGAACTTTTTCTGATCATTCGTATTTTCTCCATATTTGACAACTCAATATCTTGGGAGCTAGATTTTCTTCTTTTTTTGGTCAACTGAAAATTTTACTTTTTACCCTAACTCTCAAATATACTTGTTCCAATTTTAAGTTTCTGTTATTTTGCAAATGTACACATCCACATTCCCTTTCACAAAACTGGATTATACTTCTTTTGCAGGTCTGTTGCCTTAGTTCCGCCACCTATCAAAACGCACAAAAAATTATTAAAATGAGATAAAGAATTAGGGGAGCTCTTTTGCTCTTTTTTTCTCCGATGACATATACTACGCGCCCCAAAACTACCTTTAAGTTATACACTACTATCCTTCGTAATCAAAAACGTTCTAAAAGTGCAAAAACAACCATAACCTTTGCTTGCCACACTTCTGTAGAGTTACATACTTGCCAGACTGGTAAGTATTTTTAATTGAAATTTTTTTTAAACTTATTGAAGGCCTACTTTGATGGATTATATAGCTTAAATTGCCAAATAATAATTTTAATTGCACTAAAAAATAGTTAAAGTTGAGACATTAAGGTACATAAAATTAAGAAGTAAAAAAGCCTGAGGTGGCACTCACCCCACAGTGGCAAGTAAGGTTTCAACAACGTAAAGATGCTTCCGAACTTTAAATTAATTACTTCACAATTGAAAACATACCCTTTTATAATTTCCCCTGAAAACTACCCTTCCACGTAAATGTAAGTAGTGAAAATTATATATATACTTGTATAAGACGCATAATAATTGATATTCAGAAAACACTGTTACCGAATATTTTTTCAATTATTTTTCTTTCTAATAACATGTAATACGTTTTCCGAAAAACTACCCGTAAGTCATACGTACGTACCACTCCTAATAGAAAATGTTCTAAAAAGGTAAAAACAAACCTAAACACCCTAAATATATTTCCGAACTTTAAATTAATTACTTAATATTTAAAAAATTCTGTTTTATAATTTCCCTCGAAAACTAATCTTCCACGTAGATGTAAGTAGCAGAATTTAGATATACTTGTATAAAACACTTGTTTAATAAAATAGAAATTCTTGAATACAAACTTCAAAAGATGACACTGCATCATATACAATGCAGCTTAATATTAAACACAGCGCTATGCAAATTTCCAATCTAAAATATCCAAATGTTAAAAAATTAAAATTTGAAATATGCAACCTTCCAAAACTTGAATTTTCAAAGTTTTAGGGTTCAAGTTTTTGATATTTGAATAACTAAAATTCTAATCAAATTTTAAACATTTTAAATTTCAAATTGTTTAACTATTAATATTATAATTCCCAAAAAATTGAACGTCTAATTAAATTGTTTTTAAAATTTTCACATTGTAATAGTCCTTAAAATAAAGCTTTTTAAGCAGATCTGGAATTGAAAAAATTGTATTAGATCAACTTCCAAGAAACGTGAAGAAAAGTAATCAAGAAAGAGGAAAATAAGGAAATGAGAGAAACAAATTCCAAAAAAAGGCAAGGACGACAACGACAGACAGACCTTAACGTAAAAACTATTTTTCCTGACTCAAAGGGGCCTCAAAATGTCGAAATTTGATGAAATCCCCGAAAGTTAATTTCACATAAAACCGATACCTTCTCATGATGATGATAATGTAAAGATGGTACTAAGAAAAGTAGATTAAATAGTAATTTATAGAATATATTTCAGAAACTATAGAATTCAAACAAAAGGCAGATAAAGAAATAGTAGACATGCGAAAGAGGTCCAAAAACAATTGACATTATGGGTATATAATTTACTTTCTAACTCTATTTGTCCTAAGTGCGTTGCTGTTCTAATCTTTCTCTGTCCGTCTTACAATTACTTTCAATTAATTACAGCTTTAATAATGTTTTAGGAAGGAAAAATGAATCGTGTAGATATTTTTTTCGAATTTATTATGCACGCCACTTCTTAACATTAACATATAGAAAACCTATCTTAACTAAATATTCCTTGCCTTATGCTAAAGTATAATTATTTCAGTAGTTTCCAATAAGATGAGTAACAATCGTGACAATAAAAGTTTCAGTGAGGAAGAAACGTCGTCAATTTATTTGTTGGTTGTTGCATTGCAGTTCAACAGCTTAAATTAATTTCAATTTTAAGATGTCTTATGAAGAAGGTGTAATTCATTCTGAAAAATAAAAAAAATTGTTCGTTTACAATTTTTTAAAATACAGTTGGATGGTATAATAATAAGAGCACATATTTTTGGGATATTGTCCTGAAGGGTATATTAAAAAATAATTACATTACATATGTTTTTGTGGAGTGTATATATTTTTAAATATACTAATTTGAAATTCATAAACTTATACAATTCTATAAAGGTAATACAATTTTTTATTTTTTTATCAATATTATTATTTAATTAAAAATAAGGCATTTAGTGTCGATGTTTGAAACTTTCACCATGCAACGAAAATCTAAAGAATACATTTCTGCCCAAATATTTTGAGCCAATAAGGAGAAAAATTCAAAAATCTCTTTTTTTGACAATTCACAATTTGATTTGTCAATTTTCATTTTTTTTATAAAAAATGTTAATTATGTGTGTTTTGTGATACATAAAATATGTATTATAAAAGTTTTCAGAAACTTTTGTGTCAAACAAAAACTGCGTCTTCTATATATGTTTATGTAGTGCAAAAAAGTCTTCAAAAATCTCTATAGAAGACTCAGTTTTCATTTGACACAAAATTTTATAACTTGAATTTTTAAAATAAGGGCTCGATCAATTATTTCTCTTCTTGCATTAAAATATCAGGTCAACGTCAGAGAATTATATCATGTAAAGTACTTGTGTTCAGTAATAACTATAAGTCGATGTTGTTTGCGGCTGAACGTGTAATGTTATTATATATTATATTAAGGAAAATTTATTCTTACCACTACAATCGAAAAGTTGACAACTGTCAGCAATTGAAGCCAATTTAACCAGGGACGTGATTAACGCTTCCCACCCCTTGCGAGCCTTTCGGGTAAAAAACACCCTTATTAGATAATGCAATAATTAACACTAACAAAAAGACGGAAGCAGTTCTTAGGGATGCCATGTTGCAGGTTGAATGAATTTGAGATGTCTTTCACATGGCTTTATATAGTCGAAATATTAATCAGTTCAAAAATAATTTTAGGAGCATCGCGTTTGTAATGTTTAATTTACAACATTATCAAATTTCAAATAATTCAATACTGGATGCCTAGATTTTGAATGGGTATATTATGCATGCAAAATATCTCTTGAACTGACTTAAAAAAAAAATTTTTAACCTGATCAAAAGGTTTGATTTATTTTTGAATCATTAGGAAACAATAGGATATCTTTTAAAATAATTAAATGCTTTCTTGAAATTTATTTATATGTTAAAAAATTAAATGAAAATATTCGAACATGACCTTAAGCTTTTTAAATAAGACCTACATTATTTAAAATTTTATCAGAAATCGTACTGTCAGTAACGGTAGTTGTTTTGCTCTCGGCACCGACTAAATTATGTTATTATAAGTTTCTTTCAATAATTTTATTTTTTTAGACTGTTTATAGTCGCACCGAAAAATTGGGAGTTACAAAAAAGAGTATAGACTAATCGTATTTGAAATTCGGGACGACTAGCGAAGTTTATGAAGTTTTCTGATTATTCATCTCGAAATGCGTGGCGAGGAGATACTTCGGTTTCCTCATTTCTTTGAAAATAATAAAAAATTGAGAAACTATATGGTGTGGTGCCAAAATTTTAAGAAAATACATATCCGCCAATATTGAAAATCAATTTTTATATGAATTAGAATTACCTATTTAAAAATGTTGATTAACCAAATTGATGACGCAATTCAATTACATGACAACAAATTATTTGGGACACATTGAGTATGAAATGTTTAATTCAAAACATTATATAATTAAAAATAATTAAATTTTAATGCTGAATTCTTGCATGTTTTTAAGTTTTAAACAAAATTAGTTTATTTTTTCTTCGAATAATTCAAAAAGGGGTTTTGAAAATTGAAAAACTAAAAAATCGGCTTTTAATGCTTTTTTGGAATTTCTCAATTATGCTGGTTCTGAATTACAAGCTCCGCAAATTAAACACGTTATTATAATATAGCTATTTTATTTTTGGTGTTTTCCTTTTGGTCAAAATGCTAATTTTTATTCCATCTTTATTATTGACGTCTTATTTCGTTTACCAAAATTCTCAAATAAAATATTCTTCTTTAATTTTTCTGTTTTGAAAGCGCTATGTAACGATTTTTCGCTTCCGTTCTGAAATTTTATGATCTAAAAAAAATTAATTCAAATAAGAGATAAAGAACCTAAAAGAATACATCTGTGATGTCATATACGTTATTCCTCGTTTTTTTCGGTCATTTTTATACTTTTTCAGAATTTGCTTCACTCTTTTTCTGATTTTAACCCTTCCTTTTGCCTGGTTTCTTATATTTTTTACAAATGGACATTATTTTTTTTGCTAACAGCCTAAATAACAACTTATATTGTTTTGGAAATGATCGAAAGCGTCCTTCATCATTTAAAAACAGAAAAAAATTGTACTAAAAAATGTTTTCCTTTTAAATGATTTATTTGGATATAAATACTTTTATAGTGCTTAAAGATATTTTTATGTTTCAAAATAAATGTATTAAAACAGCTCTTACAGTTTTCGAGAAGAATGCATTTGACAAAATAAATTTTTCTGTGCCTTTCATGTTTCACTTTATATTTTTCGCTATTCATAATTCTTCTGAGGAGTTTTACGTCTTATTTCTGAGTTCCATTAAAGTCAGCTTCGATACAAGCTCTGAATTTGATAAGGAAAGCAAGAAATAGTGAAAAATAAAAACAGAAATATGGAACGTAAACGGTGAAATTATATGTAGTCATCTAGGTAGAGTCTGATAGAGCCTCTGTCCCGCTTTTCGAAACACGTTTGTTTTTAGCCTTCAACTTTCGACTGCCATCAACTCAATTCGGTTCGAACATTTTTTCGGAAAAATTAATCTATGTGAAAGGTTCTAATTTCATAGATAAAAATATTTTTACATTCTCGTTCATGAGATTGTAATGTAATCGTTCAAATTTTCGATCTCTGGTTTTTAACGGATCTTTACGTTTCGGCACTCACAGAATCCGAAAATCATAAAATTTCATGGGTGTATGGATGGGTGTATGTATGCATGTATGTATGTATGTATGTATGGATGGATGTATACATATGTGTATGTTTTTATGGATATATGTATGTATGTATGTATGTATGTATGTATGCATGTATGCATGTATGCATGTATGTATGTCTGTATGTCTGTATGAATGGTTACCTGAATGTTGTAGCCACGCTAACTTTTGAAGGATTTGTCCAATCAAGTTAGCCTTTGATACACTTCTTAAGGTTCCCAAAATGAAGGCTAAGTTCGTTAAGCAGATCTTTCCGACTAAAATTGAAACATTTAGAGCATTCTTAAATTTGAAAAAAAGTTTTTTCAAATTAAAATTTGTTTGCCAAAGTTTCGTATAGATGGATAGAATACTTGCAAATTATAAAAATAAAATGTTTAATTTCGATGAAAATTAGAAAAGTTATATACTTTTGAACATTTTGAAAATGTTCAGAAAAATAAAAAATAAATATTTTTCTAAAAGATTAGAAAATTTCATATAAATTCATTATTAGATATCAAATATATTTAGAAAATATGTCAGTTAAATTTTTCGATCAGGCAAAAATTCAAAAAGTTTGAGGTTTTTCAAAATTTGAATAAAAATGTTGTATGAGTTTTAGAATTTTTTGTCAAATTTTCTGATAAGCGTCAAAAAGAATTGC
This sequence comes from Belonocnema kinseyi, assembly GCF_010883055.1. Classification (NCBI taxonomy): domain Eukaryota; kingdom Metazoa; phylum Arthropoda; class Insecta; order Hymenoptera; family Cynipidae; genus Belonocnema; species Belonocnema kinseyi. Next base: position 105,915,016 of record NC_046660.1, on the reverse strand, counting down.
AAATTATCTTAATAACATTTTTAAATTCGATACAATTTCAAACAGTTATATGCTTTTCAACATTTTGAAAATTTTCTAAAAAAGCAACAACAAAAAAGTTTTAATAGATTAAGAAATATCAATCCAAATTTTTACTAGATGTAAAATATATATATATATATATATTTATATATATGTTAACAAGATTTACAAATTATCCTGATGAAGTTTTTTAAGTGGACACGAATTATCGGACGCGTAGCGCGAGTTTCGTAATGAGATAATGGAATCGTCAAAGCCGTAGGTGCTTTGAGAACCTTCTTTAAAATCAAATCGAAAAAATGCAGTTACATTTTATGGCTGTAATTCATCAGGAGTTCAAATCACAGTTTTTGATTTAAGTTATAGTATTTACAATATTTGAAAAAATGTAGTTGAAGTGTACGCATTAAACATACGAAATTGAGCGCGAATGAGCATGTGCCCGCGAAGCGGGCTTATTTTTTTATTTTGATTCTCTCCACACAAACAAAAAAGAAATTAGTACCCCGCACACATAGATTTTTACTGGTGATTCGGAATTATAACTGATCAAGATTGCAATTCTATATAAATCTTCGTTGAGAATCACTAAATAGAACAATTCTTAAAATTATGTACCCAGAATTAATCATGCATTCTGGTACTATAGACATTGGAATTTTCGTAATATTGAAATTTATAATCATTCGAATTTATGTCGAAATGAAGAAGAGTTAACTCTTTTTTCTTCATTTCGGCAATTCACTTAATGTATTTTTTGTCAATAGCACGAAAGAAATTAGTTCATTGGTTTGAAATCGTCACTCCCGCTTTGTGAATAATAGAATGGATCGGGAGAAGCGATGGGAAGTCTCTGCTAGACTTTACCTATAGGTAACTTTTTATAATTTCACATTTCTCATTTCATGTTAAAACGTTTATTTTTCACAACTCATTGTTTTTGTTATTAGCTGTGAAATTGCACTTGGCCAAAGTAACAGTGCTCCAGATTTAGAAGCCTGTATTGAGAAAGGTCATCATTCCGTCTCCATACCAGCGAAAATTTTCAACCTAAGGCAAAAGTTTTTTTATTTCTGGAGTAAATACATGATCCATTTTTTGTGAAGAATAATATGCCCATAAAGGCGTATCAACAAATATTGTATTCTTTAATTTTCTGAATTGGCTTCATAGAAACAATAAATCCTTGCTTTTCTTGTTTCTTTGAATCTAGTTTTAACGCGCCACTTTCTGAACTCATTTTTGCCCAGTCTCAATTTTTCGACCTTGTTTAACCTGCCTGAGTCTAAAATTTTTTTCAACAATATTCATGTGTAAATTATTTTCATTAATTCGAACTGACAGCAGTAACATATAAGTATTTAAAATTACATTTTGAAGTATTTTCAAATTATTAACATATGTACGCGGCGTTTTTTCATATATCTAATTACTTTACCTGTACTTATTTAATATTTTTGTACACTTGGCGTATAATATTTATGTTGATTAATGGCAAAGCATTGACTTCGCATTTAGCTGTAAGCAAGGTACTTAACAATATTCATGAGGGCGTATTGAAATAACAAAAAGTTGTTTGCACGAAGTTCGAATGATAATGAAAACTTTCTTTTGGGAGTCAAAAACACTCCCCTAAAGTTTGATCAAAAAAATTCCTTCTGTTTGCATCGTCGATGCAGCTAAAAATCACAAAAAACAAAGCACTTCTTCAAAGTGAAATATAAAAAAATTAGTTTTTTTATATTGAAATGATCCATAAAAATTGTTACAAGCAAATCGATCAACACATGTAAGGCAATAATTTCATTGAAATATTGTTCATTCTCCCTAATTGACTTTAATGTTTTAAAAAATCGACAAACGTAGTCTTCTTCGCTATTTTCTTAGATTGACGGTAAATTTCTCGACTATTCGACTATATAATGTGTGATATGTATTAATGGGAATGTATTTACAATATGTTGCAACAATTCTATATAAGGATTGTTAATAATAAAATCAATTTATTACCTTTGAATTACAAAAGAATATTTTGCATTCATAGCAGAACATTAATTAATGAATAATAATTAATTGTTACTAATTAATAAATAATTGTTAATTAATAATTAATAATTAATAATAAATAATTGTTAATTATTAATTAATAATAAATAATGGTTAATTATTAATTAATCATTAATTTTATGGTCAATTAAAAAGCAATATAACACTTTTAAACATTTTCTTGTAATTCAAAGTAAAAAAAATATCTGTATGTCAATTTTCGTTATATATTATTGTTGCAATATATTTAAAATAGATTCATATTCATGTATATCACACATTATATCATCCCATAGTCGCGAAATTTACCTTCAATCTAAGAAAATAGCGAAAAAGTTTATTTTTTCAATTTTTTCAAACTTCAAAGTCAATTAGGAGGGTAAAAAATATTTTAATGGAATTATCGCTGTGAATTTATAAATCGATTTGATTGTGATTATTTTTATTGATAATTTAAATCTAAAAAAAATTTTTCGACGTTTTAATTTAAACAAGGGCTTTGCTTGATTTTTAGCTATATCGATAATGCAGACAGAAGAAATTTTTTATATGAAACTTTAGGTGAGTGTTTATGATTCCCAAAAGAAAGCTTTCATTGCTGTTAGAACTTCGCGCAAACAACCTTTTTTTGATACGAGCTAATGTTCATGCTTGTTTTAGAATATTTTCGTTACACATTTTTCGGTTTACCGATTTTAGGTAAAACTTTGAGAGAATAATTAAATGTCGAAAAATTTTGTAAAACCAATGGTGACTATGTATCATTAAAAGAGCCCAAAAACGCTGTTTTTCAAATTATCAACAAAGGGTCCCTGAAATTGAGGAAAAATTCAATAATGACCTTTTTATCACAATTTTCAACATAATGCTTTTAAAGTTTGGAAAAAATAAGGTTTGGGCTTTAGAAATTACTTGACAATTTAAAAATCTGAAATTTAAAAGAAGTAAAAAAACGGCGGCTAATTCAAAGTTAGAAAATTGCTCATCTTTACAGTTTTTTTACAAAATACTTTGAATCTATGCAAAAAAAAAATTTTTGGATACAGAATCTACTTAAAAATGTTAACAAGCCAAAATGTTGGAAAAAGAACCAACAGAAGTCCAATTCAACATTTAAAAACGATTATTGCTGAAGCGCTGCAGTATACATAACTACGAAACCCACATATTTTCGAAAATGGGCTTTATGCATACAATTTTTTTTTTTAAATTTGATTTCAAAAGCTCATTTTTCATATAGTAATAAAAAGACTGGCGATATAAAAGTAGATAACCTTCTCTTTCTACTCATCTCCATCTCCTTTTTTTGAATTGCCTATACTCTTACCTTTTTTTAAACCTTTTTCTGATCAACTTTCCCTTCTTAAATGTTTTTAAATGCAGTGAAATAACAAAATACTTACTTTTTCAAAAAAATACCTTACATATAACTATAATGAACTCTAGATATGGGGCCCCCTGATAGAGTTCTTCCGAGAATTGACACCGCCCCGCAAATAGGAGTAGAAAGGGCTGCGTGGGGTGAGCGACGGTCGCTCAGGCGTGAACAAACAAAGGTTTCAGTGTATTTGCAATTTATTTCAGCCATAAAGTACCAATTAAATTCCAAACTTAAATTTTAAATCTTCATTCTCTACAAAAAGCCACTTTTATCAGGTTTTTTTACTTAACTTTTTGCTTTGCGATCAGAAGCGTTATTTTGTAGAAATATTATCGTTTATTTATTAAGAAACATGTAACTTTCTTCTTTTCATAGAAATTTTGACGAAAAATCATCTGTCACAGTGCGATACCGTCACACTAAATCTTTTTTTTCACGGAACAGAATGATTTTTGAGTAGAAACTTATTTATTCGTATTCAGCATCCTAGTATCTTATGATAAAGATTTAATTATTTTTTAATAATGAAAAATAGATCTTAATTCGCTAGCCAAAGACGATTTTTGAAAACCGTGAAATTTGAATTTCCAAATTCTTGAATGATTTACTTGGAATTGGTGAAATTTTTCTGACCAACCTCATTTTCTCCCAATTCGGCAACTCAGTATCTTGGGAGCTAGATATTTTTCTTTTTTTGGTTAACTGAAAATTGTACTTTTAATCCTAAATCTCAACTATACTTGTTCCAATTTTAAGTTTCTGTTATTTTACGATTGTAAACTTCCATATTCCCTTTCACAGAACTGGATAATACTTCTTTTGCCCACCCACTCATCGCCGCCACCTATTAAAACTCACTAAAAATGATTATAATGAGATGAACAATTGGGGAGCGTTCTTCTTTGCCTCTGATGACACATAATAAGTGCCCCAAAAAACTTCCCGTAATTCATACATACCTACACTTCGTGATCAAAAATGTTCTAAACGTGTGAAAACAACCATAAATAACGAAAAGATATTTCCGAACTTTAAATTACTTAGCACTTTCAAAAATAGCCTTTCATGATTTCCTCGAAAACTACCCTTCCAAGCAGACGTAAGTAGGAGAATTTACATATACTTGTAAAAAACGCATGTTCATATATGATGCAGCTCAAGATTAAATACTGCGGTATGAAATTTTTCATTCTAAAATAAAAAAATGTTGAACTATTACAATTTGAAACTTACAGATTTGTAAAGCTTGAATTTTCAAAGTTTTAGGGTTAGAGTTTTCCATATTTAAACAACTGAATTTATATTCAAATTAAAAAGTTTTTAAATTTCAAATTGTTTAACAATTAAGATGTGCAATTCCTAAAAATGTGAGAACCTAATTGAAAAATCTTAAAGTTTTTACATTTTTATAGTGTAGTTTTTCCAAAAAGTTATTTTTAATTGTTTATATATTTGTTTGAACAAGAGTTTATAACAAAATTTAAAAATATTTTTTGGTTCAAGAAACTTGCGTCTTCATTTTTTTCGTCTCTCGTGTCGTTTTTCAACTTTATTTTTTTATGTTTAATCTTATTTTTTACGATTAAAACAAAATCTATTCGTCCTTTATAAAATTTACTAATAAGAAATGTGAAGATCCTTTTATTTTAAACATTTTTGTGCGTACTTTATATCTTTTTCAATAAATTTTATTTTATTTTTTAATATAATTTTTTCACATTCCAATAAAAACTGCTTTTTCTATCAAAAAGTAGTTAATAACAAATTTCTAGATCTTCTTCTGGAGCACCGTTTTTGTTTTTTCGTCTTTTTTCGTATCTTCCATAGTTTTAGCGCCAAGCTGAATTTGTCATTATTCTTGTGTGGAACAAAAACTTGAATTTTTAATCTTGCAAAAAATTTTATACCATTTTTATCATAGTCTTGCAGGGTTTTAAAACAGCAACGTTCTCTTCTATTAACTTTTTTCACATTTTGCGTTGCTTAGCTTAAAATGTTAATTTTCGTTTTTGGAGATGCTATACCTCGAACAATTTTCTTTTTATCGAAAAGAGTTAAAATGAAAAAGTTTTCGAGTTTCTGAGTACAAAGAATAGCTGTACATATATTTGAAAAAATGGTATGAAAACTTTTGAAAATGCTACAAATTTCTGAAATGTTGTCTAAAATAGCAGTACAACGATTCCAAGGATGACAAAGACGACAAGGACGACAGCGAGAGATAGACCCCGACGTAAAGACTATTTGTTCTGAATTAATATTATGGAATCCACGAAAGTCAATTTTACATAAACCAATACCTTCTCATTATGGTGAAAATGTAAAAATGGTACTCAGAAAAGAAGAGTAAATTATAACTTATAGAATATATTTCAGAACCTAGAGAATGGAAACAAAAGTCCTAAGTGGGCTGCTGTGCAAGCCTTTCTCTATCGGTCTTCTATTGGCTTTAAATTAATTATAATTTTAATAATGTTTTATGAAGGAAAAATGAAACGTGTAGATATTTTTTTCAAATTTATTATGCACACCACTTTTTAACATTAGCATATAGAAAACCCATCTTAGCTAAGTATTCCCTGCCTTATGCTAAAGTAAAATTATTGTAGCAGTTTCCAATAAGATAAGTAACTACGTATCATGATAACACCGGCACACAAAAAAGTGGTCTGTCCGACAGACTACACTAGCATATCTATATGTTTTTGGGGTCGCTGAATTCGAATCTGGTGTCCAAATAACCCAGTTGGCTTATATTTGATCGAAAAATGCAAAAATAGACGTAAAATCGACGAAAACAGCGGTTTTTCGTGCATATTTTTGCAAAAAAATATATCTTTATCCCCGCTGAACTTATTTAGCATACCCTTATGTTTTTGGGGACACTAATTCTGAATCCGGAGTTTAAATAACCCAGTTGGCTCATATTTTATCTAAAAACGCAAAATTAGACATAAGATCGACGAAAATCTTTAAACCTTTACCTTCCTCGAATGGGATTGTCGTTAACTGTAGATTTCCTTTGCGTTTCAGGTTTCGGGGTTTTTAATTTGCGTTAGTCTCCTTGCATGGCAATAGTAGGATTTTTTGTAAATAAGTTTTATGTACTTTTAGCGTTACCCAAGAACAACGATGTGGACGTAGTAAATTCTGTTCCCTTTGGGGTGCTTTATTACCGTGAGTTCCCTTGCCTCTCACGCTTATAGGGTTCTTTTTTTCTTTCTTTATATCGCTTGTAACGAACCCTTTTTTCCTCAAAAGACCTACGTAGTGGGTTTCGCTTTTATTGGGCATCTTGCTTGACTTGATCTCTTTTTAAACTTCAACAGTAGTCAGCCATCATGTTGATATCCTATATTCCCTGATATCGCCTCTACATCTCTCTTATATCCTGGTGGAAACTTTCGCCTTGTTCATCACTAAAGGTTCCCAGGTTGTCTGGAAACTTATTTATATGCGAATGAAGAAAATGTAGCTTCAAATTCATAAGGCAGCCTAGTTTGCCAAAGTTTTTTACCATTTCTGAAACCACATTTTGATAGTCTGGACTTTTCTTATTACCTAAAAAATTTTTTACAACATTTTAAGAACTAAGACAGGCATCTTTTTCAGTGCCAGACATTTTGGTAATGAATTCGGGATCCTGCAACATTTTTCTTATCTGCGTCCCATCGAAGATCTCCTCTTTTAATTTTGCTTCGAAAAGTTGTGGAAATTTATCTTCCAAACGCATAGTAATCTCCGTCCTTGTCAAGCACTTTGACAAACTGTTTTATAAGACTCAGCTGTATATGAAGGGGTGGAATCAAAACTTCTTTTGGGTCAAGTGGAGGATCTTCAATTATATTTTTTGTCCTTGCTTAAACGATGTTCTTTTTGGCCATCTTTTTCTTTGTAATGAAGAACGCGATCTCGACTGTCCCATAAGCATAACTAACAAGGTGTTTTTGAATTGATTGGAATTGGAGCGTAAACATTAGTATTATGCAATAATACTGCTTTTAGCCTGCGCTTAGAAGACTCAATGAATATCCGCCAAATTTCCTGTCTATACAGTATAAGTTTCATTTTTTCCATTAATCCGTCAATGTTTTTACAATAGACTAATTTTCCATGATCATTTTCTTCAGAAGTAAAAAACTGTCTAAACTCTTTTTCCCTATTTCTGTAGAAACTTGATTTAACTCCTTAGCTAATAAGTTCTTCTTTTTCAAAACGGAAGAAAGATACTCTGAAGCATCTTTAGGGAGACTGACATCTCGCGATAAATCATTCAATTCTTCAGACGTAAATAGCTTAGGAACTTTATTCTTTTCATTGTCTAGCATGTACACTTCTGTATTACCATCGCTGCTTTCATCATCATCTTCGTCATTACCATAATCTGAAATTTGACTTTCATCACGATCAACATCGAAATCCTCATCACTACTTTTATTTTCTTCTGCTTCAGTCGTCTGTCAGTCAAGTGACAAATTTTTTTAGTTTTTTATAACATCGTTATTTTTAGCAGATTTAGTGACGTTAGGTACATCAGAATATTCGATAGAACTTTTCTTTTTTCCATTGATTCCTGTCAGGTTTGTCATGCAAAAGTAGCATTCCTCTTTTCGTAGAGGTTTTCTCCATATCGTAGGTCCTTGAATCTTAAGGGTTTTTTTATTTCCTTCTCTGTCTTTCAATCGATTGAATATCTTATAACAAGCACTGCAAATTTTGTGAGGAACCCAATTTTCACTTTGGTTTCGAACTTCCATACTGAAATAGCTTTTATAAATTGTTTTTCTATCATTGCTGATTACTATTCGATTTTTTAAAACCTCACATTACCAGATATGTAGCAAAATGCATCTGGATCACCCACACAATTATGCGCTATAGTGGAAGTGGATAAATTGGAATTGAAACAGCGCTTAGAAGACATGATCTGTTTTGATTTGGGAGTTTATAGCAATAGTATAAGTATAGTATAGTAAACTAGTGATTTAAAAACACAAAAAAAAGAAACAGATAATGGTTTTCAAAACTGTGCTGAAGTCACATTAAGAAGCACGCTTAAAGAGATTGTCATCACTGTCCTCTTTACTAACGTGAAGTTCGTGCGCGATCTTTCATTTGTTTGTTTCACAGTCATTTGATTTGACGTGAGGTTCGAGCGGGATCTGTCATTTGTTTTGTTCACAGTCATTTGTTTTGTTCGATGTTACCTCTATTTTTCCGTTTTTCGAAAAATTATGAGCCAACTCGGTTATTTGTACCTCGGATTCGGATTTAGCTACCCAAAAAACATATAGATATGCTGGTTAAGTCCACGGTCATGACATTTTTTTTTGCAAAAATATACACGAAAAATCGCGGTTTCCGTCAACTTTGCATCTATTTTTGCGTTTTTCGATAAAATATGAACCACATGGGTTATTTGAACCCCGGATTCAGAATCAGTGACCCCAAAAACATAAGGATATGCTGGATAAGTCCACCGGGGATGAAGATGTATTTTTTTTTTTGCAAAAGTATACAAGAAAAATCGCTGTATTCGCCGATTTTATGTCTATTTTTGCGATGTTCGAAAAAGTATGAGCCAAATTAGTCATTTGGGCCTCAGATTCGAATTCAGCGATCCAAAAGACATATAAATATGTTGGTTAAGTCCACCGGGCGAGAAAATATATTTTGTTTGCAAAAACATACCTGAAAAATCGCTGTTTTTGTCGATTTTACGTCTATTTTTTCGGTTTTCAGAAAAATACGAGCCAACTTGGTTATTTGGACATCGGATTTGAATTCAGCGATCCAAAAAACATATAGATATGCTAGTGTCGTCTGTCGGACAGATCACTTTTTTTGTATTCCGGTGTAATTAAAGGTTCGATGAGGAAGAGTTGTCGTCAATTTATTTTTTGTTTGTCCCATTGCAGTTCAACAGCTTGAATCGATTCAAATTGTAAAATGTCTTATGAAGCAGGTGTAATTCATTCTGAAAAATAAAAAAATATTCCTTTTAAAAACTTTTTCAAAATACAGTGGGTTGTTATAACAATAAGTCCACACATTTTTCTTATATTATCCTTAAGGTTATACTAAAAAATAATTATATGACATATGCTTTTGTGCAGTGTATATATTTTTTAATGCACCAACTTGAAATTTATAAGCTTATACATTTATTTGAAGGTAATGATAAATTTTTATTTAATATTAATATTATTATTTAATACAAACAAAGGCATTTAGTGTCGATGTATGGAACTTTAAACATGCAAAGAAAATCTATAGAAGACTTTTGTGTCTAAATATTTTGAGCCAAGGAGAAAAAAAATCCATAAAGACCTTCTTTTTGACAATTCAATATTTGATTTTTTATATTTTCATTTTTTTAAAATAAAAAATGTTAATTATGTGTGCGATATGATACATAAAATATTAAGTTCAAAAGTGGTTATTAAATTATGTGTCAATCGAAAACTGGGTTTTCTATATAGGTTTTAGTACCGCAAATAGGTCTCCAAAAACCTCTATATAAGACTCAGTTTTCGTTTGACACAAAAGATTATGGGAATTTGTTTACTAAATATTTTATTTATAAAAGCTTACATGCAATTAAAATGTTTTGATAGAAAAAAATCTTGAAAATTTCAAATTTGAGTTTTCAAAATAAGGGCTGATTCATTATTTCCCTTCTTGGATCAAAATATCAGGTCAAAATCAGAGAATTATATCCTGTGAAAAGCTGGTGTTGAGTAACAAGTATACGTTGAAGTTGGTTGCTGCTGCGCGTGAAATGTTATTATGTGTTATTATATGTTATATTATTTAAAATTTCGTCTTATAACTGCAATTGAAAAGTTGACAACAGTCAATAATTGGAGCCAATTTATCCAGGGACGTGATTAATGCCTGCGACGCCTCCGTCTGCCTCTGGCTTCAGAAACAGCCATCTGAGATGATGCAATAATGCACAATAGCAAAAAGACAGAAGGAGCTCCTACAGCTACCATGTTGAAGGTTGAATGATTTTTAGATGTCTTTGATATAGCCTTATATAGTTGAAATATTTATCCATTTGAGTATTCCCAGTACTTCAAACAATGACTATCGTAAAATGTCTTCAAAGTGGACCACTGGTAGAAAATCATTCGTTTTGGAACAAATGATCGTGACGAGCGTACCAACACAACAAAACAAAAAATTTAAAACTTTAATGTACGTAGCCCGCGAAAATTTAAAAGTCACCATACTTTTTGAACGCACCTCGTATTTGTACCAACTCAATAAATTCATTTTACTGCATAAAATTAATCCCTCCACCCTCAAAGTTATATTTTATGATAGAAATAAAAATATGCATTCTAATGTAAAGTAGTTTAAAGAAAATTTCCAGGTATAATTTAGGCAAAAAATTTATTTAAATCAATTTTCAGGTATGTAGCATCGGTCGGTTATCCAAAAAATATATTTTTAAATTATTTATATATTTTTTGAACAAGAGATTTTAATATTACTTGTAGACCTTTTCTGGTTGAAGAACTTTTGTATTAATTTTTGTGGTCTCTCATGAGGTTTTACGACTTTATTATTATTTTTTTTTAATCTTACTTTTTACGATTAAAAGAAAATCTACTCGTCCTATCACAAAAATCTGAATTTTTAAAATAATTCATGAAGTTGTCATGCTAATCTTGTAGGGTTTTAAAAAAGCAACGTTCTATTTATAAACTTTTTTTCGAAACTTGCGTTGCTTGGCTGAAAATAGCAATTTTCGTTTTACTACGAATAGCCGTACATAAATTAAAAAAAGGTCTCCAAAATTTTGAAAATGATTTAACTTTCTGAAATTTTTTCTGAAATAGCTGACTGGCGAATTCGTCCCTTTTTCACTCCCTAATACAGTAGAGGAATCGGATAATTTCGTCAAATGTTACCGTGTTTCCAGACTAAAATGAAGACGAGAACGATGATAAGGATGACAACGACAGACAGACTCCGACGTAAAAACTATCTTTCCTGACTCAGGGGGCTTCAATACGTGGAAATATGATGGAAAACGTAAAAGCCATTTTGCCTAAATAAACAATACTTTCTCATTATGATGAGAATGTAACAATGGTACTCAAAAAAGAGTAAATTATAACTCATAGAATATAATTCAAAACCTAGAGAATCGAAACAAAATGAAGATAAAGAAATAGTAGACATTAGAAAGAGATCAAAAACCACAAATCTTATGGATATATAATTTACTTTATTACTCTCTTTGTCCTACATGCGCTGCTCTGCCAACCTTTCTTTATCGGTCTTTTAATTACTTTTAATTAATTATAATTCTAATAATCTTTTATAAAGGAAAAATAAAACGTATAGATATTTTTCGAATTTATTATGCACAACACTTTTTAACAATAACATACAGAAAAACCACCTTAACTAAGAATTCTTTCTCTTATGCGAAAGTTAAATGATTGTACTAGTTTCCAATTACATAAGTAACTATCATGATAATCAAAGGTTGAGTGAGGAAGAAACGTCATCAATTTATTTATTGGTTGTCCCATTGCAGTTCAACAGCTTGAATTGATTCGGATTTTAAAAATGTCTTATGAAAAAGGTGTAATTCATTCTGAAAAATAAAAAAATATTGCTCTCATACACTTTTTCAAAATACAGTGGAATATTATAACAAGAAGAGCACACATTTTTGGGATATTATCCTTGAGGTAATACTAAATAATTATATTACATATGCTTTTGTGCAGTATATATATTTTTAAATACACTAACTTGAAATTTATAAACTTATACATTTATTTCAAGGTAATGAAAATTTTTTATTTATTAATAATATCATTATTTAATACATTGAAAGGCATTTCGTGTCGATATATGGAAATTTTAACATGCAAAGAAAATCTAAAGAAGACTCTTGCGTCTAAATATTTTGAGCCAAGAAGGAAAAAAATCCATAAAGACTTTCTTTTAACAATTCAAAAATTGATTTTAAAATTTTCATTTTTTTTAAATGAAAAATTTTAATTATGTGTACGTTATTATACATAAAATGTGGCAAAATTTCTTAGAAACTTTTGTGTCAAACGAAACCTGGTTTTTCTATATAGCTTTTTAGAGCGCAAATGCATCTCCAAAAACTTCTATAGAAAACCCAGTTTTCCTTTGAAACACAAAATTATGAGAACTTTTTTATTATATATTTTGTGTGTCAAAGCTTCCATCGATATAAATATTTCATTATAAAAATACATGTTTAAAAGTGTGATGCTGAAATAGGTTGTTTTTCGCCTTTTTTTGGACCTCGCTAGCGATCTGGTAAAAAACTATAAAAATATGTTACATGTATCAAATCACTTGTCATTAAAAAGCAAAGTGAGCGTCACTTTTATTATTTTTTTTAATTAAAAAAAATTATTTCTATGTAGGGGTTGAGAAGACTCCAAAAATATAAAAAAAGGAAATACCACTGATAAAAAAATCATTTTTCATTGTATTTTTTCTTTAAAATAAACCTTATAAAAGAAAATCACGTATTTTCTTCATTGACAAGAGATTGATTTGAAAAATGATTATATAATTATTGGTATTTTCTATTTTTTTTATCTGGGGTCTTCTCAACTCCTAAGTGGGGGTAATTTTTTGAAATTGTTAAGACGCGAAAAGCGATGCTCATTTTGATTTTCAATGGCTAGTAATTTGATACCTGTAACATATATTTATATTTTTTCACCAGGTCCTTAGGGAGATTAAAATAATAGTTGAAGTTTGGCGTCACTCTTTCCAAATTGAAATTTTCCAAAATAAGCGATCGATTGGTTATTTTCCTTCTTGAATCAAAATATATGCTTAACATTATAAAATTATATCCTGTAAAAAACTGGTGTTGAGTAACAAGTTTAAGTTGAAGTTGGTTGCGGCTGAGCGTAAAATGCTATTATATCTTATTATTTATTATATTATTTAAATTTTGTTCTCACCATTGCAATCGAAAAGTTGATAAATGTCAATGATTGGAACCAATTTAACCAGGGATGTGATTAATGCTTGCGACGATTCCGCTTCTTGGCGTCAGAAACACCGATCTGAGATAATGCAATAATGCATACCAGCAAAAAGACAGAAACAGTTCTTAGGGATACCATGTTGAAGGTTGAATGATTTTGAGATGTCTTTCACATGGCTTTATATAGTCGAAATATTTACTCGTTTGCGTCTTCCCAGTGCTTCCAACAATGACAATCGTAAAATTTCTTCAACAAGCCCAATGGTAGATAATAATTCTTTTTGGCTCAAAATTAATTTTTTTTTAATTCGACTCTTTTTAATTTGAAATGAAATTATTTTTTGGAGTAACGATTTATTATATTAGCTTTGAAGTTATCTGTTTTTTGAAACGTAACTGTTTAAAACCAAAGAAAAATTACTTTATCTGAAAATTAATTCGCTAAGTTAAAAATGTACCTATTTCAGTTCTTGTTCAAAATTCATTATGTTTAAAATGAAAATTCAAATATTTGGTTGAGAATTAAACAATTTCATCGATAACTCATATTTTTTGCTTAAAAATTCAATTACTTAGTTTTGAGTAAAACTATTTTCTTAAAGATTAATTTTTTTGTCCTTAATAATTCACCATTTTTGTTTAAAACTTATTTCTATGCTTGATAATTTAACTGCTTTGTTGCAAATTTGTAGTGTGTTTTTTAGTTGAATATAATTTTTTGTAACCTGAAATTAATTACATTTGCTGTAATTCAGTATTCATATTTTTTATTCCAATTTTTACTATTGGCTTCAACTACTTTATTTTTTTGTTGAATATTTGTGACTTTGTTAACAGATTAAGCTGTTCAGTTAAAAATTCAATTTAAACCAAATTCATTTCGTTTCTATATGGTTGGAAATTAATTAAATAGGGAAGAATGCATTAAATAGGTTAATGATTCGACATTTCAGTTAGAAATTCATTGATATCGCTAAAATTTGATTGTTTTTCTTTAAAAATTCATGTAATTTATTGAGAATGAAAGTTGAACTAGTTTGTTAAAAAATTATTTTGTTATTGTCAAAGATTCATCATTTTAGTTGAATTTTCAATTTTTTTATTTTGAAATGTAACGATTTTGTTTAAAATAAACTTTATTATTTTCTTATACATTAATTTTGCTTGTTAATAATGTAAGTATTCTATTTTTGGTTTACAAAATTACGTTTTTATACGCAAATTCAACAGATTGGACAATTTTAAATTACATACTTCATCAGTGAGTAAAATTTACTATTTTTAAATAGTCATTTTTGACTGATTTTTCAGTGGTCGAATCAGTCACTATTGGCTAATTCAAATTTAGAGTCTTGATTAAAAATTCGAAGTGCCTATACATATACCGAATAAGTCCAGCTATTCGTTCCGAAACTTCGGTGCAAATATGTCCTTTCCATAGGAATGAGCCCCTAAAAAGTCCAGCTAATACCGACATTCGGGTACACGGGCAATATAGTGGGCCGGAAGCGCTGGATTGTCAATTAATATTAGCAAACTGAGAAAACTAAGTTAGCATAATTTCAATTTTAAATTGTTCAGATTAATTAGCTTAAAGCATAATTTTAGAGGCATTTATTTTGTAATGTTCAATTTAGAACATTATTAAATTTAAAATAATTGAACACTAGATGCCTAGTTTTTAAATGATTTAATTATTCAGGGAAAATATGTTTTAAACTGACTTTTTAAAAAAAAATTTTTATAGCTGCTTAAAAAGTTTGATTTATTTTCGAACCATTTTGAAAAATTTGGATATCTTTTGAAATAATTCAATGCTTTCCTAAAATTGATTTATATCGGAAAAAATTAAAAATTATATTAAATCATTAAAGCATTAACTTAATAGTTTTCTAAAAGAAAACTAAAATAATTTTAAATAAGTTCGGAAATCTAATTGTTCGTAAAGGTAATTTTTTGTTAATGGCACCGAATAAATTATCTTATTCTTTGTTTCTGTCGATAATTTCAGTTTTCTTAGGCTGTGAATAGTCGTCCTGAAAAATTGGGAGAGACGGAAAAGGCGATAGACTAATCACTAATCGTCCTGAAAATTCAGGACGATTAGACAAGTTTATAAAAATTTTTTGACTACTCATCTGTAATTGGGGACCTATTTAGAAATGTTCATTTACCAATTTGATGACACAATTCAATCACTTAAGAACAAATTATATGGGAGGCATTGAGTATGAAATATTTAATTCAGAATATTATATAATTTGAAATAATTAAATTTTTATGCTTCTTTCTCATATGGTTTTGGGTTTTAGGTAAAAGTAGTTTATTTTTCCGTCGACTAATTCAAAAAGGGACTTTGAAAATTGAAAAAATAAAAAATCGACTTTTAATGCTTTTTCAGAATTTCTCAACTACACTCGCTCTGAATTACAAGCACCGCAATTTAGAAACGTTATTTCAGTTTTGTAGAATTAAATCACAACTTTCCAATTACAAATATAAATCAAAGCGCACTGTATAAAAACAGTGTAATGTGTAATTACTGATATAATGCAGCTATTTAATTTTTTTGTCTTTCCTTTACTTTGAGTTAAAATGATAATTTTTATTCAATCTTTATTATTGATGGCTTATATCGTTTAGAAGATTCTCGACTTAAATCATTTATTTTTTTATTTTTCCGATTTGAAGCTTATAAATTTTAAATTATAGAATACTCAAGGCTATATATAACTTTGATATTCTAGTTTGATATTCTACTTATTCAAAGTATTTGAGGTCATGGAAAAATAAAAAATGTATTAACTGTAAAGAAAAATTAGAGAAACGTAGTAAGTAAAACGTCAAATGTATTTATTTAAAAAAATGTTAGTTTTCGAAAAAGGATAACCTTCAATTAATTTAAACCCCAGAATATCGATTTATTTTGACGCGTTGATTACGAATATGATATTCTTTATAGGATCAATTTTATTATCAAGATGATAACCTCAAAGAACTGGTTTTAGTCCGAATTTTCGCTTCTATTATGAAATTTTATGATCTACAAAAAGATTTTAAATAAAAGATGTAGAACCTAAAAAATTACATCTGTGTATTTAAATAGCGTTTACAGTGTTTGAAAAGAATGGCTGGGAAGAAAAAAACAGTTTTGTCAATTTCCTGTCTCATTTTATATTTTTCACTAGTTAACAAAATAAATAAAAACTTGTTTGTTAACAAATTTATGTCTCATTTCTGAGTTCAATTAAAGTCAGCTTCAATAAATGACCTGAATTCAATAACGAAAGCAATGAATAGTGAAAAATGAAAAGCGTAATATGAAACGTAAAATGTGAAATTATATGTAGTCATCTAGGTAAAAAGCTTTTGTCCCACTTTTCGAAACAGGTTTGGTTTAAGCCTTCAATTTTCGACTGTCATCAACTCAATTCGATTTAAACATTTTTTCAGCAAAATTTTTTCTCTGTAAAATGTTCTTATTATATAAATAAAAATATATTCATATTTCGATTTCCTCCA
>NC_046660.1:105893725-105897937 GCF_010883055.1 Belonocnema kinseyi | reverse complement strand
CACTAATTTGAAATTTATAAACTTATACATTTATTTAAAGGTAATGATAATTTTTTATTTGTTATTAATATCATTATTTAATACAATGAAAGGCATTTCTTGTCGATATATGGAAATTGTGACATGCAAAGAAAATCTAAAGAAGACACTTGCGTCTAAATATTTTGAGACAAGAAGGAACAAAATCCATAAAGACTTTCTTTTAACAATTCAAAAATTGATTTTAAAATTTTAATTCTTTTTTAATAAAAAATGTTAATTATGTGTACGTTATTATACATACAATGTGGAAAAATCTCTTAGAAACTTTTGTGTCAAACGAAAACTGGTTTTTCTATATAGGCTTTTGGAGCGCAAATGCGTCTCCAAAAACTTCTATAGAAAAATCAGTTTTCCTTTGACACACAAAATTTTGAGAACTTCTTTACTATATATTTTGAGTGTCAAACCTTCCATACAAATAAATATTTCATTATAAAAATACATTTTTAAAAGTGTGATGCTAAAATAGGCTGTTTTTCGACTTTTTTTGGACCTCGCTAGCGATCTGGTAAAAAACTATAAAAATATGTTACAAGTATCAAATCACTCCCCATTAAAAAGAAAAATTGAGCGTCACTTTTCTTTTTTTTTTTTTAATTTCAAAAAAATATTTCTATGTAGGGGTTGAGAAGACTCCAAAAATATAAAAAAAAGGAAATACCACTAATAATAAAATCCTTTTTCATTGTATTTTTTCTAAAAAATAAACCTTATGAATGTAAAATCACTTATTTTTTTCATTGAAAAGAGGTTAATTTGAAAAATGATTATATAATTCGTGGCATTTTCTATTTTTTATTATCGGGGGTCTTCTCAACTCCTAAATAGGGATAATTTTTTGAAATTGTTAAGAAACGAAAAGCGATGCTCATTTTAATTCTATTATATTTTATTATTTATTATATTATTATATTATATAATATTATTTAGATTTTTTTCTTACCACTGCAATCGAAAATTTGACAACTGTCAACAATTGGAGCCAATTTAACCAGGGACATGATTAATGCTTCCGACGATTCCGCTTCTTGGCGTCAGACACACCCATCTGAGATAATGCAATAATGCACACTAGCAAAAAGACAGAAACAGTTCTTAGGGATACCATGTTGAAGATTGAATGATTTTGAGATGTCTTTCACATGGCTTTATATAGTCGAAATATTTGCCCATTTGCGTCTTCTCAGTGCTTCATACAATGACAATCGTAAAATGTCTGCAACAAGCCAAATGGTAGAAAATCATTCTTTTTGGCTCAAAATTAATTTTTTTTTATTCGACTCTTTTTAATTGGGAATGAAAATATTTTTTGGAGTAACGATTTATTATATTAGCTTTGAAGTTATCTGCTTTTTTTTTAAACGTAACTATTTAAAACGAAAGAAAAATTACTTTATCTGAAAACTAATTAGCTAAATTAAAAATGTATCTATTTCATTTCTTGTTCAAAATTCCTTATGTTTAAAATAAAAATTCAAATATTTGGTTCAGAATTCAACAATTCCATCGGTAACTCATATTTTTTGCTTAAAAATTCAATTACTTAATTGTAAGTCAAACTATTTTCTTAAACATTAATTTTTTTGTCCTTAATAATTCACCATTTTCGTTTAAAACTTATTTCTATGCTTGATAATTTAACTATTTTGTTGCTAATTCGTAGTGTGTTTTTAGTTGAATATAATTGTTCTTAACCTAAAATTAATTAAATATCAACTATTACATTTGCTGTAATTCAGTATTCATATTTTTTATTCCAAATTTTACTACTGGCTTCAACTACTTTGTTCCAGATGCATTTTTGTGTTGAATATTTGTGACTTTGCTTACAAATTAACCTGTTCAGTTAAAAATTCAATCTAAAACAAATTTATTTCGTTTCTATATGGTTGAAAATTAATTAAATATGGAAGAATGCATTAAATAGGTTAGTGATTTGACATTTCAGTTAGAAATTCATTGACATCGCTAAAATTTGATTTAATTTTTGCCTTAAAAATGCATGTAATTTCTGAGAAATCATCTTTTTTAGAAGAATATTAATCTTCTAGGCGGAAAAATCAATTTTTATAAATTAAACTACTTGAATGAAAGTTGAACTAGTTTGTTAAAAATTTATTTTGTTATTGTGAGGGATTCATCATTTTAGTTGAATTTTCAGTTTTTTTATTTGAAATGTAACAATTTTGTTCAAAATGAGTATTATTATTGTCTCAGACATTAATTTTGCTTGTTAATAATGTAACTATTCTATTTTTGATTAAAAAAATTACGTTTTTTAGACGGAAATTCAACAGATTGGACAATTTTAAATTACAGATTTCATTAGTGAGTCAAATTTACTATTTTTAAATAGTCACTTTTGACTGATTTTTCAGTGGTCGAATCAGTCACTATTGACTAATTCAAATTTAGAGTCTTGATTAAAAATACGAAGTGTCTATACGTATACCGAATAAGTCCAGCTATTCGTACCGAAACTTCGGAGCAAATATATCCTTTCCATAGGAATGAGCCCCAAAAAAATCCAGCTAGTACCGACATTCGGGTACCCGCGCAATGCAGTGGGCCGGAAGTGCTGGATTGTCAATTAATATTAGCAAACTGATAAAACCAAGTTACTATAATTTCAACTTTAAATTGTATAGAATTATCAGTTTGAAACATAATTTTAGAGGAATTTATTTTGAAATGTTCAATTCAGAACATTATCAAATTTAATATAATTGAATACTAGATGCCTAGGTTTTAAATCATTTAATTATTCAGACAAAATATGTTTTAAACTAACTTTTAAAAAAAAATTTTATATCTGCTTAAAAAGTTTGATTTATTTTCGAACGATTTTGAAAAATGTGGATATCTTTTGAAATAATTCAATGTTTTCCCAAAATTGATTTATATCGGAAAAAATTAAAAATTAAATTAAATCATTAGAGCATTAATTAACTTAATATTTTTCTAAAACAAAACCTAAACCATTTTAAATATGTACAGAAATCTTATTGGCCGTAAAGGTAATTTTTTTGTTAATGGCATTGAATAAATTATCTCATTCTTTGTTTATGTCGATAATTTCATTTTTCTTAGGTTGTGAATAGTCGTCCTGAAAAATTGGGAGAGACCAAAAGGCGATAGACTAATCACTAATCATCCTGAAAATTCAGGACAACTAGACAAGTTTATGAAAACTTTTTGACTACTCATCTCTAATTGGAGACCTGTTTAGAAATGTTCATTTACCAATTTGATGACACAATTCAATCACTTAAGAACAAATTGTTTGGGAGGCATTAAATATGAAATATTTAATTCAGAACTTTATATAATTTAAAATAATTAAATTTTAATGCTTATTTCTTGTATGACTTTGGGTTTCAGGCAAAATTAGTTTATTTTTCCGTCGACTAATTCAAAAAGGGGCTTTGAAAATTGAAAAACTAAAAAATCGACTTTTCATGCTTTTTTAGAAATTCTTAATTACACTGGCTCTGAATTACAAGTCCCGCAACTTAAAAACGTTATTTCAGTTTTGTAGAATTAAATCACAAGTTTTCAATTACAAATATAAATCGGAGCGCACTGTATAAAAAACAGTGTAATCTGTAATTACTGATATAATACAGCTATTTAATTCTTTGTTTTTCCTTTGCTTTTAGTTAAAATGATAACGAATTTTCGCTTCTATTATGAAATTTTATAATCTACAAAACAAGTTTTTAATAAAACATGTAGAACCTAAAAAATTACATCTGTGTATTTAAATAGCGTTGACAGTTTTTGAAAAGAATGGTTGGGTAGAAAAAGAAACAGTTTTGTCAATTTCCTGTCTCCTTTTATATTTTTCACTTCTCATAGTGTTTGTTACAAATTTATATCTCATTTCTGAGTTCAATTAAAGTCTGCTTCAATACATGACCTGAATTCAATAACGACAGCAATGCATAGTGAAAAATGAAAAGCGTAATATGAAATGTAAAATGTGAAATTATACGTAGTCATCTAGGTAAAGAGCTTTTGTCCCGCTTTTCGAAGCAGGTTTGCTTTAAGCCTTCAATTTTCGACTGACATCAACTCAATTCGATTTAAACATTTTTTCAGCAAAATTTTTTCTCTGTAAAATGTTCTTATTATATAAATAAAAATATATTCATATTTCGATTTCCTCCA
>NC_046660.1:105890215-105893625 GCF_010883055.1 Belonocnema kinseyi | reverse complement strand
ATCAACTCAATTCGATTTAAACATTTTTTCAGCAAAATTTTTTCTCTGTAAAATGTTCTTATTATATAAATAAAAATATATTCATATTTCGATTTCCTCCACAAGAACAAAAAAACATTAGTACTCTGCACACGTATATTCCTACTGGTAATTCGAAATTATAACTGATCAGTATTTGGGATGATTGCCAGAGATATTGATCAGCAACCTGGGTCGGAGCAGTGTTGCGAAACGAACGTGTTATTTACATAAATTACACGAGAATTCTGGATCAATCTGAAAATTCTCTATCCCTTCGCCACATTACGCCTTTCCCCACCGAGTGAGTCTCGCCTACCCCGAAAGCGAAATGACTTAATAGTGTAATATTTCAAAAATAGATAATTTTTCGTTGAAAATCGCTTATTGGAACTATTCTTAAAATTGTGTCCCTATTATTATTAATGAATTTTGGTACTATAAATATTGGGATTTTCGTAATATTTAAATTTATAGTCATTCAAATTTATATCATAATGAAAAGAGTTAACTTTTTTTCTTCATTTCGGCACTTCATTTAATATATGTTTGTTGAATTTTGGTTTATAGCAAATACATGACCCATTTTATGTAAAGATTAATATGGCCGGAAGGGCGTATCAAAAACAAATTTATTTTAAAAATCGACTTTTTGAAAGTTTGAGATAAAAAATAAGTTCGGACAATGTGGTCAAAGGTTAAAATTACGAAAAATAGTATTTTTCTCGTCATTTTAAGCCAATCATTTTTTTTTCTGTTATAGGTGAACAGTAAAAGTTGCCAAACTAGAAATTATAAATTCGGTGTATTTTGGTGGAAGGCAATATTCTAACTATGATAAAATGTCAGTATTAAATTCAATACTTTAATACAGCTGAATTATTTAAGTCATCCACGAAGCTTTATTTCAAATTTGCAAAACAAATTTTTTTGTTTTCATGTAATTGTTTTAAACTGATAGTCCGGGGGCTGGGTACCTTCCCGTATTTACTAAGCCCGCCAAAGCTGAAAACCCTTTATTCTTATGTATTTTGAGCCCCTTAATCCGAATCCAAAACTTAATTTTTCGAAAAATGCGTAGAAAATTGTTTAGATTGCATTTGTTTAAACAAATTATGAAAAAGTGAGTTTTTCTATCCAGAAAATTTTTTTTAGAAAACATGACTTATTTTAAGAAGAAAAGGTTTCTAGTAACTTTTTTGTAAAATGCATATTTCCAAAGTTATGAGTTTTTGAATGTCGAAAATTTGACGTTTTTTTTACTAACTTTCACTGTTCATAATTTATGATCTACCGAACATTGCTGAAAATTTCAAAAACGTATGTATTCTCTAAAACTTATTCTACAAATTCACATAGTTTTCCACTATGGCAGGTCTTTGCAAGTTGTACTTTTTACGATCAACAATAAGGCCTTTTTAATGATAAACATAGTATGCTTTTCGACAGACATCGATAATTTTTTTATTGCAATGTTGTCTGGATGACTGTAAAGTAATTCACAACAGTTAAATCAACTATTAATATCGTAATTATTATAATTCCTATAATAATTAATGGAATTATTATAATATTTATGACAATAGTCATAATGCTCTTTTGTTCGGTTATGAAGTGAAGGATGAGACATTGTTACGAAAAAAATAAATATATTACCACCATCTCCGGACGATTTTCTTACGTGTTGTAATTGTAAAGCTTGTATATAAGTGATAAATCATGTTCTTGTGTAAAGTATAAAACTAAATGTATTTCTTTTTGTGCATGCCAGAAAGATGGAAAATGTAGAAATAAATATACATAGTCTACTGCAAAAGGTACATACGTTTTTGAAATTTTAAGAAATGTTCGGTAGATCAAAAATTATCAACAGTGAAAGTTAGTAAAAAAAGTCGAATTTTCGACCTTCAAAAATTCACAACTTTTGAAATATGCATTTTATAAAAATATTACTAGAGACTTTTTCTTCTTAAAATAAGTCATGTTTTCTAAAAAAAATTTCTGGATAGAAAAACCCACTTTTTCATAATTTGTTTAAACAAATGCAATCTAAACAATTTTCTACGCATTTTTCGAAAAATTAAGTTGTGGATTCGGATTAAGGGGCTCAAAATACATAAGAATAAAGGGTTTTCAGCTTTGGCGGTATTAGTACATACGGGAAGGTACCCAGCCCCCGGACTATGAGTCAAGAAATGTTATTGGTAAATAATGGGCTGATAGAAACAGCGTATTAGAGAAATCGACGTAGGAAAAATGATTTAAGAACGCTGTACGCAAACATGAATTATAAAAAAGGCAAGAGGAAACGTGGATTTTACCTATATTAAAATACGCGATTCCACGATATAATATAATGATAAACCCTTTCTTCTCTTGTTTCTTTTGATCTAGTTTTAACCCGATACTTTCTGAACTAATTTTTGCTCAATCTTAATTATTCTATCCTTTTTTTTCTGCTCGAGTCTCCAATTTGCATCAACAATATTTATGTATAAATTATTTTTTTTAATTAAACTGACATTTGAAGTTACGTCTTAAAGTATTTTAAAATTATTCACATATGTACTGGGCTTTTTGTCACCTATTTAATTACTTCACCTGTACTTCTTCGATATTTGTTTACGCTTAGCGCATAATATTTATGTTGATTAATGGTGAAGCATTTACCTCACATTTAGCTGCAAGCACGGTACTAACAACAATCATAAGGGCGTACCGTTAAAAAAAGTTGTTTACACGAATTTCAAATAGCAACGAAAACTTTCACAAACAACGAAGCACTTCTTCGAATTTGAACCGTAAAAAATTATTTTGTTGAGATTTAAATAAGCGAAACAATATTTACAAGCAATTCGATTTATACCCGCATAGCAATAATTTCATTAAAATATATTTGACCCTCCCTTATCGACACTAAAGTTTCAAAAAATCGAAAAATCGAAAAAATCTACTTTTTCGCTATTTTCTTAAATCCACAGTCAATTTCTGTACTATTTACCATATAACGTGGGATATACATTAGTAAGAATGCATTTTAAACATGTCGTAACTATAATATATAAGGAATGTTGACATTAAAATGAATTTATTAACTTTAAATTACAAGATAATCTGTCAAACTGATATGTTGCTCCTTATTAGACCATAAAATTCATTTTCTGTTTAGAGTTTATCAGAAAAAATAGTTTGAAGCAAGAGGATTTGTACATACATAAAAAAAGATTCATTAATGATTTTTTATGATAATAGATAAACCGAAAATTAATTTTATGGTCAAGTAAAGAACAATATATCACTTGAAAGTATTTTCTTGTAATTCAAAGTCAAAGAAAATTATTTGCATGTCAAATTCGTTATATATCATTGCTGCAACATATTGAAAATACATT
>NC_046660.1:105877930-105890115 GCF_010883055.1 Belonocnema kinseyi | reverse complement strand
AAAACACTATGCAATATTTTATTAAATGATGAGAGAATTGAACAAGTTGATAAGTTCGTATACCTTGGTAGCTTATTTACTAGGAACGGGAAGATAGATGAGAAATTAGATAGACGCATAAACGAAGGTAAGACGGTTATTGGTAAAGCAGGTCCCCTTATCAGAACTAAAAATATATAAAATAAAGCTAAAATGGCAATACATAATTCTATATTTGTACCGACTGTACTATACGGTAGCGAGACATGGACTTATCAAGAAAAAGATAAGAGTAAAATTAAGGCAATTGACATGAGATTCATGCGCATAATATGCGGGAAAACCCTTATGGAGAAAGTAAGTAACGAGATAATTCTAAAAGAATGTGGTGCAGAAGAGACGCTAATAGACACATGGGAAAGAAATCGGTTAAGATGGTTCGCACATGTTGAGAGAATGCCAAATGAACGACTAACGAAACAAGTGTATCAAGGTAAAGTAAATGGCAGCGTGCCCAGAGGTAGACCGCGGAAAGAATGTTTAGAATGTGTGAATGAGACCCTAGTTAGAAGAGACATAAGAAATCACAGAAACACGAGAGCCTGTATGAAAAAATGCATGGACATAGAAGAAGCTAGAGAAGTATGCCAAGACAGGAAAGTATGGCGGCAAACAGTTAATAAAAAGAGTGTCATTAGAGTGAATGACGCTTGAAACAAAAGACCTTGGCCACTAATGGACCCAAGTGGGGAACCTTACATAACGAATTCGTGAGGTTCTTCGCTTGGGGTGATTGCTAGAGAGATTGATCAGCAACCGGGATCGGAGCCGAGTAAGTCACGCCTACCCCGAAAGGGAAATGGTCTAATGGTGTAATAATAATAATAATAATAATAATAATAATAATAATAATAATAATAATTTGCTTAACGTTCAAATATTTAACAATAAGCGATATACTTAATTGCATTGAGGCAAAAATCAGATTTTTTAATCACAATTTTCAATAAAATGTTACATTATTATTTAGTAAATTTATGAAACAATACGATTATGGTTTAGACAACGAATTTTGCTCTGTTCAATGACAAATTACCACAATAATTGCAGAAAAACAGAAATTTCACACATTTATTTTCGAAAAAATTGTGCAAACAAACAAAATTTATTTAAACAAATAAGAATTTATTACAATATAAGTTACTAGTATCTAAATGACGTAGATATTAAATAATAAGCACCAAAGCTAACTAAATTTTTTTTAAACTAGAGTTTCATACCTATTTTTAAGAAAAAGTTACAATTAAATAATAATAAATTGTTTAAACGAATACTAAATGCTTCAAACAAAGATCATTATTCCTTAAAGTGACCAATTGTCCAATCAAACATAAAAAATCTGTCTTTCAATAACTAGGTGCAAAATAATGATTTAAATAAAAATAAACTGTTTAAACAATTGTTAATTAGTTGAAAGATACTTAAAACCATTCCACTTCACAAACCAAAATAATGTATGGCAAAAAAGGGAAAAACAGAGCATTTATGTGTAAATTTTTGGCAAAAATGACAATTTCAGTTTTTTGGGTCTTTTCTGGAGCTCCACAAGGGGGGATGAGGGACACCAAATTTAAAATAATTTCATGGAAATGATTGATTAGAGACTCCTCAACAAGTTCTTAATATCTGCTGCTAGCTAAGTTTAATTTCAGAAACCTGAAACCCATTTCTCCGAAAACCAAAATTTACCCATGTTAATCTTATGGGATTTTCAGGGCCTTTGCGGCACGGCTTAAGATTAACCGATTTGGCTCAAACTTGGAAAGAATTTTTTTTCCGGCAACCTCACAAAATGGGAGGGGGGCATGTCCTCTATTCGAAAGTCGGTTGTTAGGACCTCCCTAGTGTACATCACTAGTTAAAAAATATTTGACAATAATTTTACAAGGCTTTTAAATATTTCCTAAGATTTAAAGGATTTCAAACATTTTAAAAAGGTATTTTAAAGATTGTAAAAGATTTGGAAGATTTGAAAATATTTCACTAAGGTTTCAAAAAATTCGATGATTTCAACGAATAAAAAAAATTCAGAAATATTTCAAAAGATTTCACAAAAATTTCCCAAAGCTTTTTAACATTTCATAAAGATTACAAGGATTTCGAAGTTTTGAAATTACGTTTACACCATATTTCAAATTTTTGACAAAGGTTTCGAACATTATCAAAAATTGTAAAGCTTTCAAAAGATTTCAAATATTTCATAAATATTTCAAAGGCGTTAAACTATGAAATCAGGTTATAACAAATTTCAGAAGATTTTAAAGGTATTAATTATTTCAAACTAAAACAAAAGGTTACAAAAACAAATTTTAAACTAAGCATTCACAAATACGTCATAAAAATTGTACAAAGATTTCGGGTATTTTAAAGATTGTAGAGATTTCAAACATTTTACAAAAATTGAGAATGACTCTAAAAGAATTCACAGAAATTTCAACATTTCACAAAGATTTTAAGTACTTCAAGAGATTTCAAAGAATTTACAAGCATTTCGAAAGATTTCAAAGATTTCATAAAGATTTCTAAGATTTCAAAGACGACTTGTGTTCGCAAAAAATGAGGAATTATTTTATTTATAGCTCTTTTTTCTTACAAATGGTTGGCCTTGTAAATGTATAATGATATTGATTTATACAAAATTTGTATTAAGTTCAGGGCGCCTACCGTTTTTGACCCCGAACTGTTACTTGTATTACCAAGCCAAATGTGAGGCGGGAACGAGGTGATTAAAAAAATGAAAAACCTATAGATATTTTTGAATTTAATTCAATCCCTGGTTTGACCTTCTTAAAACAGAATATTTTCCTGTTTTTACTTTTAATTTTGAATGTTTCTAAGTTAAGTTATTAAGCACCATGCCGTTTCTCACAATTCTAAAAATTCTCACCATTTAGTATGTAAGGAATCTTCAAACTCCTTCTCACAGCGTGATTTGCGTGCCATGCGTGTGTTACATGTATATGTTTGCGTACTATGTATATAAGCAAAGGTTAAGTTAGTTACATTAGCGAATGTGTATTCTACATTGTTATGTGTACAAATAGTAATAATTATAATGATAATGTGCGTATTTATGTGCTATAATTGTGCAATGTGAGTTCGTGGAGTTTCACGACGGGTTACGAACTTGTCGTTTTCGTATTTTCCACCGTCACATTTTTTTCGAATAACTCATAATTTTTAGTATAGTTTTTAGCAAATTTTAGAATCCTCTGTTTCAAAATGTGAAAAAATTATTCCAATCTTTCTAATAATTGACATTATGGTCTTGCTTCAATTTAATATATTGAATTTTAAATATCATATTTTCTTTTACAAGTTTTGTAGAACTCATATTAATTTTCCAAAGTAAATTTTTCATAGATTATTAATAAATACTATATTACTTTTTAATATACATATCCAATTTCCCTAAATCGTAAAAGATTATACTAAACTGTAATATCAGTTTTAACGTTTTTTGTAACTAAATTTCTATGGGTGAAGCCTTTAATATTCTACAATTTGAAATGCATAGATTTCAAAATGGCAAAGTTAAAAAAAAATATATTTTAATTGAAAAGTTCAATTTCAATCCTACAAAATGAAAATAACATTTTTAATTTGCAGAACTTGTAATTCAGAGCCAGCATAATTAAGAAATTCTGGAAAAGCATTAAAATGCGATGTTTTAAAAAGCAGTTTTTAAAATATCAAAGCCCCTTTATGACTTATTCTACGAAAAAATAAACTAATGTTGCGCAAAAGCTTAAAACATTCAGGAATTGAGAATTAAAATTTAATTGTTTTTAATTATATATTTTAAATTAAACGTTTCATCCTCAATGCCTCCCAAATAATTTGTGTCATCAATTTGGTAAATCAACATTTTTGAATTTTGAAACTTTTTTTTCATTTTTAAGGAAGAAAGAAAAGCAAAACGTACATATATTTTTTTACAACCTTATCCTTTCTATATATACAATTATTTACAACTATTTATATAAAGTCATATATCTAGTTTCTTATCTCTAGTTCCTGTGATAGCGCAATTTAGGACTTGTTAGCAAACGATTGAGCGAGCGAACGAAAGCGAGAGTGCAAGCGAGAGAGAGAGAGAGAGCATGAGAACGCAAATGCATCTTAGTCTACTTAACTTTTACATTGATATTGCTTACAATCTTTTCGCATTTAATCTAAGCGACTTCCGTTTTCTTTTTCTTTCACTTTTTTTATACCTCCATTTGCATTTTTTCACATGCATTCTTTCATTTTCTCTCATTTCGTTAAGTCGATCGCCCTCCCTCTACTCTCTTCTACTTCCATCCAACACTTTCTCGACAACTCCCCTCCCTTTCTCTTCCTCAGCTACGTCTCAAATTTATATGCCCTTTTTCACGCTATAATACCTAACTTATCTCTTTACGCTTCTTCTCTTACCATATATCCTGGCGTCCTCCAGTCTGCCTCTAGTGTCCACCTTATATACCTTTCTTGAAAACTCTTAATATCTTTTCTTTCTTTCCATCCCCATATCTCTGCTTCATAACCTATTACCGGCCATAACAGCATATCAAATAACCAAATTCTCCTTCTCCAATTTTTTTTAACCTTCTTCTTCCTATTTCCCATATCTGTTTCATTACTCCTGCTGCTTTTTTTATCCTTTCGCTTATATGAGCTGTATGATCTCCAATAGTTTTTAAAATGTATTCCAAGTATTTAAACCCTTTAAATTCTTCTAACTGTATTCCCTTATATTTCTTTGTCCACTCTTTCTCCCTTCCCGCTCCTTTTCCAAACCTCATTATCTTTGCCTTTTTTACATTTAATTTCAGCTTTTTCATTTCTTCTTCCAAGCGTGATATTAATAAATTAAATAAAAGTGAGCTCAGAGGACATCCTTGCCTCACACCTCTAGCCAATCAGAAACTATCCCCTTTCTTGCTCCCATACTTTCAACCTGCTTTTTGTCTCTCTAAAGATTTCCGATACTCTCTTTATTAATCCCTCGCTTATCCCCGTTTTACCATAACTTTTTCTATTTCGCTTCCGTCTAATGAGTCAAACACCGCCTTTCAGTCCACGAACATTGCTATCATTGCCCCCCTATCCCTTCTAATTTTCTTATTTACTAGATAGTTCAGAACATATATGTTGTCCATTACCCCTATTCCTTTTCTAAACCCTGTCTGATTCGGTGACTCCATCTTTTTTTATTTAACTTCTATCTTCAATCGCGCCGACAAAACAGTTACATATACTTTATACAGTGTTGGCATCAGCGTCACCAACCTAAAATCTTTAACCTCATCTCCTTTGCCTTTCTTGACTATTGCTGTAACTACTCCTTCTTTCCATACCTCTGGCCACCCCTCTCTTCTCCATACTCTATTACACATTATCTATGCTCATTCCTCTAGTTCCACCCCTCCATATTTCCATAAATGATGTGGAATCTCATCTATATCAGGCGCCTTTCCATCCTTCATTATTCCTGAAACCTTAAATACTTTTTCCCTTCAAATGTCCTCTTCCTCATCTCTTTCTCTACCATATTTTCCTCCCTTTATAACTTTTCTCTCTACTCCTCCTAGCAAAACAAAAAAATATTTCTTCCATTCTACCATTTCAATATTTTGGGATACTCTTTTTCTTTTCTTTCTTTCTCTATTTGCTACCTTCCATACCACTTTTTCCGTCCTAGCGTTTTCCGCCTCTGCCTCAAACCCTTTATTCTCTACTCTTACTTTTGATAACAAAACTCAGTATACTCTTTCTTTTTTTTCTTATATTCTTCCCCATCACATTTTTCTTTTCCCCCCTTTCTTAATTCCCTTATGGCCTCCTTTTTTTCTCTTTACATTCTTCATCCCACCCACTTCTATTCCCCCCTGGACTAACTTAATTTTTGTTTGTGCACTCTAATCCTCTTTTTATTTCTATCATTTTTGCCTTGAACTTGTCCACATTTGCCTCACCCATTTTGATATTTCTGACCTTTTTCTGAACTGTTCTTTTCCTTCCAGTAACCAATCCCCTTTTTCTACACTTTCTACATTTTCTCTCCTTTTATTCATATTGATATTGCTTATTTGTCCATCTAATGTTACTATTAAGGGAAACTGATCCGAATCAATATAATCACGCACCTCCAGTTTCTTAACTTTCTCTCTTACCTCATCATCCACTATCACACAATCAATTACCGTTCCCCATTTACCTCCTGAGCATGTATATTATCCTTTCTCATCTCCTTCTATATTTCCGTTTACGATATACCATCCCAACTCCTCCATGCTCTTCAACATTTTTTCACCTTCCTATTTAGTACCTTATCTTTGGATTTTCTTCCTCTCTCTTCTCTCCATTCTCTTCCTCCTCTGTCTCCTGTTCTCGCATTGAAATCCCCAGCTATTATCAGCCTAATCTCTTCTTTATTTTTATCAATTATTCCTTTCATCTCCTCTGCTTTCTTCTGCATATTACCGTTCACATCAACCCCCACTACCCACAATTTCTCTCCTCCCATCATTACATCTTCTACTATTAATCCTTCTTTTTGCTCTTTCCTGTATTTCTTATCTTTCCCTGTTATACATTCATTCCTTACTCCCATCACCAGTCCTACCATTGCTCTGCCCTTTTTATTATTCTTTTTTGCATTTTTCACTTGCCATTTTTAACCTCCTGGTTATCTTTCCCGAACATTTCCCATCCTTTTACATCCTCCGTCTATCTGTATTCTCCCATACTTAACCCATGCTCTTCTTCCCTTCTTTCTTTCCTCTTCTGCTATTTTTCTAAACTTATACTGCATCTTTTTTCTATCTATGTCAAATCATCCTCTATTTTCTTCGAACTTCCATATAACGTCCTTTGCTTTGTCATCACTTTCCTCTTATGTTGCCAATCCTTTAGTCGTACCAGTGCAATTCGCTCCTCTATTCGCTCTTCCCTTCCTATACTTTTTACTTCCTTTATCTCTACTTTCGCATTAATCCTTTTTAATAGTTCTTCCCCTTCTTCCTTCAGCTACTCCCCATCTGATTGTATAACCTTCATCACTATGTCTTTTTTGTTTCTTCCCTCTCTTTCCTTTCTATTCTTTGTTCTATTTTTCTCAGCATTTCCTTCTCGTTATTCCCACTCTCGCCCTCACCAAAGTCCCGGTTCGAGCTTTCTAGTTTCTTTATCCTACCTTGCATCTCCTCTGCCTTTTTATTATTATGTTCCTGCTTCTCTCGCCTAATCTCCTTCTTTAATTCCTCTCCCCTTTTCTCCTGGTTTTCTTTATAAATCCGTATTATGTCTATCATCATTTCGCTAGTTTCCTCTAGTCTTTCCTCTTACATCGGTACTTCACTTTCATATCCGCTTCCCTTAGCCCCTTTACCTTAGTAACTTGGTTTTATAAGTTTTATATTATTAATTAACAATCCAACGCATACGGCACGTCGCATTGCGCGGGTACCGGAATTTCGGTACAAGATGTATTTTTCGGGTACGCATTCCTGTGTAAAGGAGATATTTGCACCGAAGTTCCGTACGAATAGCGAAGTTTATTCGGTATGCATATAGACACTTCGTATTTTTAATACACACTATAAATTTGAATCAGGAAAAAGTAAATAATTTGACCACTGGAAAATAGTCAAAAATGACTTTCTAAATTAGTCACTTTGACTCACTGATGAAATCTGTAATATAAAATTATCCAATTTGTAGAATTTCTGTCTAAAACAAGTAATGTTTCAAACAAAAAACAGATTAGTTACACTATCAATAACCAAAATTAATATTCAAGAAAAAATTCATTTTCAACAAAATAGTTAAATTTTAAACAAAGGATATAGAACTTCTACTGAAGTTATGAATCCTTAACAACACAAAATTGATTTTTAACAAACTACTTCAAATTTCAACCAAAAAACATGAAGTTTAAACTAAAAAGCAATTGAGTATAAAAAAAGTTATTCGTAAATAAATGGATAACATTCTCAGCCAAGCAGATGAATGTTTAATTAAAATGATACATCATTAACAAAAATGAGAACATTTTAACCAAATTAGTTTAACTTTTACTCAAGTAGTTTAGTTTCAAAAAATTGAGTTTTCCGCCAAAATGATTAGTTTTCTCCTAAAAAAGATGATTTCTCAAGAAATTACGTGGATTTTTACAAAAACAAAAAATCAAATTTTGTGCGAAAGCAAAGAATTTCTATGTGAAATGATAAAGCATTAACCAATTTAATTAATTTGTATCAAAGAAGTTCAACCTACACTAGTTGAATTGAGAAAAAAAAACATGTATTTTCTACCAAAAAAGACAAACTTTTGCAGTCGATGAAGAAATAAATAAATACGAAATTTAAATCAATAATTTTCAACCATAACAAAACAAAATAAATTTTATTTAAATTGAATTTTCAACTGAACAGATTAGTTTTTCAGTATAATCACAAATGTTTAACCGAAACAATGTATTTGTAAGAAAGTAGTAGAAGCCAGCAGTGAAATTTTAAATAAAAAATATGAATACTCAATTCCAACAAATGTAATAGATGATATTTCAACTGATAAGGGTTTTCATTTTAAATAAAAAAAAGCTCATATTTCAACCAAAATGTATTTAAGTAGAAATAAAAAACAGGTAAATTTGGCTGAAAAGATCAGTTTTAAACAAACAGATTTATTTTGTAGCAACAAAGTCGAATTTTCAACAAAATGCATTCTGTTTCAAAAAAGTAGTTTAATTTTTAACTGAAAAAGATCAATTTTCAACTACAATTGAAATTAATTAATTTCAGGTCACTAAAATTTATAGACATCTAAAAAAACTACTAAAAATTTGCAATAAAGTGATTAAATTATGAAACATAGAATTATGTTTTAAACAAAAATTGGGAATTATTATCGACAAAAAAATTATTCTTTAAAAAAGTTCTTTAACTTACAACTAAGTAATTGAATTTTCCTACCAAAAAATATGAATTATCAATGACATAGTTTAAGCCTCAATCAAATCGTTAAATTTTTAAAATAATAATAATGAAATTTGAAAAAGAAATGGAATAGATATATTTCTTATTTACTTAATTAATTTTCAAAAAAAAAGTAATTTTTCTTTCGTTTTAAGTAGTAACAATTTCAACAAAAAACAAACAATAACAGATAACTTCAAGACTAATATAATAAATCATTACTCCAAAAAACACGTTATGACAGTAGTTGAATTTTGAAGAAAAAAATGTGAACCATTGACGAAAAATGTAAAAGTTTATATTTCAGCCCAACAAGATTTTCATTTCAAATTAAGAATAGTACAATTCAATTTAAAAAAATTAATTTTGAACCAAAAAGAATGATTTCCTACCATTGGGCTTCTTTGAAGGCATTTTATAATTGTCATTGTTTGAAGCACTGGGAAGACGCAATTGGGTAAATATTTCGACTATCTAAAGCCATATCAAAGACATCTCAAAATCATTCAACCTTCAACATGGTATTTCTAAGAACTGTTTCTGTCCTTTTGCTAGTGTGCATTATTGCATTACCTCAGATGGGTGTTTCTGACGCCAAGAAGCGGAATCGTGGCAAGAACAAAATTTAAATAATGTAATACAATAATATAATAAATAATAAGATATAATAACATTTCACGCTCAGCCACAAACAATTTAAAATTAAACTTGTTACTCAACACCAGTTTTTTTACAGGATATAATTATATGATGTTAACCAGACATTTTGATCCAAATGGGAAATAACCGATTGATCGCATATATAAAAAATTCAATTTAAAAATTGTAAACGTATTTTTTCTAGCAAAACATTTTAATTATATGTGAGCTTTGACACATAAAGTATATAGTAATCAAGGTCCAATAAACTTTTGTAGCAAACGAAACCTAGTTCTTCTATAGAGGTTTCTGGAGATCTATTTTCATTACAAAAACCTATATAGAAGACCCAGTTTGCGTGGGTCACAAAAGTTTCTAAGAAATTTTTTAATACATATTTTATGTATCACCACACACATAAATAACATTTTTGTGTACTCTTATTATTATAACATGCCACTGTATTTTGCAAAATTGTATAAGAACAATATTTGTTTATTTTTCAGAATGTATTACAATTTCTTCAGAAGACCTTTCACAATTTAAATAAATTTAAGCTGTTGAACTGCATTAAGACAACCAACCCATAGATGAACGTTTCTTCCTCACTGAACCTTTTGATTATCATGATAGTTACTTATATTATTGGAAGCTACCAGAATAATTTTATTTTAGTATAAGGCAAGGAAAACTGAGTTAAGATGAGTTTTCTATATGTCATTGTTAAAAAGTGGTATGCATAATAAATTTGAAAGAAATATCTACACGTTTCAATTTTCCTTTATAAAATATTATTAAAATTGTAATTAATAAAAAGTTATTGTAAGATGGACAGAGAAAGATTAGAAAAGCAGCGCACTTAGAACAAAGAGAGTTAGAAAGTATATTATATATCCATAAACTTCATGGTTTTTGGATCTCTTTTGCACGTCTACTATTTCTTTATCCTCATTTTGTTTCGATTCTCAAGGTTCTAAAGTATATTTTATAAGTTATAATTTGCTATTCTTTTCTGAGTACCATTTTTACATTGAACTATTTTTACGTTAAACTATGGAAGATACGACAAAAGATGAAAAAACAAAAACTGTGCACCAAAAGAAGACCTACAAATTTTTTATTAACTTCTTTTTGATAGAACAAGTAGTTTTGATTTGAATCTATTAAAAAATTAAATTAAAAAAATATATAAAAATTTTTGAAAAAAGACACAAGGTACGAAAAAAAATGTTGAACCAAAAAGGATCTTCAAATTATTATTATTAAACCTTGCTAGCCATACCTGTGTAGAATAACATATTTGCCACAACGGGGTCGCCAAGTTAGAATTAGCTAAAATTTTAACTGGGTTGTCCTTTGGTCTATTAGTATAAAGATAAACAGTATTTAATTTTCTACCGACCGAAGTATATTTATTCATTTTATGTATTATTTAAACTGTATTTAAAGTAAAATTTTATTAAAAATTAGTAATGAGAAATGTAATATCAAAAAATCTTAGCATTTAAGAGTATTTAGATACTTTTTTATGAACCTGTACATTTGAGGCACATAACAAAACGGTGGTCAATAAACGCTGGGCGTAAACATAATAAACATCCTCTCTTGGTCTTTCTGTATAAGTTATATATAAAAATTTATATACCTTGAACAAAAAATTTCCACGATATATAATATAATATGCTAATCTTATACTTCACTCTCAAGTTGAACGATGCTCAAAAAAATTTTACTCTAAAATATTTATTCTAAACGTACTTGCCACATGGGGGGAGGGGGGATTTTTAGACCGCGCGCAATTTTAGACGGCTATAATAAATACACTAATCGACCCAGCGTAATGCTATTTAGCCTGAAGTGTAGTTACACTCTCCAACTATTGACAAATATTGCTATAGACCCGCTTTTATTGAATTTAGATACTTAAATGTAAGGAAATATAGGCCTGGGGTATTTTTTTACCTCGCGGTGGCAAGCAAAGGTTAAACCGTTTATATACAGGACGAGTAGAATATTCTTTTAATCCTAAAAAATAAGAATAAAAATAAAAAACTCCGTTTTGTACTTTTATAAATTTCAGGTTTTTAAAAATTATGAAGTAATTTCTAGAGCTTAAAAGTTAGTTTTCTACTCTCATGGATGAGAATTTTTTAAATCCTTCTCTCTTTGCGTCGTCGATATAGCTAAAAATCACAAAAAATAAAGCACTTCTTCAAATTGAAAAAGAATTTTTTTATTATTTTATTTAAATTATCAATGAAAATAGTTAAAAGCAATTCAATTTATGCCCGTATGGCGATGATTCCTTACAAATATTTATTACCCTCCCTAATTGACTTTGAAGTTTCAAAAAATTGAAAGAAGTCGAATATCTCTATTTTCTTAGAGTAGCGATAAATTTCGCGACTAGTGGACCATATAATGTATAATATACAAGAATTTGAATGTATTTTCAATATGTTGCAGCAATGATATATAACGAATTTGACATGCAAATAATTTTCTTTGACTTTGAATTACAAGAAAATACTTTCAAGTGATATA
>NC_046660.1:105865496-105877830 GCF_010883055.1 Belonocnema kinseyi | reverse complement strand
TCACGATGTCATATGAAACTTGAAATGTTTGGTATTGGATATTGTTGACAGATGACAATACGCCAATTAGCACAAATGGTAAGTTCCGACAGTTCCTACAAGAGTGCCTACTGGCCGCTAGGTGGCAATACCGGTTTCATATGTATACACCTGGTAGTTTCCTGATTACTTCAAAGTCGTTTTTCATCTCTTCTTATGCTCTAATTGTATCTTTACTTTTTTTAACTAATCGTTTGAGTATCCTGTTTTCGCGTCTGTAATCATTTCTACGTCTATTTATTTTCTCATTGCCAAGACCTGCGATGTTCAAAGTTCTCTTGTACGCTTCTCTCTTTGCTTTTTGGGCAGCCTGAATTTCATCATTCCACCACGCTTCACCAGACATTCTTCCTACAACTGCGGTACCACACACTTTGATCGAACACCTAACAAGGATATCCCATAACATTGCCCAGGCGTCCTCTATATCTTTGTTTTTTATACGGTCCTCCCATGTTGCCCTATCTATGCTTTCGATTATCCCAATATAAAATAACCAATCCGACCTAAGTTAATTTTTGAGATCATAAGTATTGCATTATCATATTGCATTATCATATCATCAGTATTGCATTCAGGATCCCTCATGACTCTTGTATCTTTGACTAACTCTCTTAGTCTTTCATCCGCAACAACACAGTCAATTATACTGCGGCTATTTCCTTTAGACCAAGTGTACATGTGGATCATGTTATGCCTAAACCAAGTATTTGTAATAAACAGACCCCTTTCTAAGCATAGACCAACTAATTTATCTCCGTATTTGTTTATAAAATATTTTACATTGGTCATGATAAGTTTTTTTTTTCGTCAGACATCATTCTATAAAAATTACATTCAATTTTGTCGTTTTGAAATTATTTTTATCATTTTTTCCTTTAAATCACCCTCGCACACACTTGTTTGTCCTCTAAAAGCTCAAAGTAAGCTTTTTTTGGTTTATGTTGATCCCGCAGAATAGCTCTTAGTATTCTCAAAGGAATGAGAAATATTTGTATTTTTTTAACGTCTCTGGAAATTAAAACACAAAATTTTTCTCTCAAAAATGAAAAATTACCACATTAATTGCAAAAAACAGAAATTTCCAAAATTTATGTTTAAATTATTTAAACAAAAATAAATTGTTTAAACCATTGTTAATTAGTCGAAAAATACTTTAAAACATTCCAATTGACAAAAAAAATAATTTATGGCAAAAAAGGGAAAAAAAGAGCATTTATGTGTACATTTTTAGCAAAAATGTCAATTTCAGTTTTTTGGGGCATTTTGGGACTCCACAAGGGGGGGGGGGGCATCAAATTTTAAAAAAATTTAATGAAAATGATTGATTAGAGACTCCTTAACAAATTCTTAATATCTCCTGCAAGCTAAGTTTAAATCCAGAAACCTGAATCCCATTGTTCCGAAAACCAACATTTTTCCATGTTATTTTTATCGGATTTTCAGGGTCTTTGCGGCACGTCTTAATATTAACCGATTTGACTCAAACTTGGAAGGAATCTTTAGCAATGCTTTGTAATCTAATGCTCAAAACCTGAGTGAGAAAATCATTAAAATTTTCAATTAATAACTTTTATAATTTGTAAGTTGAATATCATAAAAAAATGTATACTTTAGCCAATTATTACCACTTTTGCCTTAAAAACAAAACACGTGTCCATACATGAATCTTGATCAGTTTAGCGGGAAACACGAAATTCTCCGATCTACAACATGAGCGCTCGGCTGTGAGGTACAATCGGCGGATTCGGCTAACCTTGGGAGATTATCGGAGCTATTCGGATTTTTTGATATCGTGTTTTACAATTTCCTCAACTGAAGATTACAATTTCTGTTAACGTCTATCACAGAAAATAAAAACCTCTCTTAATACCTTTCCCTTTCTCTTTGGCTATATTAATTTGTAGAATATTTATATTAACTTTTATACCTCAATCTATTAATTCCTATAATTGCTTTTATATTATTTGAATATGTCGTTATCAATTTTTCTTATTCTGAGTTTTAATACATAAAGTATCAATCTTTGCTATTGAATACACCAATTCTCGTTCTGAAGATATTAAGTTTTCATATACTAATTGTAAAGTTTTGTAATTACGCTAACAATAATTTTTATATTCACATGATTTCCCTAAATCGTGATCGAATATATCAATTGTGAATATTGAAATATCAAGTATTATTATGAAATTTCTTTCAGTATATATAACTTTGATATTGTACCTCTTGTCAGTACCATCCCAGTGGGCACAAAATTGGGCGACGTCTTTACGACAACTTTACGATATCCTATGTCCATGTTGTTAAAGTGTCTTTACGATATCGTAAACACGTCGTATGATCTGACGATGTCTTTACGATATTGTAAAGACACCGAAACGACACGGACATAGGATGTCATCAAAATGACGTAAAGATGTCGTGACGATGTCGTAAAGACGTCGCCAAATTTTGTGCAGACTGGGATGGTCAAGGCTAAGAATACAAGTTTCTCCATTTTTCTAGCTTCATCTTTGAAACTGATAGCTTTGAAGTATTCCCTATCTACAGTTTATTTATTATCAAAGGCTTTGCATTTTTATTTATTCAATTATTTAAGTTTCGAATTAAAAATTGTTCATTTTCCAACGTTATTCCCACTAAAACGAACAGTTCAAATTTTATGTTCTACAATTCTCGACAATTTAAATTCGTTTGTTATTTATAATATCAGAAGACTTATTTATTTAAGATATTTTCAGTTACAAAAAAATTAAAAGCTAATTAACTGTAAAGAAAAATTAAATAAACGTAGTAAGTATAACGTTCAATCTGTTTATTTACGAAACTTTCGTTTCCGAAAAAGAATTACCTACGATTAATTTGAAATCCACAATATCGATTTATTTTGACACGATGATTACGAATATGATGTTAAAAATAGGCCTCAATTTGATTTTTAGCGTCTATTTTGAAATCTTAGGATCTGAAAAAATGATTTGAATTAAAAGATGTAGAGCCTAAAAAAATACATCTGTGGTTACATACACATTTTTTCTCTGTAACCATAAGCTTGTTAGAAAAACGAGATTTTCCAAGCATTGTTTTCGGCAATTTTTATAATTTCTTTAGAATTTGCTTTCTTCTTTCTCTGATCTTTGCTCTTCCTTTCATCTTTTGCAAATGCGTATAATTGTTTTGTGAACATCCTGAATAACAACTTGTATTGTGCTGGGAATAATTGAAAGGGAACTACATCATTAAACAAAGATTTGTGCAAAAAATATTTGATTTCCATAGAAATGCGCTTTTAGTGATTGAAGATTTTTTTCAAATAGATGTATTAAAATAGATTTTACAGTTTTTGAGAAGAATCGATGAAAGAAACAGTTTTGTGCATTTCATGTTTCACTTTATATTTTCCACTTGTCATAGTCTTTGTTAGAAAATTTACGCCTTATTTCTGAATTCAGTTAAAGCTAGCTTCGATACATGACCTGAATTTGATAATGAAATAAATAAATAGTGAAAAATAAAAACCGAAGTATGGAACGTAAAAGTTGAAATGATATGTAGTCATGTAGGTAAAGTCTGACATCGCCTCTGTCCCACTTTTCCAAACACGTTTGTTTGTAAACTTCAACTTTCGACTGCCATCAGCTCAATTCGGTTCTTATTATACAGAAAAAATTAATTTTTTCCGCCTCAAAAGAGCAGAAAGATATAAGCACCACAAACACTTAGATTTCTTCTGGTGTTTTGGAATTATAACTGATCAATATTGCAAATCTAAATCATTCTTCCTTTCGAATCACTTATTGGAACTATTCTTCAAATTTTATCCCTTGAGTTAATAATGCATTCTGGTACTGAAAACATTGACATTTTAATAATATTTAAATTATAATAATTCGAATTTCGATCGAAATGAAAAAAGACAACCTTTTTTTCTAACTCCGACACTTCATTTCTTATAATTTTTTCGAATTTTTTTTCTATAGCACGAAATAAATAAGACTTAATTCATTGGTTTGAAATCGGAACTTCCACTTTTTGATAAGAAGATCGTACAGCGAAAAGCGGTGGGATGTATACGCCAGATTTTACTTAGATAACTTTCTATCATTTCGCATTTTTCATTTTATGTCAAAACTTACATTTTTCACAACTCACTGTTTTTGTTATTACCGATGTAACTGCACTAGTCCATACTCACAGTGATTCACATTTGGAAGCCTATATTGAGAAAGGTCATCTGTCTCCGTACCGCCGAAAACTTATAATAAACCTATAATAAAATTTCAGTTTCTATTTCAATACAATACAGCGGCATTATTTAAGTGTTCCACTAAGCGTCTTAAACAAATCGCCGTAGTAAAAATGAGTTAAGAACATTGTGCGCAAAAATAAATTAAAAAAGGAGAGAAGAGATAACGAGAATATAATCATACATTAAAATAAAAAATGCGACGATATAATTAAACGATAACTGCTTTATTTTCTTCTTTAATTTGATCTAGTTTACCCACCACTTTCTAAACTCATTTTTGCTCAATCTCAATTGCTCGACCCTGTTTTTCTGTCAGAGCCTCCAATTATCTTTAGCAATATTCATGTATAAATTATTTTCATTAAGTCGAACTGACATTAGTACTATAAAAGTATTTAAAATTACATTTTGAAGTGTTTTCAAATTATTAACATATGTACTTGGCGTTTTTTCATGTATCTAATTACTATACTTGTAATTATTTAATATTTTTTTATCTTTGGCGTATAGTATTTATATTTATTACTGGTGAATCATTGACCTCGCATTTAGTTATAAGCAAGGTATTTAAGCATATTTAATAGGCCGTATCGCAAAAACAAAAATTTGTTTGTGCAAAGCTCGAATAACAACGAAAACTTTCTTTTAGGAGTCAAAATCACGGCCCTAAAGTTTCATTAAGAAAACGCCTTCTGTCTCTGCATTGTCCATATAGTCAGAAAAAACGAAAGTCAGAAAAAACGAAGCGTTTCTTCAAATCTGAACATCAAAAAAGGACTTTTGTTGGATTTAAATTATCAATAAAAACCGTTACAAACAAATTGATTCATTCGTGTTATTGATCATTTAAACCTAAACAAAATTAAGGACCTGAGCAAATAACTTTTTTTTCGATACGTCCTAATGTTCATGGTTGTTTTAGAATATTTTTATAACCAATTTTTCGGTGGATCGATTTGAGGCGAAAAATTGTAGCGGATAATATAAAATCGAAAAGTTGATGCCCTTTATTCGGGTAAATAGAGAAGGGGATTTTATAGAAAAACATTTTTTGAATACGCTTGCTCCTACTAACAGAATTTATTCGCTTTTCCAAAAAAAGGAATTATACCAAAAGTTTAAATCGGGTATTATTGACTAAATAACCATCGGTTTTGGAATTTCCCACAAGGGCAACAAAATTTGGATGGGGTGCTTGAAATATCTTTTACTCAAAAAATTAAAATTTTGGAAAATAACCAATTGCGTACTATCTGTAAATGAGCCCAAAAACGATATTTTTCAATTTATTAACAAAGGGTGACTAAAATTAAGGAAAAATTTAATAATAACTTTTTTCCACAGTTTTCCACGTTATTCTGTAAAACTTTGGAAAACTAACGTTTGGGCTTTGGAAATTATTTGATAATTTAAAAAATCTAATATTTATAAAAGTACAAAACGGCGGCTAATTCAAAGTTCAAGAGTTGTTCATTTTTACAGTTTTTTACCAAAAACTTTGAAAATTTGTAAAAACCAAATTTTTGCCTGCAGAAACTACTTGACAATTTTGACAAGCCAAAATGTTAAACAAAGAACCAAATGATATTCAATTAAAAATTTTTAAAAGATTATAACCAAAACGTTGCATTACATAACTAAGTAACCATCATTTTTTCGAAAATGAGCTTCTTGAATAAAAAATTCTCCAATAATCAAATACCTAATGTGTTAAGAGATTTTTTCAACAGATCATTTTTAATATAGTAATAAGAAGACAGCTAATTCAAAACTATATAACCTTCTCTCTGGACGTGTTTCCTATCTTCTTTTTTTTAATTGCCTATAATTTTACCTTTTTTCAAATCTTTTTCTGACCAACTGCCCCTTCCTAAAAGTTTTTAAATGCAGTAAAATGATAAAAAACTTATTTATTAAAAAAAAGGCCATTAATGTAACTATTTGCAATTTTTTTACCATCAAAGTACCAATCAAATTCCAAACTGACATTTTCAATCTTTATTCTCTAGCTAAAACCACTTTTATAAGTTTTTTTTGCTGAACTTTTTACCTACGATTAGAAATTGTTTTAAAAACTATTATTGTTTATTTATCAAGAAACATTTGACTTTCTCCTTTTTACAGAACTTTGAATGAAAAATCTGTCACAGTGCGATACCGTCACAAAAATCTTTATTTTCTCGGAAATTTGAACCTCCAAATTATTGAACGATTTACTTGGAATTGGTGAACTTTTTCTGATCAATCGCATTTTCTTCCAATTTGGTAAATCAATGTTTCGGGAGCTCGATCCTATTTTTTTTTTGAGGTCAACTGAAAATTGCACTTTTCATCAGAAATCGCAACTATGCTGGTTCCTAGTATATAGGTTTCTGTGACTTTCATATTGTAAAATTCCACATTTCCTTTCATGGACCTGGATAATACTTTTTTGGGGGTCCATCCATTCATCGCCGCCACCCATCAAAACTCACTAAAAATTATTATAATGAGATAAGCAATTGGGGGAGCTTTTTCGTTTTTTTTCGTTTCCAATAATATTTAATAGGCACCCCAAAAAACTGCCCCTAAGTCATACATACCTACCCTTCGTGATCAAAAACGTTCTAAAAATGAAAAAAAACAACTTTAAACAACGTAAATATATTTCCAAACTTTAAATTAATTACTTCATACTTGATAAAATACCCTTGTATAATTTTCTTTGGAAAACTACCGTATCACGTAAATGTAAGTAGTGGAACCGTAATGTAAGTAGCGTTTCCCGAGAAACTGCTCCTAAGTAATACATACATACCGCTCGTAATAAAAAACCTTCTAAAAGTTTAAAAACAACCATAAACAACCTAAAGATATTTCCGAACTTGAAATTAATTATTTAACGCTTTTTAAAAAATACCATCTATAATATCCCCCGAAAACTTTCCTTTCATGTAAATGTACGCTGCCGTGTTAAAGTTTTAGGCAACCTTTTTTTTATGACTGAATAAATTCTCATAATTTTAATTATACCAGAACTAATGTAAATTTAATTGTTTTCTTAAATTTTCAATAACTTCTGAAGTAATCAACATTTGCCAATGTTCTTGAGCTCATTTTAAAGCTATTTTTTCTTGTATCACGACAGCTTACGAGTATGATTAAAAAAAATTTCTTTTCGAATTACAAGAACTTAAATTTGTAATTAAAAGGTTGGAAAACTTTGAAAACATATTATCTGTAGACAAATCACAATAAAAGGTAAATAAATACATATTTTGTGGAAATTACATAAAAACTTCATGATTATATGTATGTTTAATATATTTTAAAATAATATTTTGGTTTCGGAAGTTATTGAAAATTGAAGAAAACTTGGAAATTTACACTCCCACGTGCGAATTTTCCATTGGGCCATAGTCGGGCCAACTTTCTCGGAGTTGGGCTAACTTTACCAACCAAACATTGGCCAATATACCGAAATGATAACTATGGTCCAACTCTGTTTGCCGACTATTGGCTACCATGGTTGGCCCAACCATGACTACTAGATGTCGGCCCAACAGCGAAATTATAACTTTGGCCCGACCATGTTAGCCGACTATTGGTACAATATCCATTACCAAAATCAGGCCAACTATGGCAATTACACGGAAAAAAATATCCATTAAATTTTATAGAATTAATTTTATAGTAGAGAATACGATGGGTAGTTTGATAAATATAATACAATCACTACACTATTTATAACGGCACGCTAGGAAAACTTTTATTCGCCTTGGGGCTCGAACCCTATA
Organism: Belonocnema kinseyi; assembly: GCF_010883055.1. NCBI lineage: Eukaryota > Metazoa > Arthropoda > Insecta > Hymenoptera > Cynipidae > Belonocnema > Belonocnema kinseyi. The sequence goes on along the minus strand of NC_046660.1, from coordinate 105,869,763 downwards.
AGTTTCGCATTCCTAATTCCTAACGCCTAAACGCTCTCGGCTAACCTAGTTGGATTTCTACAAATTTGTGAAGATTTCAAGATATTTAACAGACTTTTAAGAATTCAAGAAAATTATTTATATTTTAAAATTTCTTTAAAATCTTAAAAGTCATTTCAATTCTACCGAAATTCCTAAAAAAATCTTCAAAATTACTTAAAATTTCTTATATTCTTTTAAAATATCTTGAACTCTTTCAAATATTTTGAAATTTTAAAAAATTCGTTTATAAATTTAAAAATGTTCAAAATCAAATAACACCGGTTAAATCCCTTAAAATTCCTGAAAGTCTGTTTAAATGGCACAAAATCCTTTAAAATCACTAAAAAATCTCTTGGACTCATAAAAAGTATTTCAAAGTCTCTAAAATGTCTTGAAAATTCTTTTGATTTTTTTAATTCTTCTCAAATATTTTAAACTTCTTTAAAATCACTTGAAATATTTTGAAATTCATTTATAAATTTTTTTCTCTTTTCATTAAAAAGAAATTTTAAATCCCTTTATACCGATCTCTAGGCCGACTTTGGCCCAGAGTTGGGCCAGTAGTCTGCGCTACTCGTTAACAAAAGACGACCCATAGTTTCCCCGATGGTTGGTCCATGTTTGGACCATTATTGGGCCAATAGTCGGCCTAACTTCTTCAGAACTTTTTCAATCCCTTCATGCCGATCTCCGGGTTGACGTTGGCCCAGAGTTGGGCCAGTAGTCGGATTTACTCGTTAACGAAAGATTTTCAATAGTTGCTCTGATGGTTGGTCAATGTTCGGGCCAAAGTTGTGCCAACAGTCGGTCCCACATTGTCTGGCAACGTTGGCTGTTTAGGTTGGGCCGACAAAAGTATCTCATAAATATAAAAGGTGGCTAAACTTTAGCTACCGATCTACGGCGGGCCAAAGTCGGTCCGACTTTGGGCCAACGCACCTGCTCTGGGTGCCGACCTGAATGCGCACCTGGGCGGATTTTGCAATGTCTGCTTAAAAACTAGACAAATGGGCATAACCCTGGGCTTATTTTGTACAGAATTTCGAAAAAATCAAACTTTTGAAGAGAAATTTTTTTAGCTCTGGTATAATTAAAATTACACAGTAATACAAGAATCTGAATTTCAGTAGAAAAAGGCGGTTGACTTTCAGATGCAACCAACAGGATCATTGGCCAGTTGAAAGTCAACTGATGATGATAACATTTACTTTAAGTAACGAGCTTGGTTGAAAGTCAGCTGCTTTATGTACGTAAAATGTACTTTATAGTTTAATGTAAGATAGAAACATTGTTGACTTTCCATCAACACGTGCATGTGAAATGAAACTTATAGGTTAGTTTAAGTCAGCTGATTGTTAAAATTCATAATATTTATGCACTATCGTTCAGTTATTAGGAACATGAAATGAATATAAAATTAAAAATTGAAAAATTTTAGGAAATGAATTTTTTTAAAATGTGAGCATTGAATAAATTATTTATTTATGCCTAATAAATCAAGTTGTTTTTACTCTAAGTAGATGAGATTAGTAAAAGGAAAAAAGAACTTAGTGACACTAAACAAGGCGCTTATATTTATTTCAAGCTACCAGTTACAGAACGTGAATCTTCAATCCTTTTTCATATATTTTTTTATCATATATGTACCATTATTGTATTTATACTCAAAATCCGTTATACATATGAGTACATATCTTAAAACAGGAAACGTTGACGAAACAACTATCATGAGCTATTGCTACTATCCAGCTCTATCGATACCAAATTGGCTACTCTCAGCTGAACTCTTGGCTCTTCTTCTAAAATCGCCGAAATCCGTTTAAGTGTTTGCGCATCGCATTTCGCGCACGCCCTTCTGCCAGCACAAATTGAATTTCAGAGCACACGAATGAAAATCATCCCAAACTCAACATAACTGTCAGTTAATTATCATATTACTCCTATATCAGATACGAGACACTGCACTTAAGTTCCAATTCTGGTTTAAATTAAGTGACTTACTTAATTTAATGCAAAAATGAAATTCATTTACATTTAAAATTCATCTACATTTAAAATTCATCATCTTATATTTACTTTGAAGCCCATACTTACGGGCTCGGAGCAACAGTGCGCTGAACAAAAAATGCTCTAATTGTTTAAAAAGGGGTTTACCAGAAAAACCAAAAAATGCACATCTAGATATTTCCGAGACGAATCCAGAGGTGTTTCTACTTTTTTACTATGACTTGTAGTTTTTTTTAAATTGATTACACAACTTTGAAATCCATATTTGTGGCAAGCTACAACGTCGTGAATATCGTACGTCGCGCGGCATGAAGAGTTGAACGTCAACACGAAAACACGCACAACTTTTGATGTTATACGAGTTCCCTAATTTTTATGGACCAAAATCTTCGTAATTAAACGAGCTATCGTAATTAGTCACCTAAAACATTGAAATCGATTGAGAAGTTAGAACGAATTCTATTTGTTTACAAAAATTGTTGCTAATTTCATCAATATTTATGCAACAATGGTAAAATGATTTTTATTTTATAGAATGAACATATTTAACAAAAAATGCCAAAAATTATGGTGATTGTTTTTATCGATCTTGAAAAAATAATATTAGATGAACTTGCAAGAAATGTGAGAAAAAATTCGACATGAAAGCCATACATCAGAAAAGGAGTGACAGAAATTCTAAAAAAAGTGTAAAAATGACACGTTTGTCCAATTTGCGCCTAGTTCAACTATCATATTTGTACCATCTCAATAAATTCATATTACTGCATAAAATTAATCCGTCTACTCTCAAAGTTATATTTTACGATATAAATAAAAATATGCATCCTAGTGTAAAGTGGTTTTAAAAAAATTTCCAGATATAATTTAGGCAAAAAATTTGTTTAAATCAATTTTACGGTATGTAACTTTTGTCGGTTATCCAAAAAATATATTTTTTGATTATTTATATATTTTTTGAACAAGAGTTTTTAAATTACTTGTAGACCTTTTCTGGTTGAAGAACTTCTGTATTCATTTTTCTTGTCTCTTGTGAGGTTTTTCGACTTTAATTTTTTTAATCTTACTTTTTACGATTAAAAGAGAATCTACGCGTCCTATCACAAAAATGTGATTTTTAAAAATAATTCATAAAGTTGTTATGATAATCTTGTAGGGCTTTAAAAAAGCAACGTTCTATTTATAAACTTTTTTTCGAAACTTGCATTGCTTGGCTTAAAATAGCAATTTTCGTTTAACTACGAATAGGCGTACATAAATTAAAAAAAGGTCTCCAAAATTTTTAAAAAGGTTTCCAAAATTTTTAAAAAGGTTTAACTTTCTGACATTTTTTCTGAAATAGCTGACTGGCGAATTCGTCCCTTTTTCACTCCCTAATACAGTGGACAAATCGGATAATTTCTTCAAAATAATGTTACGGTGTTTCCAGACTAAAATGAAGACGAGAACGATGACAAGGATGACAACGACAGACAGACTCCGACGTAAAAACTATCTTTTCTGACTCAGGGGGCCCCAACACGTGGAATTATAATGGAAACCGTAAAAGTCATTTTGCCTATATAAACAATACCTTCTCGTAATGATGAGAATGAAACAATGGTACTCAGAAAAGTGTAAATTATAACTTATACAATATATTTCAAAACCTAGAGAATCGAAACAAAATGAAGATAAAGAAATAGTAGACATTAGAAAGGGATCAAAAACCACAAATCTTATGGATATACAATTTTATTTACTTTAATACTCTCTTTGTCCTACCTGCGCTGCTCTGCCAACCTTTCTTTATCGGTCTTTTAATTACTTTTAATTAAATATAATTCTAATAATCTTTTATAAAGGAAAAATAAAACGTATAGATATTTTTCAAATTTATTATGCACACAACTTTTTAACAATAGCATATAGAAAAACCATCTTAACTAAGTATTCCTTGTCTTGTGCGAAATTTAAATGATTGTACTAGTTTCCAATCACATAAGTAACTATCATGATAATCAAAGGTTAAGTGAAGAAGAAACGTCATCAATTTATTTATTGGTTGTTCCATTGCAGTTCAACAGCTTGATTTGATTCAGATTGTCAAATGTCTTATGAAAAAGGTGTAATTCATTCTGAAAAATAAAAAAATATTGCTTTCATACACTTTTTCAAAATACAGTGGAATATTATAATAGTAAGAGCACATATTTTTGGGATATTATACTTGAGGTAATACTAAATAATTATATTACAT
>NC_046660.1:105847717-105865396 GCF_010883055.1 Belonocnema kinseyi | reverse complement strand
TATATCACTTGAAAGTATTTTCTTGTAATTCAAAGTCAAAGAAAATTATTTGCATGTCAAATTCGTTATATATCATTGCTGCAACATATTGAAAATACATTCCAATTCTTGTATATTACACATTATATGGTCCACTAGACGCTAAATTTATCGCTACTCTAAGAAAATAGTGATATTCGACTTTTTTCAATTTTTTGAAACTTCAAAGTCAATTAGGGAGAGTAAAAAATATTTCTATGGAATTATCGCCATACAGGCCTAAATTGAATTGCTTTTAACTATTTGCATTAATAATTTAAATTTAAAAAAAATAAAAAAATTCTTTTCCAATTTGCAGAACTGCTTTCACAGTAATACATGAATCTGAATTTCAGTGGAGAACGGCGGCTGACTTTCAGATGTAACCAAAAGGATCATTCGCCGGTTGAAGGTCAACTGATGATTGTAACTTGACTTTAAGTAACGCGCTTGGTTGAAAGTCAACTGCTTTATGTACGTAAAATGTACTTTATAGGTTAATTTAAGACGGAAAGGTTGTTGACTTTCCGTCAACGCGTGCGTGTGAAATGAAACTTATAGGTTAATTTAAGTCAGCTGATTGTTGAAATACCAGGTACAGAACGTAAATCTTCATTCCTTTTTTATATCTTCTTTTATCACATATGAAATGATTATTCTATTCATAATCAAAATCCGTTATAGATATGAGTACATATATCAAGATAGGAAACGTTGACGAAACGACTATAACATGAGCTCAGTGTTGATCGATACTATCCAGTCAGCGCGATCGACACCGTATTGGCTACTCTCAGCTGCTCTCTTGGCACCTCTTCTAAAATCACCGAAATCCGTCTAAGTGTTTGCCCATCGTCGCATCACATTTCGCGTAAGCCTTTCTGCCAGCACAAATTGAATTTCAGAGCGCGCGAATGAAAATCATCCTAAACTCAACATACCTGTCAGTTAATCATCATATTACTCGTATATCAGATAGGAGACACTGCACTTAAGTTCTATTTCTGGTTGAAATTAAGTGACTTACTTAATCTAATGCAAAAATGAAATTCATCCTCATTTCAAATTCATCATCTTGCTTTACTGTATTATTTTTTGTGATTTTTAGCTATATCGACGATACAAAGGCAGAAGGATTTTTTAAATTCTCATCCATGAGAGTAGAAAACTAACTTTTGAGCTTTAGAAATTACTTCATAATTTTAAAAAACCTTAAATGTATAACATACAAAACGGCGGTTAATTCAAAGTTACAAAATTGCTCATTTTTACAGTTTTTTACTAAACACTTGGAAGCTTTGTAATAACAAAATTGTTGCCTTCAGAAACTACTTGACATTTTTAGCAAGCCTCTCATGAAATTTCTTAATTAGACACAAGTTCCAAAAGTTGGCATAAGATTTACAAATTATCTTACAGAAGTTTTTCACCTGGGCAAAAATTATCAAGAGCGAGTTGCGTAATGAGAATGTAATCGCCAAAGTCGTAGGTGCTTGGAGAAGTTTCTTTAAAAACAAATCGAAAAAAATTGCAGTTACAGTTCATGGCTGTAATTCCTCAGAAGCTTAAATGAAAGTTTTCGATTTAAGTTATATTATTAATGATATTTGAAAAATGCAGTTAAAATGTATGCATTAAGCGTACGAAAACGAGCGTGAAGCGCGAAAGAGTATCCGCGCGCCGCACGCAAGGTGCATATGCCCGCACGGCGGGCATATTTTTTACTTGCCTTTTTGCTTTGCGATCAAAAATATTATTTTGTAAAACTATTGTTGTTTCTTTATTAAGAAGCATGTAACATTCTGTTTTTTTTTATAGAACTTTGGACGAAAAATCATCTGTCACAGTGCGATACCGTCATACTAAATCTTTATTTTCCCGGAACAGACTGATTGTTTCGGTGAAAACTTATTTATTCGTATTCAACCACCCAGTATCTCGAGAGCAAGTTTTAATTAGTACACAAAAAATGAAAAATAGATCTTGAGTCAATATCTCGGGACCTAGTCACTTTGAGATTGTAATCTTCAATATTCTCTTTCACAGATCTGGATAATACTTTTTCCGGGGGTCCATCCGTTTAGCACCGCCACCTATCAAATATATAAACAATTAGAGTAGCTTTTTTTGTCTCTGATGACATGTAAAAGGTGCGCCAAAAAAGTGCGTCTAAGTCATACATACCTACACTTCGTGATGAAAAACGTTCAAATATGTAAAAACAAACATAAACAACGGAAAGATATTTCCGAACTTTAAATTGCTTAACATTTGAAAAAATATGTTTTTATAAATTCCCCGTGAACTGCCCTTCCAAGTAGATGTAAGCAGCAGAATTTACATATACTTGTATAAAACGTTTAAAAAATAGTATTCAGAAAACACTGTTAGCGAGTATTTTTTTCAATTTTTTTCTTTTCTATTACATATAATACGACGTTTCCCGAAAAATACCCCTATGCCATACGTGCATATCACTCCTGAATACAAAGCTTTTAAAGGTGTAACAAAATCGTAAACAACTTAAAGATCTTTTCGAACTTTAGATGAATTACTTAACACTTTAAAATTGATACCTTTTATAATTTCCCCCTAAAAATACCCTTTCAAGTAAATTTATGAAGCGGAACTTATATATACTTGTATAAAACGCTTTGAAAATAATAATAATCAAAAAAATACTATTAGCAGATTTTTTTAGATATTTTGTTGCTTTCCAATGACACATAATACGTTTTCCCAGAAACTACCCCTGAGTAATACATGCATAGCGCTCGTAATAAAAAATGATCTAAAAGTGTTAAGACAACCATAAACAACCTAAAGTTATTTTCGAACTTTAAATAAATTACTTGGAATTTAAAAAATCCCTTTTATAATATCTCCCGTAAACTATTCTTCGACATAAATGTAAGTAGCAGAATTTAAATAACTAATCAAATTCAAAACTTTTTAAATTTCAAATTATTTAACTGTTCAGATGTCCAATTCCGAAAAATTTTAAACTTCAATCAAAGTATTTTAAATTCTTTATATTGTGCTAGTCCTTAAAATTAACATTTTTAAGCGTATCTGGAATTGAAAAAATTATATTAAGTGAACGTGCAGGAAATTTAAGACAAAAGTCATTTTTCCAAAAAGTAAATTTTGTAGTTTTTTATATATTTTTCTAACAAGGGCTTATAACAAAACTTGTAGACCTTTTATGGTTGAAGAAAGTTTGTATTTATTTCTTTCGTCTCTTGTGACGTTTTTCTACTTTAGTTTTTTTATTTTTTTTCTTATTTTTAAGGATTAAAAGAAAATCTACTCGTCCTATCTATAAACGGTTTAACCCTTGCTTGCCAACGCGGGGTAAAAAATACCCCAGGCCTATATTTCCTTACAATTAAGTATGTAAATTCAATAAAAGCGGGTCTATAGCAACATTTGTCAATAGTTGGAGAGTACAACTGCACTTCAGGCTAAATAGCATTACGCTGGGTCGATTAGTGTATTTATTATAGCAGTCTAAAATTGCGTGGGGTATAAAAATACGCCCCCCCTGTGACAAATACGTTTGAAATCAATATTTTAGATACAAATTTTTTTGAGTATCTATCAACTTGAAAGTGAAGTATAAGATTAGTATATTATATTATATATCGTAGACATTTTTTTTCAAGGTATACAACTTTTTACATATAACTTATACAGAATGACGAAGAGAGGATGTTCATCGTGTTTACGCCGAGCGTCTATTGACCACCGTTTTGTTATGTGCCTCAAATGTACAGGTTCATAAAAAAAAAGTGTCTAAATACTCTTAAATGCGCAGATTTTTCGATATTACATTTCTCTTTACTATTTTTAAATAAAATTTTACTTTAAATACAGTTTAAATTATACATAAAATGAATAAATATACTTTTGTCGGTGGAAAATTAAATACTATTTTTTTCCTGACACTAGTAGACCAAATGACAACCCAGTTAAAATTTTAGCTAATTCTAAAGGGGCGACTCCGGTGTGGCAAATTTTTTTATTCTACACAGGTGTGGCAAGCAAGGTTTAATAAATAATTTGAATATCCTTTTTGGTTCAACATTTTTTTTTGTACCTTGTATCTTTAAAAAATTTATATATATATTTTTTTCAATGTAATGTTTTTATATTTAAATGAAAACTACTTGTTCTATCAAAAAGAAATTAATAACAAATTTGTCGGTTTTCTTTTGGTGCGCAGTTTTTGTCTTTTTCTCTTTTATCGTAGCTTCCATATTTAGACCCTCGAGTGGAATTTTTCACTTTTGATTATTGTTTGTGGAACAAAAATTTGAATTTTTAAAAATATTCACAAAGTTTTTATGATAATCTTGTAGGGTTTTAAAAATGCAACGTTCTTTTTTATTAATTTCGTTTTTTTGATCTTGCGTTGCTAATTTTCGTTTTACTATGAATAGCCGTACATGAATTTAAAAAAATGGTCTCGAAAATTATAAAAATGCTTTAACTTTAAAAAAATTTTTAAAACAGATGACTGATGAATTCTTTCCCTTTTTCAAACCCTAATAAACAGTGCCGAAGGGCAATCAAATCGGATAATTTCCTCAAATGTTACAGTGTTCCCAGACTAAAACGAAAATTATAATGATGACAAGGACAAAAACGATAGACAGACCACGACGTAAAAACTATTTTGTCTGACTCAGGCCTCAAAACGTAGAAATAAGATGGAATCCGTGAAAGTCATGTTTCATATCAAACCAATACCTTCTCATTATGGTGAAAATGTAAAAATGGTACTCAGAAACGAAGAGTAAATTAAAGCTTATAGAATATATTTTAGAACCTTAAAAATCGAAATAAAATGAAGATAAAGAAATAGTAGGCATGCGAAAGACATCCAAAAACTATTAAGTTTATGGATATATAATATACTTACTAACTCTCTTTGTTCTAAGTGCGCTGCTTTTCTAGTCTTTTTCTGTCCGTCTTACAATAACTTTTAATTAATTATATTCTTAATAATCTTGTATAAAAGCAAATGAAACGTGTAGATTTTTTTTCAAATTTATTATGCACACCACTTTTTAACGATAACATATAGAAAACCCATCTTAACTAAGTTTCCCTTGCCTTATGCTAAAGCAAAATTATTGTAGTAGTTTCCAATAAGATAAGTAACTATCATGATAATCAAAAGGTTCAGTGAAGAAGAAAGGTCGTCAATTTATTTGTTGGTTGTCCCATTGCACTGCAACAACTTGAATTGATTCAAATTGTGAAAGGTCTTATGAAGAAATTGCAATTCATTCTGAAAAATAAAAAAATATTGTTCTTATACAAGTTTGTAAAATACAGTGGCATATTATAATAATAATAGTACACATTTTTGCGATATTTTCCTCAAGGGCAAACTAAAAATAATCACATTACATATGCTTTTGTGGAGTGTATATATTTATAAATGTACTAATTTGAAATTCATAAACTTATACAATTATTTAAAGGTAATGACAACTTTTTATTTTTTTTATTAATATAATTATTTAATAAATACTATGTTATTCAGTTTGGAAGTATGAAACATTCAATCAGCAATAAAAATCTGAAGAAGACTTTTCTGCCCTAATACCTTGAGTTAAGGAGGGAAAAAATCCATAAAGCCCTTTCTTTGAAAATTCAAAATTTGATTATTCGATTCTCATTTTTGTAGGAAAAAGATTCATTATGTGTGCTTTGTTTCACATAAAATATATAGTAAAAATCTTTTCAGAAACTTTTATGATACACGAAAAACTTTGTCTTGTATATAGGTTTCTGTAGCACAAATTGGATTCCAGAAACCTCTACAGAAGAACCAGGTTTCGTTTAATACAAAATTGTATAGGACCTTGTTTACTATATACTATTACATTAGATGTCAAAGCTTACATACAATTAATAGATTTTACTAGAAAAAAATACGTTTAAAATTTCAAATTTAATTTTTCAAAATATGCGATCGATCGGTTATATCCCAACTTGGATAAAATATCTGATCAGCATCATAAAATTATAGCCTGTAAAAAACTGGTGTTCAGAAACAAGTTTAATTTGAAGTTGGTTGTAGCTGAGGATGAAATGATATTAAATCTTATTATTTATTATGTTAATGCATGATTAATGCTTGCGACGATTCCGCTTCTTGGCGTCAGACACACCCATCTGAGATAATGCAATAATGCATACTAGCAAAAAGACAGAAACAGTTCTTAGGGATACCATGTTGAAGGTTGAATGCTTTTGAGATATCTTTCACATGGCTTTATATAGTCGAAATATTTACCCATTTGCTTCTTCCCAGTGCTTCAAACAATGACTATCGTAAAATGTTTTCAAAGTGGACCAATGGTAGAAAATCATTCTTTTTGGTTCAAAATTAATATTTTTTAGTTGAATTCTACTATTCTTAATTTTAAATGAAAATATTGTTGGGCTGAAATATAAACTTTTACATTTTTCGTTGAGGGTTCAATTTTTTAAATTAAAAATTCAACTACAGCTATAAAGAATTTTGTGGATTAACGATTTATTATTTTAGTTTTGAATTGATGTGCTTATTAAAAAACATAACTATTTATTCCACCAAAAATTAATTTTGTATACAAATTAATTAAGTTAATTTAAAATGTAATTATGTCTTTTCTTGTTTAAAATTGATTATTATTAAGATAAAAATTGAACTATTTGGTAGAGGCTTAAACTATGTCATTGACAATTCATATTTTTTGGTAGGAAAATCCAATTACTTAGTTGCAAGTTAAACAACTTTCTTAAAGAATAATTTTGTAGTTGTTAATAATTCCCAATTTTTGTTTAAAACATTTCTATGCTTGATAATTTAACCACTCTCTTGAAAATTTCTAGTGGTTTTTTTAATTATCTATAATTGTTAGTGACCTAAAATGAATTAATTTCAATTTTAGTTAAAAATTGCTCTTTATCAGTCAAAAATTCAACTACTTTTTTTAAACAGAATGCATTTTGTTGAAAATTCGACTTTATTGCTACAAAATTAATTTATTTGTTTAAAATGGATCTTTTTAGTCAAATTGACCTGTTTTTTTTTTCGAATTAAAATCATTTTGGTTGAAATATGAGCTATTTTTATTTAAAATGAAAAACTTTGTCAGTTGAAATATCCACTATTACATTTTTTCTAATTGAGTATTCATATTTTTCATTTAAAATTTCACTGCTGGCTTTGTTTCAAATACATTGTTTCGGTTAAACATTTGTGATTTTAATAAAAAAATTATTCTGTTCAGTTGAAAATTCAATTTAAATAAAATTTATTTCGTTTCTTTATGGTTGAAAATTATTGATTTAAATTGAAAATTGATTGATTTCTTCATCGACTGCAAATGGATTTTTTTAGTTGAGAATTCTACTGTTTGGTTGAAGATTCATCCTTTTTACTTTTAAAGTTCGTCTTTTTTGGTAGAAAATAGTTGTTTTTTCTCAATTCAACTAGTGTAGGTTGAACTGCTTTGATAAGAATTAATTAAATTGGATAATGATTTATAATTTCACTTAGGAATTCTTTGCTTTCGCACAAAATTGATTTTTCGTTTTTGTAAAAATACACGTAAATTCTTGAGAAATCATCTTTTTTAGGAGAAAACTGATCATTTTGGCGGAAAACTCAATTTTAAAAAACTAAACTACTTGAGTGAAAGTTAAACTAATCTGGTTAAAAATTTATCATTTTTTTTAATGATGTATCATTTTAGTTAAACATTCATCTGTTTGGTTAAAAATGTTACCCATTTATTTACGAATAAATTTTTTTATACTCAATTGCTTTTTAGTTTAAAATTCATGTTTTTTTGGTTGAAAGTTGAAGTAGTGTGTTAAAAATTAATTTTGTTGTCCTTAATGATTCATAACTTTAGTAGCAGTTTTACATCCTTTGTTTAAAATTAAACTGATTTGTTGAAAATTATTTTTTCTCTTGAAGAGTAATTTTGGTTATTGATAATGTAACTATTCTGTTTTTTCTTTAAAAAATTACAGTGGTTTAATTATTCACATTTTCCTGATTCAAATTTAGAGTGTGGATTGAAAATACGAAATGTCTATACGCATACCGAACAAACTTCGCAATTCGTACCGAAACTTCGGTGCAAATATCTCCTTTACATAGGAATGCATACCGGAAAAATACAACTTGTATCGAAATTCCGGTACACGCGCAATTGAACGTGCCGGAAGCGTGGGATTGTCAATTAGTAATATAAAACTTATAAAAACAAGTTACTAAGGTATTGGGGCTGAAGGTAGCGGATATGAAAGTGAAGTTCCGATGAGATAGGAAAGACTAGAGGAAATTCGCGAAATGATGATAGACGTAATAAGGATTTATGAAGAAAAGAAGGAGAAAAGGGGAGAGGAATTAAAGAAGGAAATTAGGCGGGTAATGGCTGAACGTAAGAAAGAAATAAAAAAAATGGGAAGAAGTGAAAGAAAAGTTATTGGAACAAAAACTAGAGGAGAAGCAGGAAGATAATAATGAAAAGGCAGAGGAGATGCAAGGTAGGATAAAGAAACTAGAAAGATCGAACCGGGATTTTGGTGGGGCCGAGAGTGGGGATAAGGAGGAGGAAAGGCTGGAGAAAATAGAACAAAGAATAGAAATGAAAGAGAGGGAAGAATAAAAAAAAACATACTGCTAAAGCTGAACTAAGAAGGGGAAGAAGTACTAAAAATGATTGAATCGAAGGTAGAGATAGAGGAAGTGAAAAGTGCAGGAAGGGAAGAGCGAATAGGGGAAAGAATGGTACTTGTATGCTTAAAGAAATGGCAACATAAGAGGGAAGTGATGACAAAGAAGAGGATGTTATATGGAAGTCCGGTGAGAATAGACGATGATTTGACATGGGTAGAAAGGAAGATGCAGTATAAGTTAAGGAAAAAAGCGGGAGAGGAAAGAAAAAAGGGAAGAGGAACATGGGTTAAGTATGGGAGAATACAGATAGACGGAGTATGGTGGGATTGGGATAAAGAAAGGGAACAGATAGTAAGAAATGAGGTGCATGGAAACTAGGAGAGGAAGGAACCGGAGATAGTATAATCAGAAATAGTAAGAAGAAAAAAAATGACGAGAAACGAACGTAGGGAGGGATGGAAGATATGTTACTGGAATATAGCAAGATTGGAGAGAACGGATAGGGAGTTTATGAGAAATTCGACACAATGGGATGTAGTCATAATGATGGAGACTTGGCTAGATGAAAAGGGATGGGGAAGTAGTTGGGGGAAGATTACCAGGAGGTTACAAATGGCAAGTGCAAAATGCAAAGAAGAAGATTAAAAAGGGCAGAGCAATGGGAAGAATGGTGAGGGGAGTAAGGAATGAATGTATAACAAGGGAAGATAAGAAATACAGGAAAGAACGAAAAGAAGGATTAATAGTAGAAGAGGTAATGATGAAAGGATAGAAGTGGAAGGTAGTGGGGGTTGATGTGAACGGTGATATGCAGGAGGAAGCAGAGGGGATGAAAGAAATAATTAAAGAAAATAAATAATATATTAGGCTGATAATAGGTGAGGATTTCACTTCGGGAACAGGAGATAGAGGAGGAAGGGAATGGGGAGAAGAGAGAGGAAGAAAATCTAAAGATAATGTACTAAATAGGGAGGGAAAAAAGTTGCTGAAGACCTTGTAAACGGAAATATAGAAGGAGATGAGAAAGGAGAATATACGCACTCAGTAGGTGAAAGGGGAACGGTAATTGATTATGTAATAGTGTATGATGAGCTAAGAGAGAAGGTTAAGAAACTAGAGGTAGGTGATTATATTGATTCGGGTCACTTTCCCTTAATAGTGACATTATAGTTACGAAAAAGTGAAAGCAATATAAATAAAAGCGGAAAAATGTAAAAAGTGTAGGGAAAGGGGATTGGTCATCGGAAGGAAAAGAACAGTTAAGAGAAAAGGTCAGAAAAGTTATATAGGGAGGCGAATATAGTAGAGAAAGAGATGAGGAAGAGGGTATATCAAAGGAAGAAATATTTAAGGTTTTTGAAATAATGAAGAATGGAAAGGCACCTGGTGTAAATGAGATTCCAAATGAAGAATGGAAATATCGAGGGCAGGAACTAGAGGAGTGGGCATAGATAATGTGTGATAGTGTATTGGGAGGAGAGGAGTGGCCAGAGTTATGGAAAGAAGAAGTAGTTATACCAATAGGAAAGAAAGGCAAAGGAGAGGAGGTTAAAGATTATAGGCGGGTAACGCTGATGCTAACACTGTATCAAGTATATGTAACTGTTTTCTCGAAGAGATTGAAGATAGAAGTTGAAGAAAAGAAGATAGAGTCACCGAATCTGACAGGGTTTAGAAGAGGAATGGGGGTAATGTTCAACATATATGTTCTGAACTATCTAGTAAATAAGAAGATTAAAAGGGTGAAAGTATGAGAGCAAGAAGGAGATAGTTTCTGGTTGGCTAGATGTGTGAGGCAAGGATGTCCTCTGAGCCCACTTTTATTTAATTTATTAATATGACACTTGGAAGAAGAAATAAGTAGAAAAAGATTGGGAATGAGTTAGGATAGGAAAGAAAAAGATATATACATTGGCATATGCAGATGACATAGTGTTGATGGCAGAGGGATATATCTTGCAAACGAATGGATATCATACAGCTCACATAAGAGAAAGGATACAAAAGCAGCAGGGGTAATGGAACAGATATGGAAAAGAGGAAGAAGGTTAAATAAATTGGAGAAGGAGGAAGTGGCTATTTGATACACTGTTATGGCCGGTATTAGGTTATGAAGCAGAGATATGGGGATGAAAAGAAAGGGAAGATATTGGGAGTTTACAAAAAAGGTATATAAATACACTAGGGGCAGACTGGAGGACGCCAGGATATATGGTGAGAGAAGAAGCGCAAAGGGATAAGTTAAGTATTTGAGTGGGAAAGAGGGCATGGAAATTTTAGACGAAGTTGAGGGGGGGAAAGGGAGGGTAGTCGGCGAGAAAGTGTTTGATGGAGGTAGAAGAGAGGAGAGAGAGAGGAGAGAGAGTGGAGAGGGAGGGCGACGGGACTGGAGTAAACTATGAAGAATTGGAAAAAAGTGAGAGGGAAACACAATTAATAGAAAGATGGGGAATGATTGAGGAATCAAGATACAATAAATGGTGTAAGATGATAAAAAAGGAAGGAGTACCAAAGTATTTAGAAAAGGGATGTAGGAGAGGAATGGAAGATAAAGGAAGCTGGCAAGAGAATGTGGTTAAGATTCTAGGGGAGGATGGATTAGGAGAAGAATGGATGAAGGAGTTGGAGGGTGCTAGAGAAGCGAATGAGAGAGAATCAAAGAATGCATGTGAAAAATGCAAATGGAGGTATAAAAAAGTGAAAGAAAAAGAAAACGGAAGTCACTTAGATTACATGCGAAAATATTGTAAGTAATTGTAATGTAAAAGTTAAGTAGACTAAGATGCGTTTGCGTTCTCATGCTCTCTCTCTCTCTCTCTCTCTCTCTCTCTCTCGCTTGCACTCTCGCTTTCGTTCGCTCGCTCAATCGTTTGCCAATAAGTCCTAAATTGCGATATCACAGGAAATAGAGATAAGGAACTAGATATAAGACTTTATGTAAATAGTTGTTTAGTTTTGGGAACGGACTAAATTTTGTTATTATAACTTTCTGCTGATAATTTCAGTTTTTTTCAAAAAAGGGATCAGACTAATCCTCCTGGAAACTCAGTACCAATTTTATGAAAAAATTTTGAGTAATCATCTCGAAATTCGGGACGAGGAGATACTTTTTGCTTTTGTTATTTCCCTAAAAATCAAAAATAAGTTTGGAAATTTGGAAATTTTGATTTGCCAAATTGATAACACCAATCATTTGGGAGGCATTGAGTATGAAATGGTTAATTTAAAATATATGATTACAAATAATTAAATTTTAATTATCGATTCTTGAATGGTTTTAGCTTTTACGCAAATACAAATTTTGAAATACAAATTTTTAAGCAGATCTGGACTTGAAAAAATGATATTAGTTTATTTCTTCGTAGAATAGTTCAAAAAAGGGGTTGATAATCAAAAAACTGCTTTTTAAAACAGCGCATTTTAATGCTTTTTCAGAATTTCTTAATTATGCTGGTTATGAATTACAAGTTCTGCAAATTAAAAACGTTATTTCCGTTTTGTAGAATTGAATTTGAACTTTTGCATTAAAATATATTTTTCCAAGTTAGCCGTTTTGAAAGTTATGCATTTCAAATTGGAGAATATTAAAGGATATATAAATTTGATATTGTACCACTTATCAGTACCATGGTCAATTCAAAGAATACAAGTTTTTCCATTTTTCTAGCTTCATCTTTCAAACTGATAACTTTGAAGTATTCCCTATCTATAGCTTGTTTATTATCAAAGGCTTTCCATTTTTATTTATTCAATTATTTTAAGTTTTGAATGAAAAATTGTTGATTTTCAAACGTTATTCAAAATAAAATGAACAGTTCAAATTTTATGTTCTACAATTCTCAAAAATTTTGATTAATTAGTTATTTATAATATCAGAAGATTTCTTTATTTAAAATATTTTTAGTCACGAAGAAAATGAAGAGCTTATTAACTGTAAAGAAAAAGTAAAGAAACGTAGTAAGAATAACGTTAAATCTGTTTATTTTCGAAACTTTCGTTTCCGAAAAAGGATTACCTACGATTAATTTAAAATCCACAATATCGATTTATTTTGACACGATGATTACGAATATGATGTTAAAAATAGGCCACAATTTAATTATCAAGGTCACAGCCTCCAAAAACTAGTTTTAAACAGATTTTTTGCGACTATTCTGAAATTTGTTGATCTAAAAAGATGATTTAAATTAAAAGATGTAGAGCCTCAAAAATACATCTTTGCTTTCATATACATTTCTTCTCTGTAACTATAAGCTTACTAGAAAAACGAGATTTTCCAAGCATTGTTTTCGGCAATTTTTATGATTTTGTTTTAATTTGCTTCCTTTCTTCTCTGATCTTTGCTCTTCCTTTCTTCTTTTGCAAATACGTATAACTTTTTGTCAACATCCTGGAAAACAACAACTTGTATCGTTTTGGGAATAATCGAAAGGGAACTACATCATTAAACAAAAATTTGTGCAAAACATATTTGATTTCAATACAAATGCGCTGTTAGTGATTGAAGATTTTTTTTCAAATAGATGTATTAAAATAGATTTTACAGTTTTTGAGAAGAATGGATGAAAGAAACAGTTTTGTGCATTTCATGTTTCACTTTATATTTTTCATTTGTCATAGTCTTTGTTAGCAAATTTACGTCTTATTTCTGAGTTCAGTTAAAGATAGCTTCGATACATGACCTGAATTTAATAACGAAAACAATAAATGGTGAAAAATAAAAACCGAAGTATTGAACATAAAAGTTCAAATGATATGTAGTCATCTAGGTAAAGTCTGACATCGCCCCTGTTCCACTTTTCGAAACACGTTTGTTTGTAGCCTTCAACTTTCGTTTGCCATCAGCTTAATTCGGTTCTTATTTTATAGAAAAAATAATCATTTTGTTTCTCCTCACAAGAGCAGAAAAATATACTGTCAACATTGTCATTTTAATAATGTTTAAATTATAATAATTCGAATTTTTTAAAAACTTTCATTTTTCACAAATCATTGTTTTTGTTATTATCTATGAAACTGCACAAGGCCAATGTCACAGTGCCCCACATTTAGAAGCCTATATTGAGAGCATATGTTTAAAGCAAATGCTAAAGAAATAATAGGACATATCTCGTAATTTCAAATTGGCGTAACTTGGTAAAGATAAATTGTAATTGAACTCTGTTACTCTCAAATTAAAGAGATAGAGCAATAATATATGATACCACTAAAGAAAAAATTCCAACAAATTTCGTGTCTTCTGTACATAACTGTAAAAGTAGCCAAAAACGCCATTTTTTGGGTACATAACCTCAAATATCTTAAAATCCTGACGTGATGGGCCAATTCTGACCCTGGATTCCGATTCTACGTGAAAAGTTACTTCGGAAATGACCCTCCACTTTCCAAAAACTTACATGGCCCCATTATATGCAGGACTGTGTTATTGTTTATTTATTAAGAAACCTGTAACTTTTTTTTATAGAACTTTGAACAAAAAATCATCTGTCACATTGCGATACTGTCAGACAAAATCTTTATGTCACTTTCATAATGTAAAATTTCACATTCCCTTTCACGGAACTGGATGATACTTGTTTTTGAGGTCTATCCATTCATCGTCGGCACTTAATAAAAATCGCTAAAAATTATTATAATGAAATAAGCAATTGGGGGAGCTTTTTCGTTTTTTCGTCGCCCATTACATATAATAGGTACCCCAAAAAATTACCAGTCGTAACAAAAAACGTTCTAAAAGTGTAAAAACAACCTTAAGATATTTCCGAATTTTAAATTAATTATTTAACACTTAAAAAAATCCCTTCTATAATATCCCCCGAAAACTATCCTTCCATGTATACTGCCGCACAAAAATTTTAGGCCACCCCTTTTTTTATGACTGAATATATTCTCATAACTTAAATTATACCACAACTAATGTAAATTTCAATGTTTTCTTAAATTTGGAATAACTTCCGAAATAATCAATATTTTCCAATGTTCTTGAGCTCATGTGGAAGGTATTTTTTCATTGTATCACAACAGCTTACGAACATGAATTTAAACAATTCTTTTCGATTTTCAAGAACTTGAAGTTGTAATTAAAAAGTTGGAAAACTTTGAAAACATCCTATCTGTAGGCAAATCAGAATAAAAGGTAAATAAATATATATTTTGAGGAAATTACATAGAAACTTCATGATTATATGTTTCATATATTTTACAACAATATTTTGGTATTGAAGTTATTGAAAATTTTGAAATTTACACTATTTTTGGAATATCTGCTTAAAAAATTAGACAAATTGGCTTAACTATGGGCTTATTTTATACAGAATTTCGAAAACAATCAATATTTTAAAAAGAAATTTTGTTAGCTTTCCTGTAATTAAAATTAAGAAATTTTATTCAGTCATAAAAAAAGAGGTGGCCTAAAACTTTTGCAAAGCAGTTCACGTAGCATAATTTACATATACTTGTATAAAATGCATGTTTAATACAATAGAAGTTCTTCAATACAAACTTCTATATATATGACACTGCATTATATATAATGCAGCTCAAGATTAAACACTGTTGTATGAAATTTCGCAATCTAAAATAACAAAATTTGGAACAATTGCAATTTGAATGCAGATTTCTAAAGCTTAATTTTTCCAAGTTTTAGGGTTAAAGTTTTCCATATTTAAATAACTAAATTTAAAAAAAAATCTGAACCTTTTTAAATTATGAATTATTGAACTATTAAGAATTCTAATTCTAGAAAATGTAATAATCTGATTGAAATATTTTTATTTTTTTACCTTATTCTATTACTTGAAATACAAATTTTTAAGCAGATCTGGACTTGAAAAAATGATATTAGATGAATTTGCAAGAAATGTGAGAAGAAAGTCAACATGAAAGCCATACATTAGAAAAGGAGCGAAACAAATTCTAAAAAAAGTTTTTTTGTTATCTCTTGTGACTTTTTTCTACTTTAATTTTTTGTTTTTAATCTTACTTTTTACGATTAAAAGAAAGTCTACTTGTCCTATCTAAAAATTATTAATAAAGAATTTGAAAATCCTTTTTGGTTCAATTATTGTTTCGTACCTTGAGTCTTTTTGCAAAAATTTTTATATATTTTATCAATTTAATATTTTTAGAATCAAATAAAAACTACTTATTTTATCAAAAAATAGTTAATAACAATTTTGTAGATCTTATTTTCGTGCACGTTTTTTGTTTTTTTTTTCATATTTTTCCTTATGTCCATAGTTTGGACGTCAAGTGGAATTTTTGACTTTTGATTATTGTTTGTGGAACAAAAATGTGGATTTTCCAAATAATTCATAAAGTTGTTATAATAATCTTGCAGGGCTTTAAAAAGGCAACGATATATTTATTAAGTTTTTTTTTAAACTTGCGTTGCTTGGCTTAAAATGGTAATTTTCGGTTTACTACGAATAGCCGTACATAAATTTAGAAAAAAGGTCTCAAAAATGTTGAAAATGCTTTTACTTTTTGAATTTTTTTCTAAAATAGCTGACTGGCGAATTCTTCCCTATTTTACACTCTAATACAGTGGACAAATCGGATAATTTCTTCAAATGTTACCGTGTTTCCAGACGAAAACGATGACGAGAAATGATGACACGGACGACAACGACAGACAGACCCCGACGTAAAAATTATCTTTTCTGACTCAGGGGGCCTCAAAACGTGGAAATATGATGGAAACCGTGAAAGTCATTTTGCATACGAAACCAATACCTTCTCGTTATGATGAGAATGTGAAAATGGTACTCAGAAAAGGGTGAATTATAACTTATAGAATATATTTCAGAACTTAGAGAATCGAAACAAAATGAAGATAAAGAAATAGTAGACATTCGAAAGAGATCCAAAAACCACTAATCTTATGGATATATAATTTACTTTTTACGCTCTTTGTCCTAAATGCGCTGAATGTGTGAATGAGACCCTAGTTCGAAGAGACATAAGGAGTCACAGAAACACGAGAGCCTGCATCAAAAAATGCATGGACATAAAAGAAGCTAGAGAAGTATGCCAGGACAGGAAAGTATGGCGGCAAATAGTTAATAAAAAGAGTGTCAGTAGAGTGAATGATGCCTGAAATAAAAGACCTTGGCCACTAGTGGACCCAAGTGGGGAACCTTACATAACGACTTAGTGGGGTTCTTCGCTTGGGGTGATTGCTAAAGAGATTGATCAGCAACCTGGGTCGGAGCAGTGTCGCGGAACGAACGTGTTATTTACTTAAATAGCACGAGAATTCTGGATCAATCTAAAAAATCTCTATTCCTTTCACACACTACTCCTTTCCCCTACCGAGTGAGTCACGCCTACCCCGAAAGGGAAATGGCTTAATGGTGCAATAATAATAATAATAATAGTAATATATATATATAACTTTGATATTATAGTTTGATATTCTACTTATTTAAAGTATTTGAGGTCATAAAAAAATTAAAAATTTATTTACTGTATAGAAAAATTAAAAAAACGTAGTAAGTAAAACGTCAAATGTATTCATTTACAAAATATTAGTTTTCGAAAAAGATTTACCCTCCATTAATTTAAAGCCCACGATATTGATGTATTTTGACACGCTGATTACGAATATAATATCAAGTATCAAGTTCAAAACCCCAAGGAACTGGTTATAAACCGATTTTTCGCTTCTATTATGAAATTTTATGGTCTTATAAAAAGATCTCAAATAAAAGATGTAGAACCTAAAAACATACATCTGTGATATCATATACATAACTCCTAGTTGTCTTCGGTCATTTTCATACTTTTTAGAATGTGCTTCATTTTTTTATTATTTTCACTCTTCCTTTTATCTTTTTTAAAAATATTTTTTGCAACTGCGCATTATTTTCCTGCTACCGGCCTAAATAACAACCTATATTGGTTTGAGAATGATATAAAGACCGTACTTCATCATTTAAAAAAGAAAATTGTGCTGAAACATATTTTAC
>NC_046660.1:105844246-105847617 GCF_010883055.1 Belonocnema kinseyi | reverse complement strand
TAATAAATGTATTTAAATAGCTTTTACAGTTTTTGAAAAGAATGGATATGAAGAAAAAAAAACAGTTTTGTCAATTTCCTGTGTGACTTTATATTTTTCACTTCTCATAATCTTTGTTAGCGAAATAGGGAATGTAGAATGTGAAATTATATGTAGTCATCTAGGTAAAGAGCCTTTGTCCTGCTTTTCGAAACACGTTTGGTTTTAGCCTTAAATTTTCGACTGCCATCAACTCAATTCGGTTTAAACCTTTTTTTCACAAAATTCTTCTATGTAAAAGGTTCTTATTTTATAAATAAAAATATATTTTTATCTCGATTCTTCCCAAAAGAACAAAAAGACATTAGTACTTCACACACGTGTATCTCTACTGCTGATTCGGAATTATAACTGATCAATATTTCAAATCTATATAATTTTTCGTTGAAAATCACTTATTTAATATGCCTTTGTTGAATTATTGTTTATAGCACGAAATAAATAGGAGTCAGTTTTTATTGGTTTAAAATAGTCACCTCCGCTTTATGATAAAATAATAAAATAGAGAGAAGCGGTGGGAAGTCTCTGCCAGACTTTACCTAGATGACTTTCTATAATTTCACATTTTTCATTTCACGTTTAAAGTTTTGTTTCTCACATCTCATTGTTTTTTGCTATTACCTATGAAAACGTACTAGGCCAAAGTCATAGTGCCCCACATTTAGAAGGTTATGCTGAGAAAGGTCATCCGTCTCCGTATCGCCGAAAATTTGCAACCTAAGGCGATGTATTCTTTTCATTTCTGGAGTAAATACATGACCCATTTTATGTGAAGGTTAGTATGCCCATAACGGCGCATCAAAAAATTTTTTTTTTGAAAAATTGACTTTTTGAAAGTTTGAGATAAAACATAAGTTCGCACAACGCGGTCAAGGGTTAAAATTACGAAAATAGTATTTTTCTCGTCATTTTAAGCCATTAATTTTACTTTCTGTCATTGGTGAACAGAAAAAGTTGCCGAACTAGAAATTATGAATTCGGTATATTTTGGTGGAAGGCAAGGGAAACGAGGATTTCACCTATATTAAAATGAACGATGCAACGATATAAGAAAGCGATAAACCCTTTCTTTTCTTGTTTCTTTTCATCTAGTTTTAACCCGCTACTTTCTGAACTCATTTTTGGTCCGCCTCAATAATTCGACCATTTTTTCCTGTTAGAGCCTCCAATTCTCCTTAACAATATTCATGTATAAATTATTCTAATTGAATCAAACTGATATTTGAAATATAAAAGTATTTCAAATGACGTCTTAGATTTTTAAAATTATTCACACATGTACTTGGCTTTGTGTCATCTATTTAATTACTTTACCTGTACTTATTTAATATTTGTTTACACTTAGCGCATAATATTTATGTTCAATAATGGTGAAACATTGACCTCTAATTTAGCTGCAATCACGTTACTAGCAACATTCTTTAGGGCGTATCGTTAAAAAAAAAGTTGTTAGCGCAAATTTCAAATAGCAACGAAAACTTTCACAAAAACGACGCACTTCTTCAAATCAGAAAAAATAGTTTGGAGCAAGAGGATTTGTACATATGTAGGAAAAAATTAATTAATGATTAATTATTAATAATTCATATTATTAATTAATCATTAATAAATAATAATTAATATTTGATAATTAATCATTAATAATCAATAATTAGTAACTAATAATTAATCTTTATTAATTGATAATTCATAATTAATAATTTATAACTAATATTTAATCATTATTAATTAATAATTGATTATACACACAAATCGTGCTGAAAAAGGTTCTAAACGTGTAACAAAATCCTAAACGACTTCTATAAAACGCGTTAAAAATAATAATAATCAGAAAATACTGTTAGCAGGTATTGTTTGACATGTTTTGCTTTCCAATGACATATAATACGTTTCCCGAGAAACTACCCCTAAGTCATACATACAAAGTGCTTGTAATTAAAAACGTTCTAAAAGTGTAAAAGAAACCATAAACAAGATAAAGTTATTTCCGAACTTTAAATGAATTACTTGAAAATTTAAAAAAATCCCTTTTATAATATCTCCCTTAAACTATTCTTCCACATAAATGTAAGTAGTAGAATTTTCATATACTTGTATAAAATTCATGTTTAATAAAATAGAAATTATTGAGTGCAAACTTATAAAGCTGACACTGCAACATATATAATGCATCTCAAGATTAAGCACTGTGGTATGACATTCTTTAATCTAAAATAATAAAATTTTTAACAATTGCAATTTAAAATATACAAATTTCTAAATCTTGAATTTTCCAATTTTTAAGGTTTAACTTATCCATATTTAAATAACTAAATTTTTAATAAAATTCAAAACTTTTTAAGTTTCAAATTGTCTAACTGTTCAGATGTCTAATGCCCAAAAATTTAAGACTTTAATCAAAGTATCTTAAATTCTTTACATTGTTCTAGTCCTTTCAATCAAAATTTTTAAGCAAATATGGAATTAAAAAAATGATATTAGATGAACTTACAAGAAATGTGAGAAAAAAGTCAACATGAAAGCTGTAAATCAGGAAAGGACTGAAACAAATTCTAAAAAAGTGTAAAAATGATACGCTTGGCCAATATGCGCCTAGTTTAACTATAATATTTTTACCATTTCAATAAATGCATATGATTGCATAAATTTAAGCATAAAATATGCATCCTAGTATGCATAAAATATGCCTAGTATGCATAAAATATGCATTCTATGCATCGGGTAATCCGGCCAAAAAGCTGTTAAGAAATGTTGCTTCAGGCGAGAAGTTGGTAACTTGTTTTGTCTTTTAAGGCCATGTGATGAGTGTAACAGCTGATCAAGTCAGCCCTAAGATCAATATTTTTTCACCCATATTGAAAAATAAAAGTTTAAATAACGCGGAAGTTTTTTTCAGGAAATGTTAATAAATATTAAAGGATCGTTTGTGTCTTTGCAAAGAGTTGGAAGAAGAAAAAAGTTTATTTATGCAAATAATGATTATCGACGGACACATTTAGGTTTTACAGCAGGAGTTTGACTTTTAACTTTCTCTGACGGTAATCATGCAATCTGTTTTACCCACAGACCCCTAGAAGTTCGAAGTTGTCTACTCGTTGCGCTAGTGCTGCTTTGACACAGCTGATACAGACTAATACGTATGTCAGACCAAATATGTTTATTTGCATTTCAAGTGCAAACATTAGTTTTTGCTTTATTTGTGCATAATGTTCGTGAGCGATTTTTGTTGTTTTGTCCCATTTTACTAAATATCAGAGAGAAATAGAGAGTCACAATGCATTAGAAATATCAGTTGATAGAAACATGGCGCCCCCTACTCGACCGTATACCCT
>NC_046660.1:105837492-105844146 GCF_010883055.1 Belonocnema kinseyi | reverse complement strand
AAATAGCACGAGAATTCTGGATCAATCTGAAAAATCTCTGTCCCATCCACACACTACTCCTTTCCCCTGCCGAGTGAGTCACGCCTACCCCGAAAGGGAAATTGGCTTAATGGTGTAATATGTATACATACATATGTCGGTTTTGAATCCACGAATGATTCCACGACTCGGTCGGTGTGCAAAGAAACTGCACCACCGACAATGACCAACATTAGGTAAATGAAAGTGGCCCTCAACCCTTAACATGTGTGCGTCGCGTGGCCATCGTAGGTATATCGCACGTACACAACTTGATATCGGCTTTAACTCAGGCAGATTTAGAATTGAGATTGTTGGTATTTTGCTGTTCGATCCCGATGCAAGCAATTTTGTGACAGATACAATCTGACAGATAAATGAGTCAATTTCGTGTGTTTTTAACTGTCCAGTGTTTCACCTTAAAATCCGTTTGTACATTTTGTACATTTTGTACATTTTGTATATTTGTGCTATAATTATTATCCATAGCTGGTTCAATTTAATGCCAGATTAAGCAAATCTGCAAATACCTCAAGAAATTGTAGGTTATGTTTCTATGTTTACCTTTCAGCTCCACTCTCCTCATCATTCTTTTCAGGTTCTTTTTTTTCAGAATTATCACACCAGGTTCGATCGAAAAATCGTTGGATTATCAACATTAACCCCTAAATATTTGACTTAAAAAAGAAAGTCAACCACATATTTTAAGTGACAAAAAATTAAAGAAATGTACAACTTCAAGTCGGGTGGTCACTGACTGGTAAAACCGGGAACTATAGCCCAGATTCTTGAACACCAAGAAGTACCTTAGAGTTTAGAGGAAAACCCGGAATTTTCCAAATTAATTTTTTACTTTTGTTGATTTTATCTACATTTTCCTAAAAAGTAATCTTTTTTTTGGGTGCCAAAATCAACTACATTGATGAACACTCGTCTATTTCGAACAGCTAGTTAGATCTTTTAGGTTTTAAATTAGAAACAGTTAAATTCATTAAAAAAATACGAATTTTCAACGAAATACATAAATTCTATGCTAAGAAAAAGTAATTTGAAAAACAAACAGTTAAATATTCAGTTAAAAAAATTAATGAAAAAAAGAAGATTTTTCAACAAAAGAAATTAATTTTGAACTAATTGTAAGATTACGAATCTTTTACAAATAAAATGAATTTTAAAGAAATTAGTTCAACTTAATGGGTTGAATTTTCAACAAAATACTTGAATTCTCAACTAAAACAAATTAGTTTTCAACCAAACAATTCAATTTTTAACCAAATAGTTAAATTTTCATTTAAAAAATTGAGTTTTAACCCAGAATATAAATTTTCAACAAAAGAGATGAATTATGAAGAAAGTAGTTTAACTTTCAACCAAAGAGTGGAATTTTCAATCAAAGAATATCAATTTTTTACAAAAAACGCAATAGTTGATATTTCAGCCAAAGAAGATTTTAAATTATAATTTAATAAAAAATTAATTTTCAACCAAAATAAGATTTTTAAATAAAATACTTCAATTTTTAACAAACGATGAATTTTCAACTAAGATTAAGAATCTTCAACCGAAACAATGAGTTTTGAAGAAAGTAGTTCAACTTTCAACCAAAAAGTTGAATTTACAATGTAAGAAGATGATCTTTCAACAAAAAACGTAATATTTGATATTACAAACAAAAAAAGATTTTGTTTAAATTAGACACAGTTAAATTCATTCAAAAAATATGAATTTTCAATGAAATATTCAAGTTCTCAACTAGGAAAAATTAATTTAAAAACAAACAATTGAATATTCAGTTACAAAAATTAATTAATGAAAAATGTTTCACTAAAAGAAAGACATTTTTAACTAATTTTAGTTCAATTTGTAACCATATAGTTAAATTTTCACTTAAAAAATAGAGTTTTAACCCAGAATATAAATTAAAAAAAAAAAAGAAGTTTAAACTGAGATTATGAATCTTTAACCAAAAAGATGAATTTTGAAGGAATTAGTTCCACTTTCAACCAAAAAGTTGAATTTACAATCTAAGAAGATTATTTTTTAACGAAAAATCTAATATTTGATATTACAAACAAAAAAAGATTTTGTTTTAAATTAGAAACAGTTTAATTCATTCAAAAAATACGAATTTTCAACGATATTCTTGAATTCTCAATTTAGAAAAATTGATTTTAAAACAAAGAGTTAAATATTCAGTTAAAAAACTAATTAAATTTTTTTTTTACTAAATTAAATAAATTTTTAACTAAAAGTATGATTATGAATCTTTAACCAACAAACTGAATTTTAAACAAAGTAGTCCTACTTTCAACAGAGTTGAATTTTGTACCTAAAACATTGAATTTTTAATTAAAATACTTAAATTCTCAACTAAAACAAATTATTTTTCAACCAAACAATTCGATTTTTAACCAAATAGTTGAATTTTCTGTTAAAAAATTGAGTTTTAACCCAGCATATAAATTTTCAACAAAGATTATGAACCTTTAATAAAAAATAAATGATGAAACAGTTAAATGTATGTGAAGTATACGAATTTTCAACAAAATACTAGAATCCTTAACTAAAAAAATTAATTTTTGACTAAACAGTTGAATTTTCTGTCAAATAGTTAAATTTCCAGTTTAAAAAATTAATTTTAACCAAAAAAATATTTCCACAAAGAAGTATCGTTTTCAACCAAAAAGACGTACTTTCAACTAAAATTTAGAATCTTTATCAAGGAAAAATATATGAATTTTAAAGAAAGTAGTTCAAATTTTAACTCTTTCGTTTAAAAATTCAACTATTTTGTTGAACATTATTCCAATTTCGACAGAAACTTTCATCGGTTAAATTAAAAACTCGATTTTTAATTTGAAGATTTTTACTAATAAATTTTGCAATCAAAATTAATCTCTTTCGTTTAAAAATTCAACTGTTTTCTTGAACATTATTCCATTTTCGACAGAAGCTGTCATCTTTGAAATGAAAAACTCGATTTTTGATTTGACCGAAAAAATATACATCTATATAATATTTCCAGAATGTCAGCAGCTTACAATTAATAATTATTACAAGATATTACAAAAATCCAAATAACTTTGGATTTGATGAATAGTCCAGAATGGAAAAAGGATAGCTTAAAATAAAATATGATTCTTCAGTATGAAAAAGCTTTCAATACTTTTACTTGATTAAATAGCAATAGAAAATGGAAAAAGCTAAAAAATGTAGAAACTTTGGCCAAGAGTCGAAATTTAAATGAAGGCAATTTTGTACTTATAGGGTGTGAGACTAATCGACTTTTATGAAGATTAATCGACGTAAAATTAAACTAATGATAGTGCCTAAATGCATATAAAATTGACTCCACTTCTACAAACTTGGTTTTCGTAAGATATCTTGAATCGGATCTGATTTGGGAATCTACAGAAGTTCATGCCTGAAAAGAAGAAAATTTAATGTTTTTTTGTAGGTAAATGAATCCTAATTCTGTTTAGGGGCCGTGCATACATTAAGTCATCCTTTTTGGTTGAAAATTCAATTGTTTTCTTGAAAATTCGTTTTTTGACTTAAAAATTCATTTTTTTGTTTGTAGAAATTTCATCTTTCTTGTTTAAAACTGGAAATATTTGATTAAAACTTCATCCTTATGACAAAAAACTAATCTTTTTCGGTTTCAAATTAACTTTTATGTTGAAAATTCACAATTTCGGATTTGAAAATTTGTATTTTCGCCTCAATAATGCAGTAATTTTTTAGTTAAAGATTCGTAATTTCAGTTAAAAATTCATTTATTTTTTAAAAATTCAACTATTTTGTTGATAAATCGTTTTTTTCTAGATAATTTTTTTTATTGTAAATTTAACTATTTAACTTTTGTTTGTAAATGTATATTTTTTAATTAGAGTTTTAATTATTTGTTTGAAAATGCATTTATTTTGTTAAAAATTTGACTTTTTGGTAGAAAATTAATCCTCTGGGCTGAAAATTTAACTTTTTAATTGAAAAATGCATGAGATTTATTGAGAAGATGTATTTTTTGTTAGAAAATCGCGTTTTTTTGTTGATAAAAATGCAACTGTTTGGCGGAAAATTAGTCTTTGTTAGTTGAGGATTCAAATATTTTATTAAAAATTTCAATTTCATCTCTTTTGCTTAAAATAAAACTACTTTACTAAAAATTAGTTTTTTTGTTGTTTAACGTTTATTTTTTCATTGCTAATTTAACTATTTGGTTGAAAATGCAACTGTTTTTGATTTAAAGTTAAATATTTGGTTAAAATTTGAACTACTTTCTTTAAAATTCATATATTTTTGTTTGTTAAAGATTCTAAATTTTAGTTGAAAATACGTCTTTTTGGTTGAAAACGATACTTCTTTGTGGAAATATTTTTTTGGTTAAAACTAATTTTTTAAACTGGAAATTTAACTATTTGACAGAAAATTAAACTGTTAAGTTGAAAATTAAGTTTTTTAGTTCAGGATTCTAGTATTTTGTTGAAAATTTGTATAGTTCATATACATTTAACTGGTTCTTCATCATTTATTTTTTATTAAAGGTTCATAATCTTTGTTGAAAATTTATATTCTGGGTTAAAACTCAATCTTTTAACTGAAAATTTAACTATTTGGTTAAAAATCGAATTGTTTGGTTGAAAAATAATTTGTTTCAGTTGAGAATTTAAGTATTTTAATTGAAAATTCAACGTTTTAGGTAGAAAATTCAACTCTGTTGAAAGTTGGACTACTTTCTTTAAAATTCAGTTTGTTGGTTAAAGATTCATAATCTTACTTTTAGTTAAAAATTTATATATTTTAGTAAAAAAAATTTCTTATTTGTTTTTTAACTTAATATTTAACTGTTTGTTTTAAAATTAATTTTTCTTATTTGAGAATTCAAGAATATCTTTGAAAATTCGTATTTTTTGAATGATTTTAACTGTTTCTAATTTAAAACAAAATCTTTTTTTGTTTGTAATATCAAATATTAGATTTTTCGTTAAAAAATCATCTTCTTAGATTGTAAATTCACCTTTTTGGTTGAAAGTTGAAATAATTCCTTCAAAATTCATCTTTTTGGTTAAAGATTCATAATCTCAGTTTAAACTTCTTCTTTTTTTGTCTTTTTTTTAAACTTATATTCTGGGTTAAAACTCAATTTTTTAACTGAAAATTTAACTACATGGTTAAAAATTGAACTAAAATTAGTTAAAAATGTCTTTCTTTTAGTGAAACATTTTTCATTAATTAATTTTTTTAACTGAATATTCAATTGTTTGTTTTTAAATTAATTTTTACTAGTTGAGAATTTAAATATTTCATTGGAAATTCATATTTTTTGAATGAATTTAACTGTTTCTAATTTAAAACAAAATCTTTTTTTTGTTTGTAATATCAAATATTACGTTTTTTGTTGAAAGATCATCTTCTTAGATTGTAAATTCAACTTTTTGGTTGAAAGGTAAACTACTTTCTTCATAATTCATCTCTTTTGTTGAAAATTTATATTTTGGGTTAAAACTCAATTTTTAAAATGAAAATTTAACTATTTGGTTAAAAATTGAATTGTTTGGTTGAAAACTAATTTGTTTTAGTTGAGAGTTCAAGTATTTTGTTGAAAATTCAACTTGTTGGTTGAAAGTTGTACTAATTTCTTTAAAATTCATTTTATTTGTAAAAGTTTTGTAATCTTACCATTAGTTCAAAATTAATTTCTTTTGTTGAAAAATCTTCTTTTTTCCATTAATTTTTTTAACTGAATATTCAACTGTTTGTTTTTCAAATTACTTTTTCTTCGCTGAGAATTTAAGTATTTCGTTGAAAATTCGTATTTTTTAATGAATTTAACTGTTTCTAATTTAAAACCTAAAGGATCTAACTAGCTGTTCGAAATAGACGAGTGTTCATCAATATACTTAATTTTGCTACCCAAAAAAAGATGACTTTTTAGGAAAATGTAGATAAAATCAACAGAAGTAAAAAATTAATCTGGAAAATTCCGGGTTTTCCTCTAAACTTTAAGGTACTTCTTGGTGTTCAAAAATCTGGGCTATAGTTCCCGGTTTTACCAGTCAGTGACCACCCGACTTGAAGTTGTACATTTCTTTAATTTTTTGTCACTTAAAATATGTGGTTGACTTTCTTTTTTAAGTCAAATATTTAGGGGTTAATGTTGATAATCCAACGATTTTTCGATCGAACCTGGTGTGATAATTCTGAAAAAAAGAACCTGAAAAGAATGATGAGGAGAGTGGAGCTGAACGGTAAACATAGAAACATAACCTACAATTTCTTGAGGTATTTGCAGATTTGCTTAATCTGGCATTAAATTGAACCAGCTATGGATAATAATTATAGCACAAATATACAAAATGTACAAAACGTACAAACGGATTCTAAGGTAAAACACTGGACAGTTAAAAACACACGAAATTGACTCATTTATCTGTCAGATTATATCTGTCACAAAATTGATTGCTTGGGGATCGAACAGTAAAATACCAATAATCTCAATTCTAAATCTGCCTGAGTTAAAGCCGATATCAAGTTGTGTACATGCGATATACCTACGATGGCCACGCGACGCAAACATGTTAAGTGTTGAGGGCCACTTTCATTTACCTCATGTCGGTCATTGTCGGTGCTGCAGTT
>NC_046660.1:105800282-105837392 GCF_010883055.1 Belonocnema kinseyi | reverse complement strand
CCATCACGGGTATACGGGCGTGTAGGGGGCGCCATGTTTCTATTAACTGATATTTCTAATGCATTGTGACTCTCTATTTCTGTCTGTAAATATAAACCTCATAAGTAGCCCATTGACAACATTGCAAATTGCGTGCAGGGTTTGACAACAGCACGGTCGGTATTTCTCCAAAATAGAAATTTAAAAAAAAACTTTTTCACTATTCTAATTATTTAGGACCAGAGCCAAATTCTTGCATGCCTTCTATTTATCGTGCCAAATTTTTAACACGATATCTCATTCTGTGTGTACGTAATTTGGGAAAGAAAACTTACACTGGTATTTTCTTCAAAAAGAATTTTTTTCTCAAACTTTCCACCGGAACAAAGCAGAGATATGGACTTTATTACCTCCTCTTTTATTTCCCAAAATTTCAGAGCGATACCTCATTTCGTTTAGACGTAAGTTGGGAAAGAAAAATCGAAGACCAGGTTTGGTCACGTGACCCTCTCATCACATGGTCTTAAGGCTCATCGTAAAGATGACGGTGAACTTTAAAAGTCAAATCAAGTTAACCAATTCTGGCAAGAAAATTGGAGTAGAATTTTATTCCCTGATGATAGAATCTCACATCAATTTGGAAACTACGTGGTGATTTAAGGTTAGGAAGGAAGAAAGTAAAAACTGTATACACAAGACTATATTTTAATTTAAAATAATAATTATTCGCGCAATAAGTGGGGGATTCAAACTAATTGCTGAAATAAGGTTGATTTGAACTACGAGTCTCAATTTTATTTGCGAACTTTTAATTTAAAATGTTAAATTATTCGAAAAAATGTAATGTTTTTTTTAAAGAATTTAAAAAAGCTCATTTTTGTTTCACTGATCTAATAAGTCTTTAAATTATAATTGTCAAATAATAATTCATCTTGCATCTATAATTACGTCTTTGATAATACCACGGCTCTTAAAAAATGTGTAATTTCTACAAAAACATTAACCTGACCAGTCCCCAGCCGGCTCCCGACCATCGGATATAACCAGGACCCGGCCAGAAACCGTGTTGTATTAGGGCCAACCGGAAAAATTTCTACACGGGATAAAGTAATTTAAAGCAAATATCTAGATATAATTTAGTTGGAAACTTTTGTTGAATAAAATTTTACTAAATGTACCTGTGAGGAAATTTCCCCGGTTGGCCCTAATGTAACAAGGTTTCTGGTCGGATCCCGGCCGGGCTACTCCTTACTTTATTTTGTTCAACAAATCTTTAGTTTTCTATCGACCCTGATGTAGACTTCAAAAATTGTAAACAAACACTATTTGGTATAAGCTAACCAAAGTGCAAACTGCACTTGTAAGTGTAGTAAGTAAGTGTCAGTAAGTGTAGGTGAGTGATTTTTGGGTTTAAAATTAGTAAAATAAAGTAAGAATATTTAAAATTGAATACCGCGAGCATTTTCAAATTTATGAAGGAGATTTTTTCTGTGAAAATAGGCGCAGCCGTCTGACATATAAACTATGTCAAAAAATATTTACGTCAGATACACTTGATCCTTTTTTCAGATAAGTCTGATCTTTCTTCAGACAAATTTTATCTTTCGTTAGATAAACGTGATGCAAAGTTTTTATCTTTTTGAAAGATAAAATGTATTCCTGGGGTTTACTGTGAGGCAATATTTTTTAACCGCTTTGTGGCCGGATTACCCGAACGAATGCCGGCCGATATTCAAGCCGGGATCCGACCAGTTTACCGTCACGTTTTTAGCCGGATCCCGGCCGGATTCCCCGCCCAGCGCCCGCCTTTAACCGAAGCTATCCGGGCGGGATACGGCCGGATCCCTGATTAGATTCCTACACGGGTAGCTTACGTCGTTTTTCCAACAAGTAAATTTTGTAGTTTTTTATATATTTTTTTGAACAAGGGTTTATAACTAAACTTGTAGACCCTTTCTGGTTGAAGAACTTTTGTATTCATTTCTTTTGTCTCTTGTGACGTTTTTCTACTTGAGTTTTTTATTTTCATTCTTATTTTTCACGGTTAAAAGAAAATTTACTCGTCCTATCTATAAAAGGTTTAACCCTTGCTTGCCGCCGCGGGGTAAAAAAATACCCCAGGCCTATATTTCCTTACAATTAAGTATGTAAATTCAATAAAAGCGGGTCTATAGCAACATTTGTCAATAGTTGGAGAGTACAACTACACTTCAGGCTAAATAGCATTACGCTGTGACAAGTACGTTTGAAATAAATATTTTAGCGTAAAATTTTTATGAGTAACTATCAACTTGAGACTAAAGTGTAAGATTAGTATATTATATATCGTGGACATTTTTTTTCAAGGTAAATCACTTTCTACATGTAACTTATACAAAAAGACCAAGACAGGATGTTCATCGTGTTTACGCCCAGCGTTTATTGACCACCGTTTTGTTATGTGCGTCAAATATACAGGTTGATAAAAAAGTGTGTTTCCAAACTAAAACGAAGATGATAACGATGACAAGGACGAGGACGACAGACATACGACGGCATGAAAACTATTTTGTCTGACTCAGGCCTCAAAACGTGGAAATATGATGGAATCCATGAAACTCAGGTTTCATATCAAACCAATACCTTCTCATTATAATGAGAATGTAAAAATGGTACTCAAAAAAGAACACTAAATTATAACTTACAGAAAATACATGCGAAAGAGATCCAAAAACCATTAGTTTTATGGATATATAATATAGTTTCTCACTCTCTTTGTTCTAAGTGCGCTGCTTTTCTAATCTTCCTCTGTCCGTCTTACAATAACTTTAAATTAACTATAATTAATAATCTCTTATAAAGAAAAAATGGAACGTGTAGATATTTTTTTTTCAAATTTATTATGCACACCACATTTTAACGAAAGCATATAGAAACCCCATCTTAACTAAGCTCTCCTTGCCTTATGCTAACCTAAAATCATTGTAGTATTTTCCAGCTAAGATAATTAACTATCATGATAATCAAAGGTTCAATGAGGAAGAAACGTCGTTAATTTATTTGTTGGTTGTCCCATTGCAGCTCGACAGCTTGAATTGATTCAAACGCCGAAAGGTCTTATGAAGAAATTGCAATTAATTCTGAAAAATAAAAAAATATTGTTCTTATACAAGTTTGAAAAATACAGTGGCATGCTATAATAATAAAAGTACATATTTTTGGGAAATTGTCATTTAGGGTATACTGAACAATAATTACATTACATATGCTTTTGTGGAGTGTATATATTTATAAATGTACTAATTTTAAATTCATAAAATTATACAATTACTGAAAGATAATGACAACTTTTTCTTTTACATTAATATTATTGTTTAATCAAAACTATGGCATGCAGTTTGGAAGTATGAAAATTTCAACATGCAACGAAAATCTGAAGAAGACTTTTCTGCTCAAATATTTTGAGTCAAGAAGGAAAATGATCTATAAAGATCTTTTTTTGACAATTTAAAATTTGGCTTTTCGATTTCCTTTTTTTTTTTTGTTCAAAAAAATGTTAATTATGTGTGTGCTATGATACATAAAATATGTAGTAACAACTTTCTTAGAAACTTTATTGGCACATAAAAACTGGGTCTTCTGTATAGGTTTTTGCAGTGCAAATAGGTCTCCTAAAACTTCTATAGGAGATCCAGGTTTCGTTTCATATAAAAGTTTATGGGACCTTGTTCACGATA
Organism: Belonocnema kinseyi; assembly: GCF_010883055.1. NCBI lineage: Eukaryota > Metazoa > Arthropoda > Insecta > Hymenoptera > Cynipidae > Belonocnema > Belonocnema kinseyi. The sequence continues at coordinate 105,833,697 of NC_046660.1, read as the reverse complement.
TAATTTATGTTTCAAAGCTTACATACAATTAAAATGTCTTACTAGAAAAAAAATACGTTGAAAATTTCAAAACTGAATTTGCCATATATGCGATTGATTGGTTATTTCCCATCTTGGATAGAATATCTGGTCAACATCATATTTTGTAAAAAACTGGTCTTGAGTAACAAGTTTAATTTGAAGTTGGTTTTGGCTGAGCATGAAATGTTATTATATCTTATTATTTATTATCTTATTATGTTATATTATTTAAATTTTTTTCTTACAACTGCAATCGAAAAGTCGACAACTCTCAACAATTGGAGTCAATTTAACCAGGGACATGATTAATGCTTGCGACGATTCCGCTTCTTGGCGTCAGAAACACCCATCTGAGATAATGCAATAATGCACACTAGTAAAAAGACAGAAACAGTTCTTAGGGATACCATGTTGAAGGTTGAATGATTTCGAGATGTCTTTCACATGGCTTTATATAGTTGAAATATTTACCCATTTGCTTCTTCCCAGTGCTTCAAACAATGACTATCGTAAAATGTCTTCAAAGTGGACCAGTGGTAGAAAATCATTCTTTATGGTTAAAAATTAATATTTTTTAGTTGAATCCTAGTATTCTTAATTTAAAATGAAAATATTGTTGGGCTGAAATATAAACTTTCACATTTTTCGTTGAGGGTTCAATTTTTTAAATTAAAAATGCAACTACAGCTATAAAGAATTTTGCGGATTACCGATTTATTATTTTAGTTTTTAATTGATGTGCTTATTAAAAAACGTAACTATTTGTTCCACCAAAAATTAATTTTGTATACAAATTAATTAAGTTAATTTAAAATGTCATTATTTCTTTTCTTGTTCAAAATTAATTATTTTTTTAGATTTAAATTCAACTATTGGGTTGAGGATTAAACTATGACATTGATAATTCATATTTTTTGGTTGGAAATCAAATTGCTTAGTTGTCAGTTAAACTAATTTCTTGAAGATTAACTTTTTTAGTCCTAATAATTGACCATTTTTGTTAAAAAATTATTTCTATGCTGGATAATTTAACTACTTTGTTGCAAATTTGTAGTAGTTTTTTTAGTTGAATATAATTTTTTGTAACCTAAAATTAGTCTGTTTCATTTTTATTTGAAAATTAATCTTTCGCATTTGAAAAGTCAACTAATTATTTTAAACCTGATGCATTATATTAAAAAGTCGTCTTTATTGTTGCAAAATGAATTTTTTTGTTCAAAATTGATCTTTTTAGTTAAATTTACCTGTTTTGTATTACTAAATAAAATTTTTTGATGAAATATAAGCATTTTTATTTTAAATGAAAATCTTTATTAGTTGAAATATCATTTATTACGTTTTTTTTTTTGAGTATTTATATTTTTTAAACTGGTTAATGATTCGTTATTTCATTTAGAAATGAATTGGTCTCGCAACAAATTTAATTTTTTGTTATTTTAAAAATTCATGCAATTTCTTCAGAAATCATCTTTTTTAGAAGAAAATTAATCTTATTGACTGAAAACTCAATTTTTGAAAATTAAACTACTTGAATGAAAGTAGAACTATTTTTGTTAAAAATGTATAATTTTGATTAAACATTTATCTCTTTGGTTTAAAATTTAACCCGTTTGTTGACAATTTATTTTGTTTATGTGCAACTTCTTTTTAGTTTGCGATTCCGATTTTTTGGCTGGAAGCTGAAAATGTTTGTTAAAAATTAATTTTGTTGTAGTTAAAGATGAATCATTTTAGTTGAAGTTTTAACTCTTTCTTTAAAATTTAACAATTTTGTTGAATATAAGTTGTTTTTTTGTCTTCAAGATTGATTTTGCTTATTGATACTGTAACTATTCTCTTTTTCGTTTTAGAAATTACGTTTTACAGATGAAAATTCAACAAATTGGATAATTTTAAATTACAGATTTAATCAGTGAGTCAAATTGACTAATTAAAAAAGTCACTTTTGCCTGATTTTTCAGTGGTCGAATCAGTCCACGTAGAATAATTCAAATTTAGAGTCATGATTAAAAATAAGATTAGATTAATCAGTTCAAAAAAATAATTAGAGAGGCATTCATTTTGTAACGTTCAATTTAGAATATGATCAAATTCTAAATAAATTAATAGTGTACGTCTAGTTTTTGAATGGGTTAATTATTCACGCAAAATTGTTTTAAACTGGCTTTTTTTTATTTTTGAACCATTTTAACAAATTGTGGAAACCTTTTGAAATAATTCAATGCTTTCCTAAAATTTATTTATATCGGAAAAATTAAATAAAATCACTAAAACATGAACGTAATATATTAAAATAAAACCTTGATAATTTTAAATTTTGCCGACAATCTTATTGTCAGCTACCGTAATTTTTTTTATCAGTAGCCACTAAATTATGTTATTCTAAGTTTCTGTGGATAATTTCATTTTTCTTAGGCAGTGTATAGTTGTCCCACAAAAAATAGGAGAAATGGAAAAGCGGCTAGACTAATAAAGCATCGTCCTGGAAATTCAGGACGACTAGCCAAGTTTATAATGAATTTTTGACTGCTCATCTCTAATTTGGGACGAGAAGGTATTTCGTTTTTCTTATTTCTTTGAAAATGAAAAAATTTTGAAGTTATAGTGTGGTGTCAAAATTTCAAGAAAATAAGTATCCCCTAATACTAAAAATTAATTTTTTTCTGAAGTAGAATCACCTATTTAGAAATGTGGATTTATCAAATTGATGACACAATTCAATCACTTGATTCTCGACTAAAATAATTATTTTTAATTTTTCCATTTTAAATTGTAGAATATTAAAGACTGTATATAATTTTCATGTACTCCTTATTCAAAGTATTTTAGGCCATGGCAAAATGAAAAATTTATTAACTGTAAAAAAAAAATTAAAGAAACGTATTCTGTAAAACGTCAAATGTGTTTATGTACAAAATATTAGATTCCGCAAAAGGATTACCTTTGATTAATTTAACGCCCACAATATTTATGTATTTTGACACGCTGATTACGAATATGATATTGAAAATAGGGGTCAATTTCATTATAAAAGTCATAACCCCAAGAAACTGGTTTTAAACCGATTTTTTCCTTTCATTCTGAAATGCTGGGATCTAAAAAAATTATTTCGAGTAAAAGATGCTTAATCTAAAAAAATACAACTGTCATGTTATATACGTTCTTCCTCGTTGTTTTCGATCATTTTTATACTTTTTTCAGAATTGTGCTGAAAAATATTTTTCCTTTCAAATATTTTATTTTAATATAAATGCACTTATAGTGCTTGAATTTAATTTGTTTTACAAAAACAACTCTTTGAAAATAGTTTTTACAGTTTTCGAGAAGAATCGATTTGAAAATAACAACACTTTTTTTCATTTCATGTTTCAATTTATATTTTTCACTTTTCATAGTCTTTGTTAGAAAATTTACTGCTTTTTTCTGATTTCAGTTAAAGTCAACTTCGATACATGACCTGAATTTAATAACGAAAACAATGAAAAGTGAAAAATAAAAACCGAAATATGGAATGTAAAAGGTAAAATTACATGTAGTCATCTAGGTAAAGTCTGACAGAGCCTTTGTCCCGCTTTTTGAAACACGTTTGGTCTTAGCCTTGAACTTTCGACTGCCATTAAGTTAATTCGGTTCAAACATTTTTTCAGAAAAATTTATCTGTGTAAATGGTTCTGTTTTTATAGATAAAAATATGTTTTTATTTTCATTCGCCGCACAAAAACAAAAAGAAATTAGTACTTCGGACACGTATATATCTACTGGTGAATCGGAATTATAACTGATCAATATTGCAAATTATATCATTCTTTGCTGAGAATCTTTTATTGGAGCCATTCTTAACATTGTGTCCATAGAATTAATAATGCATTCTGTTCCTATAAACATTGGAATTTTCGTAATATTTGAATTTATAATTATTCAAATTTCGATCAAAATAAAAAAGAGTCAACCTTTTTTTAAAATTCCGACACCTCATTTCATGTATTTTTGTCGATTTTTTGTTTCTAAAGCACGAAAGAAATAGGAATTAGTTCATTGTTTTTGCACGATTCCGCTTTGTGATAATAAGATCGGATAGAGAGAAGCAGTGGGAAGTCTCCGCCAGCCTATACCTAGATGACTTCCTATAATTTCACATTTTTCATTTCACATTTAAAATTTTGTTTTTCACAACTCATTGTTTTTTGTTATTACCTATGAAATCGCACTAGGCCAAAGTCACAGTGTCCCACATTTAGAAGACCATATATTGAGAAAGGTCGTCCGTCTCCGTAAGGACGTATCGCGGTTAAAGCTTAAAATTAGGAAAAATAGCATTTATATCGTTATTTTAGGTCAATATTTCTTCTTCTGTCATATGTGAAAAGTAACCGTTGCTGTAATAGGAATTTTAATTCCAATATATTTTAGCGAAAGGCAATATTCGACCCAGAATAAAATTTTAGTTTCGATTTCAATACTTTAATACAGCGGTATTATTCACGTGATCCACTGAGCTTGATTTCATATTTTCAAAAGATTTTTTTTTTATGTAATTTTTTTAACTGAGTCAAAAAATGTTATTGAAAAATGAGTGCCCGATAGCAAAAGCATATTAAACAAATTCCCGTTGAAAAATGTGTAAACAATGTTGTGCGTAAGCATGTATTTAAAAAGAAAACAAGAGAAAACAAGGATTTTATCTATATTAAAATATGCGATGCAACGATATAATAAAACGATAAATCCTGAATTTTCTTTGTTCTTTTGATCTAGTTTTAAGCCATCACTTTCTAAACTTATTTTTGCTCAATATCAGTGTTTCGATCCTTTTTTTGTCAGAGTCTCCAATTTTCTTTAGGGGGCGGGAGGGGGAGGGTAACGTTAATTCGTGCAAAAAAGGCACATATGTGCGAATTTTTTTTACGACAGAGTTAAAATCTATTTATTAAAACCAATGCTACATTAAAGTATAGCATTCGAAGAATATTTTGTAAAATTTTTATGTAGAAATATTTAAAAATACGGAAATGGCATCAATTATTCTGAAGCGACTCCTGAAAACGTAGAATTGTGGTGCCCCTCATAAGTCGGTGTTGCATCATCATAAATCGTAAAATAAAGGTTCTTTCGTTAGATAATTGCTTTCTTCAGGTGACGCTATCACGGTTTGTAGAAATTTCGATTTTCCAATTTTTGGGAACACTTTGAAGTGAAAAACGCGTTTTTTGCGAAAAAATCGAGTAATTTGTTATTGTAAAATAAAAAATATTCATAAATTTGAAAAAAACTTTCCAGCGTTAACTCGTAAATTATGTACAGAAATAGTGTTCAAAATTTCAAAAGGATCGGTGCAGTAGCTTTGAAGTTATCAGGGGCACCGAGTTTGGAAACGTGAGTTGTGGGAAAAACGCTTTAAAGTTTTTGACACTAAAAAATTTGGAATAAAACATAATCGATTCATAATCGATGCCAGGTCCATCAAAAATGTTAATATCATCCATGACGTCTAAATCATCTTTTTGCTCACGTCTACGACGAATCCAGCCTTCTTTTGTATGTTTTTCAGCTCTGAGTCGTGTTGTCCTGCGCTGAATCGTGTATGAGGCGCGGTTGCTAAAACCGCTGTATCCTCGTTAGTTTTGCTCCGATTCATCTCAAACTTTCACGCAATATTCTTGAAAGGTTCTCTATTCAGAAAAACAAATTTAAAAAATGCAAAAAAAAATTAATGCCCCCCTCCCTTAACAATATTCATGCATAAATTATTTTCATCAATTCATACCTATATGTGCAGAAACGCAGGACTTCATTAAATTTGAACAGAATTTTTTTTTTCAGATTTGAATTATTAATAAAAAGAGTTACAAGAAAATCCACTTATAACCGTATAGCAATAATAATTTAATATTTTTTATTAAATATCGAAAAAAATGTGTTGCTGTACAAATTTGAAGACGTGCGTAGTTTTTTGAGGTTTTTAGCGATATCTACGATGCGGAGACAGAACGAATTTTTTTAAAAGACTCTCTGCGAAATTCTACATAGTGTATATAGAGTGTGAAGTTTTATATATAACGTTCATTTGTTTCATACAAAAAATGTATGGAACAAATTAATTTCATTTATAATACATTATACTATATATAAATTATATATAATATTTCCGCAGCACAAGAGTGCTGCAAGTCCGATTTCAGAGAAGTCTGTACTTTTTACCATTGCTTTCCTTTGTATCACGAAAATTATTGGTTATATGACAGCAATGTTTAAAACGTAAAATGTATATTTATAATTTTGAAGGTAGTCTCATTACGGAACATTTTCTGTTATTTTCGCAGTTTTTATGGACAATAGATTTTAAAAAATTGGTTTTGCTTATTCAAACTAAAAAAAGAGATTATTTTTATGGAGTGAATTTCACTTGGCTGAAGTAATTGAAAGTCCTGATTCTTGACAAAGAAATATTGATTTGAGGCAAATAAATATATGCAGTCTGAATGAAAAAAATAATGAGAAATTTCTGCCGAAAAAATGTTACTAAGATAAACTTAACATTTTCTTATTCAAAAGTACAATCTATTTGTAGGAAGGGAATATTTCTTTGAACAGTCTAAATAAAGAAATAATAAAAAAATAAATAAAAGAAAAGTAAAGTAAATAAAAATATAAAATAAATCAAATATCATTAAATGAAATAAAAAATAAAATAAATGCCAAATAATATATATTTCTTTGCATCAAAAACTTGGGTATTAAATTCAATAACATATTTTTTAAATCTAAAGCAGTAATCAATTGAAATAAATTATGCAAACATCCATTATTGAAATAATTTTTTTTCAGTTAGGTGGCTATTTATTAATCTCATTGAAATATTTGTATAAATGCATTAACTCTTTGTGTTAAATTAATATATTTTTAACTTAATTATTATTCTTTACAATAAAATAATTATCCCTTTGATTTATATAAATCTAAAGACTTAATTAAAATTATGCCAAATTATTTGATTTAAGTGTTTTCTGATGAATTGAAAGAATCGAATTCATTAAATCAAATGAATATTTTTGTTTGAAGGGATTATCAGATTTTAACGAATCTAGACATTTTAAATCAAAGAAATGATTTTCTTGAATGCACGAAATGTTTATTTTATTTCAGACAATACAGTAAAAGAGTTAATTTCTTTAGATTAACAAAAATACCAAAACTTCGGTGCCAATATCTCCTTTCCATAGGAATGCGCACCGAAAAATACGATCTAGTACCGAAATTCCGCTACACACGTAGCGGGTGGCTATTTATTAATCTCATTGAAATATTTGTATAAATGCATCAACTCTTTGTGCCAAATTAATATATTTTTAACTTAATTATTATCCTTTCAAATATATTAAACTATTTCTTAACAATATATTAAAATAATAAAGAAGTTTCGATATTATCGGGACTGCCACGTTTACTGGGAGATTTACCTTAAATGCATTGCCTTGAATCCTACTTCTTAGAATCAAGAAAATATCCTTTTACATGAGTAATTTTTATTTGAAAATGACATATATCTTTTGTAAATCTAAAGAAATTAACTCTTTTACTGTATTGTCTAAAATAAAATAAACATTTCGTGCATTCAAAAAAATCATTTCTTTGATTTAAAATGTCTCGTTAAAATCTGATCAGTCCTTCAAACAAAAATATTCATTTGATTTAATGAGTTCGATTCTTTCAATTCATCAGAAAACACTTAAATCAAATAATTTCACATCATTTTAATTAAGTCTTTAGATTTATATAAATCAAAGGGATAGTTATTTTATTCAAAAGAATAATAATTAAGTTAAAAATATATTAATTTGGCACAAAGAGTTCATGCATTGATACAAATATTTCAATGAGATTCATAAATAGCCACCTAACTGAAATAAAAAAATTATTTCAATAATGGATGTTGGCATAATTTATTTCAATTGATTACTGCTTTAGATTAAAAAGATATGTTATTGAATTCAATACCCCAGTTTTTGATGTAAAGAAATATATATTATTTGGCATTTATTTTATTTTTTATTTCATTGAATGATTTTTGATTTATTTTATATTTTTATTTAGTTTACTTTTCTTTTATTTATTTTTTTATTATTTCTTTATTTAGACTGTTCAGAGAAATATTCCCTTCCTACAAATAGATTGTACTTTTGAATAAGAAAATGTTAAGTTAATCTTAGTAACATTTTTTCGGCAGAAATTTATCATTATTTTTTTCATTCAGACTGCATATATTTATTTGCCTCAAATCAATATTTCTTTGTCAAGAATCAGGACTTTCAATTACTTCAGCCAAGTGAAATTCACTCCATAAAAATAATCTCTTTTTTCAGTTTAAATAAGCAAAACCAATTTTTTAAAATCTATTGTCCATAAAAACTGCGAAAATGACAGAAAATATTCCGTAATGAGACTATTTTGATTAAATTGAATCTCACTATAGTCGCGTATTTTGACACGCTGACTACGAATATAATAACGAATTTCGTTTAGTTCAGTAAATAATAAAAAATTTCAACAACGAAAAGCTATGAATAAAAGTTTTTGATCATTCAAAAATACACATTTTACGTTTTAAACATTTTTGTCTTATAACCAATATTTGTCGTGATGAGAAGGAAAACAATGGTAAAAAGTATAGACTTCTCTGAAATCGGACTTCCCGCACTCTTGTGATTACTGATTAGTAGAAAAAAAGTTTACATCACTTTAAGACCCCTTTCTAATGTCACGTGTATAGGGGGCACCCCTGTGACTCGCCACAGATAGATGCACATTAAGGCTTATCGAAAAAAAGTTATTTTGGGCGAAGTTTTAACCCAGGCGCAAATATTATATATAATTTATATATAGGATGAAGTATTATGTATGATATTAATTTGTTTTATTTTTTTTTATAAGACAAATGAATATTGTATATAAAACTTCACATTATATATGAACTATATATAATTTTTCCGACTGGGAATAGCAATGAAAACTTTCTTTTGGCAATTAAAAACACTCTCCTAAAGTTTAAAAAAATTTGGACAGCAACACATTTTTTTAGACATTTCATAAAATGTATCAAATTATTATTGCTATGCAGGTATAAGTTGACTTGCTTGTAACTATTTTTATTGATAATTAAAATCTAAAAAAAGTCATTTTTTGCTATTCAAATTTGAAAACGTGCTTGGTTTCTGCAAATATCAATTTGAATTGTTGAAAATAATTTATACAGGAATATTGTTGAAGAAAATTGGAAGCTCGGACAAAAAAAAAGGTCGTAACATTGATATTGAGCAAAAATGAGTTCAGAAAGTGGTGGGTTAAAACTAAATCCAAGGAAAATTCAGGATTTATCGTTCTATTATATCGTCGCATCGCATATTTTAATATAGATAAAATCTTCGTTTTCTCTTGCCTTCTTTTTAAATTCATTTTTGCGCGCAACATTGTTAACACATTTTTCCTACAGCGATTTGTTTGAGACGCTTTTGCTATCGGACCTTCACTTTTCTATAACATTTTTGACTCATTTAACAAAATTATATGAAAAATAAAAATTCTTTTGCAAATTTGAAATTAAGCTTAGTGGATCACTTGAATAATACCGCTGTATTATAGAATTGAAATCGAAACCAAAATTTTAATCTAGGTCGAATATTCCGTTCCGTCAAAATATACCGGGCATAAAATTTCTATTTCGGCAACTGTTACTATCCACATATGATAAACTTTCAGGAAGCCCATTTGGAAAATAAAAGAATAAAAGATTTGTTTGATACGCCCTTATGGGCATATTAATCTTTACATAGAATGAGTCATGTATTCACTTCAGAAATAAAAAAGCCATCGCCTCAGGTAGCAATTTTTCGGCGTTACGGAGAAGGATGACCTTTCTTAATATATAGTCTTCTAAATGTGGGACACTGTAACTTTGGCCTAGCGCTGTTTTATAGGTAATAGCAAAATACAATGAGTTGTGAAAAACAAAATTTTAAACGTAAAATGAGAAATGTGAAATTATAGAAAGTCATCTAGGTATAGGCTGGCGGAAACTTCCCACTGCTTCTCTCTATCCGATGTGATTATCACAAAGCGGATTCATGCAAAACAATGAACTAATTTCTATTTCTTACGTGCTTTAGAAAAAAATCGACAAATATACACGAAATGAAGTGTTGGAATTAAAAAAAAAGGTTGACTCTTTTTCATTTCGATTGAAATTCAAATGATTATAAATTCAAATATTACGAAAATGCCATTGTTTTTAGTAACAGAATGAATTATTAATTCAATTATTAATTCAACAAAGAATGATATAATTTTGCAATATTGATCAGTTACAATTCCGGTTCACCAGTAGAGATCTACGTGTGCGAAGTACTAATTTCTTTTTGTTCTTGTGTGGAGAATAAAAATAAAAATATATTTTTATCTATAAAAACAGACCGATTTACACAGATACATTTTTCTGCAAAAATGTTCGAACCGAATTAAGTTAATGGCAGTCGAAAGTTGAAGGCCAAAACCAAACTTAATTCGAAAAGCGGGACAGAGGCTCTGTCAGACTTTACCTAGATGACTACATGTAATTTCACCTTTTACATTCCATATTTCGGTTTTTATTTTTCACTATTCATTGTTTTCGTTATTAAATTCAGGTCATGTATTGAAGCTGGCTTCAACGGAACTCAGAAAAAATAAGTAAATTTGCTAACAAAGACCATGAAAAGTGAAAACTATAAATTGAAACATGAAAATGAACGAAAACAACGAGGAAGAACGTATATGATAACAGAGATGTATTTCTTTAGGTTCTACATCTTTTATTTAAAATAGTTTTTTTTTAGGTCCCAGCTTTTCAGAATAATTTACGCCTATTTTTAATATCATACTCATCATCAGCGGGTCAAAATACATGGATATTGCGGGCTTTAAATTAATCCAAGATAATGCTTTTGCGGAAACTAATATTTTGTAATTAAACACATTTGACGTTTAACCGCATACGTTTCATTAATTTTTCTTTGTAGTTGATATATTTTTCATATTTTCAAGATATAAAATACTTTGAATAAGTAGAATATCAAAGTTGTATATAACCTTGAATATTCCACAATTCAAAATTCTTAGCTTTCAAAATGGAAAAATTAAAAAAAATTATTTTGTTTAAAATCCTTCAAAATGAAATAAGATGTCGATAATAACGATTGAATCAAAATTAGCATTTTAATCCAAAGCAAAAGAAAAACACAAAAAATTTAATTGCTGTATTATATCAGCAATTACACATTACACTATTTTTTATACAGTACGCTCATATTGGTATTTGTGATCGAAAAGTTAAACTAACGTTGCTTAAAAGCAAGTAATGTTGCCTGAAACCCAAAACTATACAAGAACTATGCATTTGTTTAAATATTTTTTTTTCGAAAATTTGCCCCCCTCCTTAAAATTATTACTATTGGTCTAGTGAAATATTTAATAACATTGTTTTATCAATTTGTTATTTTTTAAACAAATTACATTTGTTTAAATAATTTTTTTTAAATTCGTTTTTTCCCTAAAAATTATCAATATTGGTCCAGTGGAATATTTATGAACATTAGTTCATTCATTTTCAATTATTTTTGGGTCTAGTGAAATATTTATCAGTAATAATTAATTAATGATTAATAATTAATGTAATAATAATTAATATCTCAGTTTTATTAAAGTAATAATTTTTATTAAAAAAATTTTCAAAAATAAAGTTAATCAAACAATGTTGAACTCGTGGGGGTGTGTTAGGGTTGTGAAACCCATATGTCTAATAAATGAAATTCTTTGGTGGATAATTCTCTACTGGCCCCCATACTTTGCATTCACATTTGTTCAAAACCTAAAAAATTAATCTAAACACTCAAAAAAGTGTTTTTTTCCCCATGCATTATAGATGGGAAACTTCAAGTCAAAACCGGTACCTGTTGAAATAGAAAAATAAAAGCATGCAAACAAATTTTGCCATGCATTTTTGGACCACCCTAATACACAGCCTAAGAAAAATGAAATTATCTACAGAAACTTAAAATAACATAATTTAGTCGCTAACGATAACAAAAAAATTACTAGTTTTCATTTTAAAATATTAAGTTCATGTTTTAACGATTTTATTAATTTTTTCCGATATAAATAAATTTGAGGAAATCATTGAATTGTTTCAAAAGGTGTCGACATGTTTTTAAAAATGGTTTAAAAATAAATTAAGCTTTTTGAGTAGATTTCATAAATTCAAAATAAGTCAGTTTAAAACATTTATGCCTGAATACTTAACTCATACAAAAAATAGGCATACACTATTGAATTATTTTAAATTTTATAATGTTCTAAATTGAACGTTACAAAATGAATGTCTCTCAAATTATTTTTTTTGAACTGATTAATATAAAAAATTCAAAATTATAACAATAGTAACTTAGTTTTATAAGTTTTATATTAATAATCAACAATCCAACGCTTCCGGCACTCTGCATGGCGTGTGTAGCGGAATTTCGGTACTAGTTTGAATTTTTCCGTGCGCATTCCTGTGGAAAGGAGATATTTGCACTGAAGTTTCGGTACGAATAGCTGGGTTTATTCGGTATACGTATAGACACTTCGTATTGTTAATCAGGACTCTAAATTTCAATTAGTCAAAAGTGACTGATTCGACCACTGAAAAATCAGACAAAAGTGTCTTTTTAAATTAGTCAATTTGACTCACTGATTAAATCTGTATTTTAAAATGATCCAATTTGTTCAATTTTCATTTATAAAACGTAACTTCTTAAACCCAAAACATAACAGTAACATTATCAAAAAAGAAAATTAATCTTAAAGATGAAAAAATCTTATTTTTAACAAAATTATTAAATGTTAAACAAAAGAGTTAAAACTTCAACTAAAATGATAAATAATTAACCACAACAAAATTAATTTTTAACAAACTATTTCAGCTTTCATCCAAAAAAGTTGAATCTTAAACTAAAATGCAATGGCACATAAAAAAAATTAATTGTCAACAAATAGGTTAAATTTTAAACCAAAGAGATAAATGTTTAAATAAAATTATACATTTTTAACAAAAACATGAGGTTTAAAATAAGTATTTGAATTTTCAACTAAAAAAGATCAATTTTCAAATAAAAATGAAATAGAAGAATTTTAGGTTACAAAAAATTATATTCAACTGAAAAAACTACTTTAAATTTGGAACAAAGTATTTAAATTATCAAGTTTAGAAATAATTTTATAACAAAAATGGTGAATTATTACGATAAAAATGGTAATCTTGAAGAAATTAGTTTCCCTTGCAACTAAGCAATTTGATTTTCAACCATAAAATATGAATCATTAATGACATAGTTTAATCCTTTAACAAATAATTGAATTTTTATCTAAAAAATAGTTAATTTTGAACAAGAAATGAAATAATTACAATTTAAATTTACTTAATTAATCTTCATGCAAACATAATTTTTTTTTGAATAGATAGTTACTTTTTTAAATAAACAGATAAATTCAAAACTAAAATAATTAATCGTTATTTCAAAAAATACTTTATAACTGTAGTTGAATTCTTAATACAAAAATGTAAACCCTCAAGGATAAATGTAATAGTTAGTATTTGGACCCATACAAAATTTTTATTTAAAATTAAGAATAGTCGAATTTAATAAGAAAAAATTAATTTTGAACCAAAAAGAATGATTTTCTACCATTAGGCTACTTTGAAGACATTTTACGATTGTCATTGTTTGAAGCACTGGGAAGACGCAAACGGGTAAATATTTCGACTATATAAAGCCATGTGAAAGACATCTCAAAATCATTCAACCTTCAACATGGTATCCTTAAGAACTGTTTCTGTCTTTTTGCTAGTATGCATTATTGCATTATCTCAAATGGGTGTTTCTGACGCCAAGAAGCGGAATCGCCGCAAGCATTAATCACGTCCCTGGTTTGGCTCCAAATGTTAACAGTTGTCAACTTTTCGATTGCAGTGGTAAGAAGAAAATTTCAATAATATAATATAATATAATAAGATAATAAATAATAAGATATAATAACAAAACACACTCAGCCACAACCAACTTCAAATTAAACTTATTACACCACACCAATATAATTATATAATGTTGAACAGATATTTTATACAAGATGGGAAATAACCGATCGATCGCATGTTTTGAAAATTTAATTTTGAAATTTTCAACCTGTTTTTTTTCTAATAAAACATTTTAATTTTATGTAAGCTTTGACTTGTAAAATATATAGTGAAAAAGGTACCATAAACTTTTGTATCAAACGAAACTTGGTTCTTCTATAGAGGTTTTTGGAGACTTTTTTGCGCTACAAAAACCTATAGATAAGACCCAGTTTTCGTGTATCACAAAAGTTTCTAAGAATTTTTTGCTACATATATAATGTATCATAGCACACACATAAATAAGATTAAAAAAAAAAGGAAATCGAAAAATCAAATTTTAAATTGTCAAAAAAAGGTATTTATAGATTCTTTCCCTTCTTGGCTCAAAATATTTGGGTAGAAAAGTCTTCTTCAGATTTTCGTTGTATGTTGAAAATTTCATCCTTCTAAAATAAATACCATAGTTTTCATCAAATAATAATATTAATAAAAAACAAAAAGTAGTCATCACCTTTACATAATTGTATAAGTTTATGAATTTTAAATTAGTAAATTTATAAATATATACACTCCACAAAAGCATATGTAATGTAATTATTGATTAGTATATCCTTAATGAAAATATCCCAAAAATGTGTAATCTTATAATTATAACATGCTGCTGTATTTTGTAAACTTATATAAGAACAATATTTTTTTATTTTTCAGAATAAATTGCAATTTCTTCATAAGACCTTTCGCCATTTGAATCAATTCAAGCTGTCGAACTGCAATGGGACAACCAACAAATAAATTGACGACGTTTCTGCCTAACTCAACCTTTGATTATCATGATAGTTACTTCTCTTATTGGATATTACTACAATAATTTTACTTTAGCACAAGGCAGGGAAAACTTAGTTAAGATATTTTTTCTCTATGTTGTTGTTAAAAAGTGGTGTGCATAATAAATTTGAAAAAAAATATCTACACGTTTCATTTTTCCTATATAAAAGATGATTAACATCATAATTAATTAAAAGTAATCAGAATACTGATAAAGAAAGGTTGGAAAAGCAGCACATTTAAAAAAACGAAGGTTAGAAAGTATATTATATATCCATAAAACTGATGGTTTTTGGATCTCTTTCGCATGTATACTATTCGGATATCATCATTTTGTTTCTATTCTCTAGGTTCTGAAATATATTCTATAAGTTATAATTTGCTCTTCTTTTCTGAGTACCATTTTTACATTCTTATTAGAATAATAAGGTTTTGGTTTATATGAAAAATGACTTTCACGGATTCCATCATATTTCCACGTTTTGAGGCCCCCTCAGTCAGAAAAGATAGTTTTTACGTCGGGGTCTGTCTGTCGCTGTAGTCCTTGTCATCGTTCTCGTCGTCACTTTAGTCTGGAAACACCATAACCTGAAAAAAATTTTTAAATGTTAAAGCACTTTTAAAAATTTGAGACCAATTTTTTAAAATGTATGTCCAACTATTCGCAGTAAAACGAAAATTACTATTTAAGCCAAGCAACGCAAGTTTCGAAAAAAGTTAATAAATATAACGTTACTTTTTTAAAGCCCTGCAAGATATCATAAGAACTTTATGAATTGTTTTGAAAATTCACGTTCGACCGTGGGCGAAGCATGGGGAGGGGCCGTTAGCCATGCTTGACCCATTGTTCATAACTATGGGACGACCGTGGTTGAACATTGACACAATCTTGAGCCGCGCTTACCCCACGCTTACCCGAAGCTTAACTAACGCATACCTCATGCTTAACCCACGCTCACCTCACGTTTATGCCATTTTGGACCCATTATTCACCCATTGAAACTTTTTCACGCGGGCGATGCCTTTGACGCTCAAGTTAGAAATATATTATATTTTTCCTTCATATTTCTACTTATAATTTAGCAACTAGACCTTACGCCTTCTCTGCCACGATAAATTGGAAAGGATTAAAGGCGTGCATTAATTTTTTTTGACAAGTTACAGGGCCGTGTTCTTGCTTCCTGCAACCAGACAATGAAAAGATGTTAGGGCGCGATTGAAATCATTTCTGTGAGCAGTTACATGCCTTTTTGCCTTCTCGCCCCCAGCAGAGACTAGGAAGATGTAGAAGTATAACTTGAATAATTTCCATGAGCACTCAAAGGATTGTTTGGGCGTATTTTCAAACATTTTTTGAATAAGTCAGTAATCACAGGATTGCTGAAAGTATTATTTAAAGGAATGTTACACTTTTTACAAATGCTTTGCTTCTTTTTTGAAAAATAGTTGTTTAACTGAAATAAACGAAAAGCACGTGACATTTCGGAGTTTTATCGAAGTTCAACCTTGGAAATGAAATTTGCGCCTATTTTCACTATCATATTTGTAATAAGCGAGTTAAATCCATACGCGAACGTTGTTTTAAACTAATAGTCCGTGCAGAAATTTTGATTTGGCCCCTGTCGGAGCCAGACCTGGTCGGATCGGGCCCAGATCGGGATTTCTGATCGGGGCCCAGATCGCGGATGAAACGTACGCCCAGGTCGGGGTTAGGTCGGGACTCCCGATCGGTCTCATTATAAAACATTTGATGCATTTCGCGAATAAAAAGAGATTTATAAATCATAAATATTATTATTTATTTATTATTAAAGTGACATTAAGTTAATACTAATTAACTAGAACCTAAAAAAAGTTTTTTTTAGTGCCGCGTCCTCTCCTTTCGACGGCCACCCCAATCTTTGGAATTTCCAATAATTATTCCAATATGACTTAGAGTTTCCTCCTCCGTCGTTTTAAACTTAGCACAAATAACAGCTAAAAATATATATAATGGCATTAGTATTTTAAGTTAAAATTAAAGTAGGATGGGAACGTAAAGAGCAGGTTTTAGAAAAAAATGTTCAATTGCACTTCTAAGAAAATTAAGATTATTGTAGATGTTATAAGTTGTCAGGAAAAGTTTTTTTTTCATGAACAAAATTTTTAATAACCAGGAATATGCAATTTAACCATTTTTATTTCTTCAAATTTTTTTGTATATCAATTGACCTTTTCGAATGTTTAAAAAAAACTTGTACCATCTAAAATAATATTAGAATTCTTAAAAGTATAATTAATCTTTTTTTTATTGTGAAACTTGCTCTGCTTACCCGCACCACCAAATAAATATAGAATCTGTAGTTGACTCTTATTAGTGTTTAAAGGTAATAATCAGTCCATTACCTAGTAAGTTGTGCAGAAGTTGTCCTTTTTAAATAAGTGCTTGTTAATTACTTCTTTAACGGCAGTAAAGTTCATCATCAAATCTCTGTAGATGTACTTTTTAAACGTATTGTTCAATGCTCTGCGAAGTCCAATATCCTTGTTCGTGGTGAAATGAAGGCTGGCTTTCTGTAAGATTAGGAAATAATGTTTTTAAGAAAGATATTCAAATTGCATAAAATGCAAAAAAAGCGAAAAATTAAAAAAGGAAGGCCAATTGTAAGAAACGTATAAAGATGAAGAACTTACGAATCGATGACAGCATTCTTCGTCTGTTGCAAGCCGCCCATCAAATAATTGAAAATCCTTCAGATTTTTGAATGGCAGCTGGAGATTATATTCCCCTTGGAAAGTCTTCTTACTGACGTATTGCGCACTTCTTTCTATCTCCATAATCGTTTTTAACTCTTTTTGTACCACCGAAATTTCATGCACGTCTGCTTTCAGGGTTCTAATCTCCTTTAGAATTCTGCACAACACTGAAAAAAATTGATAAACTTAAATTATTTTTCTCATTTAATTTCATAAGCCACCTGTCAACTTATTATATTATTATTTACATACGATTAATTTAAAAAATGAAATAAGGAAAAATGTTATTTTATATTGTTTCAGCCTCAAATTTAAAATGCTTGTTTTTAAATTTTTTCAGCCCGAAAGCGGAAGTCAGAGAACTTATATTTTTTATATAAATTCCAAGTATCATGTATTTCCAATTTGATAATAATTAAAATAACAAGTATTTTATTTCATATTCAAACGTTAGAAAATCCATACTTTTTATAATTTCAAATTAACTGAATATTCTTTAGAAATGAAAGATTACTGTCAAACTTCTTACAATATTTGTGCTTTAACATACTTGAATCTCCTTTTGAATGAGAAAGTTCATTCAACTGTTTTGATCTCGTATCAAGTTCTTGAGTCGTTTTTACCATCTTGTTGGTCTGAGTCTTGCTGGACTTACCTGTGTAAGAATTTTTATAATAAATTTTTAATAAAATCTTAATATATAGAAATGAATGCAAGTTAAACAATTAGATGGAATTCACATTGCAATTACCAGGTTTGTCTTTTAGCGTATGTGAAGCTTCGTGACTTTTAGAAAATTTCTTAGCAATTGCATCACTGAAATAATTTTCAGTGTCTGAATCGGCATCTGACTGAAGGGTTTTATCCAACTTTCCTGGAAAAAATAGAGAAGTGGAAGAAAACATAAATTTAATATACTGGAAGCTTTTCAAAGAAAGATATATTTACGTTTACGATGCGAACTTGTTTTGTGATATTTTCCAATAATATCTGTGTTTTCATCACTTATCTCTGCTTCTAAACAAAGTAAAATAAATAAATTCTAAAATTCTTAGGGTGGCCGCTGGACTGGAAAACCGGAAAATGGTTGGAAATTTGTTAATATCGAGAAAATCCAGGAAATGACAGTGATTTTATTTTTTGACCGGAAATTTTATAAATATTTAAAAAACAAATCTGCATAAGTTCGATTTCAAATTTTATTTAAATAATTAATTGTATTGTTATCGATTTCAATGACGGCATCATTCAGTTTATAATGTGTAATTTAAAAATCTTTCACTTTAGAAATTTTCCATTTTAGGTTTTTATTGTTAATTTAAAGATTTTTAAAATGCAGTATTGAAGACTTAATAAACTAAAAATTAAAACCGTTTAAAGTTGAATATTTTGTATAAAAAACATGTGTATTTTATTAACAGTAAGTATAATTAAATAATTTTTGAAATGAATCTGTAATTTAGAATCTAAAAAAGAACAATAATTCACTCCACAAAACGATTCAAGATTCGGTCAAGATTAAGAATTTCCAGAATTTAACGTGGAAAAAATTAACTGTTTCAATTCGAAAGTCTTAGTCATTAAAAAAATGCAAATGTCTGACTAAACTTAATGAAATATTTTTTAATTAAAAATAACTTCATAATAATGTATTTGTCATTAAAGACTTTCATTAAATTAAAAATATTGTTTCAGTTTGAAATAATCTATTTTTTAAGCTATGTAAACCTGGCAGCACCAAGTCATCACATCATAATGTCTCCTATTTCATAATTAAGGGCTCATTTAGGGCTAATTTAATGCCCCATTGCCGAATGTTCGGCTCTTTTTTTTTAAATATGCATGGTTCTGTCAACTTTACTTCAAGCCAGCAGCAACACTCAAGGATTCGGTCAAAAATGATAAAGTCAAATTGCCCTTTTTACAGGAATTTCCGTCTCATTTCCAACTCCACATATCCCTTTAAACCACTGTCCTACCTTCAAAATTAAAAAAGGGCTACGAAGGGCAAAGGTACAAAATATTCATTTTGAATTCTCTTCCCAGCTTTAATAAAGGACTATTTAAGGCCCTTATTAATGTTAGGAAAAAAATCGAATATTAAGTTTTTGTCCCTTTGCACTTCGCGGCCCTTTTTTAATTTTAAAGGTAGGACAGTGGTTTAAAGGGATATCTCGAGCCGAAAATTCCTGTAAAAAGGGCAATTTGATATAATTATTTTTGACCGATTCCTTGAGTGGTGCTGCTGGCTTGAAGTAAAGCTGGCAGAACCATGCATATTAAAAAAAATGAAGAGCCGAATATTCGGCAATGGGTCATTAAATTAGCGCTAAATAAGCCCTTAATTATTACATAGGAGATATTATGATTTGCTGACTTGGTGCTGTCAGGTTTACATAGTTCATTTTTTATCCATTCGATTAAAAAAATTTTAATTAAAAAATGAATAGTTATTTAATATTTATAAATATTTGACTGTTCATTTAAGATAAATTAATTTAAACCCAATATTTTAAAGTTAACAATTTGAAACTGAATTGTCTAATATAGAAAGCCTTGAATCGTTAAAATTTGGAAGAGTTTTTAAACTTTAAATGTTACAATTTTGATTAAACGTTAAATTGGTAAATGAAATGGTTGAAATTTTTCGTTCAAATAGCAATTGAAAACTTATTAATTATATAGAAAAAAATGAATTATTTTAATAAGCATTTAGAAGTTTTAAAAGGATTCAAAATTAATTTAAAGCTTGAAATAATTTCAAATAATTCAAAAGTTTCAAAAGAATAAAAACATTTCGGTATTAAAAGATTTCTAAAATTTTTAAAAAAGAATTGTGGAAGATTTTAAGAATTGACATTAAATTTGCAGGGGTTTCTGAATGTTTGAAAAAATTTCTATTCATTTTAAGAGATATTTAGAAAGTCTAAAAAAATTCCAAAAATAAGCTTAAAGTTGAGTAAATTTAAAACAACTTCTAGATTTCTCAGGATTTTTAAATAAAATTTTTTAGCCTTGCAAGGATGTTGAAAGTATTTAGGATAAAAATAATCTATCTTCCAACTTAAGAATTGTTATGTTAGACAAATTTAATTTTTAAATTTTAAACGTATTTAGCTTAAAATTGTTAAAAATAATATAATTTTTTCAATTTTAAAGTTCACTGATTCTTTAATTTACACATTTGAAAATGATAACGTGAATTTATTTAGCTTAAAATCATTAAAAATAATATAATTTTGAAAATTGTGAAGTTAATTGATTCTTTATTTTACACCTTTCAAAATAATAATGTGAATTTCTTTTTTTAGAATTAAATCTGACTCTTTGAACTCATTAATCTTTTTTAATTCTAAGTTTTGCACTTTATTTTTATTTCACTTTAAATTGTTCATTTGAAAAGTGTTAGTGCCTTCCATTTTTTACGTTTGAATTATTGAGCATTTGAATACCAAAATTTTGTAATTAAAAAAATCTAAAATTTTTAGCCTTAGAGTTCGAATTTTTTAATTTTATTGGTCGTGAAAAATGTTAAAAACGATTGCTCATGGAATTATCACTTATTTCTGCCTTTGCATCTAAAAAAAATGATTTTAACAAAAAAACAGTGGCTTCATTTTATAGACTAGAATTATTGGCGATAACAAAATTACCTCGAATAGGTAATGGATCAGGTTGTACGCACATGGAAGCTGTAATATTAGATTCAGATAATTTTGTAACATCAAGTATCCCTTCAAGGCCAGCATTAAAAGGATCCATTTTTTTTCATTTGTTCCTGTATTACAGCACTTTTTTCAAAAGCTTCAACTTTGGGATCAGATGTATAAGCAAATTCTTGAAATTTCAA
This sequence comes from Belonocnema kinseyi, assembly GCF_010883055.1. NCBI lineage: Eukaryota > Metazoa > Arthropoda > Insecta > Hymenoptera > Cynipidae > Belonocnema > Belonocnema kinseyi. The sequence goes on along the minus strand of NC_046660.1, from coordinate 105,812,083 downwards.
AACGTTTAAACGTTCCACACCCTGTTTGTATGTGCCTGATGAACAGAGTGAAAATAAGAAAATGATAATGCTAGACCATACATAATTTGATTTTCATAGATTTTCTTAAATACTATAATTGAATTTAAACATTTATTAATATAAGAATAAAGATAAATTCATTTGAACTAACCTGCATTACCAACGATCTTTATCGTATATTCAGGCCAATCTTTTGGCGCAGATGCTTTTTTTCTATCAGATCGTATAGAATGGCAGGTCTTTCATCTGTATATGGTTCTGGCATATATTTTGTAACAAATATCTTTTTGATATCGTTGTGTCTGATCCACTTGAATAATGTAATATCCACAGATCTTGTGACTGTCTTTCTACCCGAACGAATAAAAATCACTAATTGATACGGTTTCGTTGTCAAATCTAAATCCGACATATTGGATTAAAGCTTCCACTATACAAAAATTATCATCCATTTCGAAAGTACGTTTTATAATCCTTAATTTTAGGAAATGATAACACAGCCACACAAAAAAATTGTGCGGATCTGGTAACAATACACACATATTCCTATGGATTTTGGGGCGCTGAATTCAAATTCGGTATCAAAAATCACCCATCACGTCATGGTTGAGCTATAACCTCAAAAAATGACGAAAAATCATGCACTGAGGCAAATGAATTTCAAAATAATGCCAGTGATGCAAATTTTCACTTCAAAAACATTTCGCCAACTGTGAAGGATCAACCCTTGCCTGATATCAACTTATTTAACATAACTTCACCCAACAGAACCTGACCTAACCTAACCTGAATTAACAGAAATTTATTGAACTACACGTAAAGCTCTGGAAGCATATTTTTCCAGTAGCAAATATGTGCTACATCGAATAGGTCAACTCGAGCCTAACCTAGAAATAACTCTAACCTAGCCTAACCTAACCTAACTTACCTCACGAAACACAATTAAACTGATTGTGTTATCCCGCTGTGTTTGCGGTACCGTTTCATTCAGCATCGACTTAACCTACATAGAGGTTTAACCTATCCTAACCTAACAAAACCTGACCTAACCTAACCGATTGCGCTGGCAAAACCTTTTTGTTGCGTACTTTGATATTTTGACATTAATAGCAGTAAATGTCTGGAGTTTCGTAACCGCTTGTTGCTAGCATTATTCGCCTGTGTCTGTAACCAGCGCACCTCCACGTGGTGACGATGGGCAACGGATCCACATTGGCTGAGTTCCTGGGTAAACGGCGTTCATGCCGTCATGGCAGACACAGGTAAAAAGTGTATTATGATGCAGGGAAAAACCCCAGTATCGGCGTCTGGTCAGGGTGGGAAAGCGGACTCTCCGACGTCGTCATCATGCAACCGTAGCTTTTCATCAATGGATCACTTGTTTGGTGTAGAGTCTCATGCTACAAGGAAAAAAACCGCAAGCATTTCTCAATCGCATGCCTGCAAGAATAGCTCAGATTCATTCTGTTACATTTGCAGTAGATATGAAGTACCGCAAGTACTCTATACCAACCACATGGAAAAAAACCCGTTGTTGTGAAGGACTGCTACTTTTGCATGAATTCCGTCAAAGGGTTCAACGCCAAAAATAAAAATAACATTTCGTACATTAATGTGTGCACAATCACAAGAGTAATTGAAATAAATAAAAATGCACGCCAGACTGATTTAAGCGCTTTAGAAGATGATAGAATGCAAGACGAATATGGCGTGCAAAAAATGAAATTGAAGGTTCCAATATTAGTGTCACAACTAGAAATGAATCATTTTATTAGAGATCTTGGATTACCTAAAGACGGCACTGAATTTGCCGCTTCATTTCTAAAAAGAAGAAATCTTCTAGAGCTAAAGACAAAAGTTTCATTCTATCTCGACAGGGACAAAGAATTCAGAAAGTTTTTCGTTAAAGACGAAGAGACGTCTTTAGTGTACTACACTGACGTTAACGGACTAATGAACCACTTGAAGAAAAATGTGTACGGAGACGAAGAATGTTGACTTTTCATTGATTCGTCAAAACGCAGCATTAAGGCTGTTTTACTGCATAATACGAATACTTACGCTCCTATCCCTTTAGCTCACTCAACGGTCATCAAAGAAGAATATAACAATGTTAAAATGCTTCTTGAAAAAGTTAATTACACGAATCACCAATGGCAAATATGTGGTGATCTCAAAATCATAACAATGATATTAGGCCAACAATCAGGTTTCACGAGAGAGCCATGCTTTATATGCCTGTGGAATAGCAGAGATCGAGGTAATCATTACAGCAAAAAACGTTGGCCTTTAAGAGATTCATTCAAACCTGGTTCTCATAATATCACCAATCAAAGCCTCGTAGATCCAGAAAAAATTTTACTACCACCCCTCCACATAAAGCTTGGGCTCATGAAGCAATTTGTCAAGGTGTTAGACAAAGATGGACAATGCTATAAGTATATATTCCTTAAATTGCCTAATGTTTCAGACGCTAAATTGAAAGAAGGAGTCTTTGATGGACCACAGATTCGAATATTGATAAGAGATACTAATTTCAAATGGACGCTAGGGAAAGTTTTAAAGCAGTAAACGCAAGTTTCCTCGGTAACAAAAAAAGTCCAGACTACGAGAATATTGTTGCAAAAATGATAAGAAACTACAAAAAGTTAGGCTGCTTGATGAATTTAAAATTTCACTTTCTAGATTCCCATCTGGATAAGTTTCCAGAAAATGTTGGTGATTTCAGCGAAAAACAAGGGGAACGTTTTCAAAAAGAATGATGGCTGATTTTTGCTGGACGTTGAAAAGGGAATGAATGTAGGTCTTAAATGTAAGCGGAACCCTTTGCATCGTTCCTTCGAAGAAAAAAGGACACGTTATAGCTGGCAGAAAATAGACTGAAGTAGGTCTATAAATCAATTTAATTACGATATAAAGCAAGATAAAATGCAAACACGGAAGATAGTATAAATATATAACTTAAGTTTAAGGAAAGCAGAGACAAAAAAATTTTAAATAAAACTCTTATTCATTTGCATGTTTAAGTTGCAGTTCTACATTTTAATTGATACAAACATTGTCAGATTAATTGAAATGGGGTCAATTCTATTTGTAGTTCTAAGTTTCTTCAAATGAGTAATGTGCGTCTCAATTTTTATGCACCTGTAGTACAATAAAATGAATTTTATTGTGTTACAACGGGAGCACTTAAGTTGTTTTGCGTTAAGAAAAATTTCGTTAGGTTCTGTTAAGTTAGATTCATTTGTAGGTTAAGATTGAGTTAACCTATTAAATATAGCACACATTTAAGACTGAGAACCATACGCTTACATAGCTACACGTGTGGTTGAATTTCATTCGGCTAGGTTGGGTTAGGTCAGGTTTTGTTAGGTTAGGATAGGTTAAACCTCTATGTAGGTTAAGCCGAAGCTGAATGAAACGGTACCGCAAACACAACGGGACAACACAATGAGTTTAATTGTGTTACGTGAAGTTAAGTTAGGTTAAGTCAGTTTTTTTTAGGTTAGGATAGCTTTGACCTATTTGCAGGTTAAGCCCAAGCTGATTCAAACGGTACCGCAAACACAACGGGACAACACAATCAGTTTAATTGTGTTTCGTGAGGTTAGGTTAGGTTAGGCTAGGTTAGATTTATTTCTAGGTTAGGCTCGAGTTGACCCATTCGATGTAGCACACATTTGCTACTGGAAAAATATGCTTCTAGAGCTTTACGTGTAGTTCAATAAATTTCTGTTAGTTCAGGTTAGGTGAGGTCAGGTCCTGTTGGGTAAAGTTATGTTAAATAAGTTGATATCAGGCAAGGGTTGATCCTTCACAGTTGTCGACATGCCATTCCATTTTCTCACATATTCTATTATGCCAATATCAGTATTTTTGGAGATTACCTATGTTTACTAATACGCCATAACACGAAACCGAGATCGACTGTTGAACGCGGTAAATTTGAATTTTAAAATTTTAATGTTAAATCGATACCTGATTCTCCCAGTAAATACATAAGGTACAGAGAATTATCAAATTTCTGAATATTTTTATTCTAATAAAAAAAAACAGGCGGGGCATGTAGATAATTATTAATAAAAAAAGAGATCATACAATTGATAAAGAACCCCTTAAGTTAGGTCAATTTATTTTAAAATATTTCAACTAATTAAACTTTTTCTTATTTAATTTGACACGTTTTTTAACAATAAAACAGTTCCATACCATTTTCTACATTGTATTATATTAGAGATGAAGAAGTGGCATACAATAGACTCTCATTGTACCATTCTCTTTTAAATTCATTTCGAATCTCACCATTTTCCTCTTAATACATTTGATATTAAAATTCATACGGATATTGCTTGGCTTACTTTCTAACTCCCACATAAATAGATCTTTCGAGTCAGTAGGATATGCAAATAAAGACCGTTTAATTCTCCAAGGACTTCCGTGTATTTGTACGCCTTCTGGAATCCGAGTGATATCTGTAATTTCAAAAAGTAATTTGTTCTCGAGCATCACAAAATTATTAGGAGACTTCGTTGTTAGGGTATATTCTTTGTATTTTAGTTCAAAGATATTAAAGTCCTGAAATTTTAAATTTTGAATTTTATGCGGTAGTTTTGGCTTTGGAGGATCTGTCAGGCTCAACTCATGTATTCTGCGAAAAATTTGAGAAAGAGGACTGTTTGGAGTTTATCAAAAGATTTTATTACTTCAACTCTACAATGAATTGATAAAAAATTAATGTAAATAAATCAAATACTATAAAACAATATGAAAAAAATAAATACATAGATAAAATGATTGACTGATAAAATAAAATAATAAAAATATGAAAAAATTCAATTTAGTTAAGCTATAAAGCATTTTTTTATAATCTCAAGAATAATCAATATTCTAATAATAATGATTGGACCAGCAGACAGAAAAATTAACATAAAAATTATTTTTTAATTTCACCTATTCAAGAACCTAACATCAAAAATAAAGATATTTTAAAATAATAATTGAAAACAAAAGTACTTGATAAATTTCATCATATAATAGTATTTGAGTATTGTAATTGTAAATCTACTAATTTTACCTAAAACTGCGTTGATATCAGCCGGAAATTCATTTTCAAATGGATCCAAATTTTCTAGTTCGTCCAAATTCATCAATTGAACGGGTCAGTCACATTACCATTTCGGATCACTCACATTACCATCTATAATCATTTCATTCGTATTTATTCGAAAAAGAAAATTTAATTGATGATCAATTTATTTGAGGTTAGGTTTCAATTAGCCCCAGATCTTAATTACTTACTTTCATTTTCCTCACGCAGGTTTCGAGGTACACTGGCTAGTACCCGGTGCCTCCGAAGACGTGGCGTACTCGGCTTAGGCATTTTCAATAATTGATGAAATATTATAAACGAATAATATTAACATTTCACTGCATGATCAAGAAACAATAACCCGTGCAGAAATCGCCCGATTTCAAACGGAATACCGATCTGGCCCTAATCAGTAGAACTCTGTGGCCCATACCTGGGCCCGACCGGGCCAAACCGATTTTCTACTGAAACGCCATCTCCATACGCTCGCAGAACTAGTGTCGCTTGATTTTTTCTGGTAGTGCAGTGAAATTCGTATACGTACTACTCGTTTATAATATTCTAGCAATGATTAAAAATGCACAAGGCGAGTAAGCCACGTGTTCGGAGGAAACAAACACCAGTCAGTAAACCTCGAAACCAGTGCGAGGAAGATGAGAGTAAGTAATTACACTCTGCGGGCAAATTGAAACCTAACCTCAAATAAATTAATAATTAATTTAATTGTTTTAGGTAAAATTAGTATAGTTACCATTAGATTAGTCAAATATTATATGATAAAATTGATCAAGTTCTTTTATTTTCAATTATTATTAAAGAACTCAAGGTTCTTCAATTTATTGTAGAGTTCGAATTATCAAATCTGTTGACAAAAAATGAATTGCAGTATGCACAATATTATAATGTTTTTAAATTATAAGAGTAAAATATGTGATACAATCGATTATGTTATTGAAACTTTGATTCTGTATTAATAATAAATTTATTACAGAAATACATTAAGGACAAATTTTCACAACATTCCAGCAATTGCCAGTTACTCAACTGCGCATGCGTCGCATTCGGCATCTAATTGGTTTCGCGTGAAGTTTAAAATGATAAACAAAGTTTTTTTCTTTTTCATTATAAACAATGACATTTCAACTTATAAAAACTTCCATTAGGTCGAAATTAATTAAAAGTAATAAAAATTAATTAAATGCATATTCTGTAAATAATATTTAAAATAATCAGAAATATTTAATTCGAAACGCTTCATTTTTGTTTAAAAGTTGTTTGGTCTATATTTCTTCTTAACCGATTTAAAAATAATAAAAGCGATCTAATAAATGATAGCGCAATTTTCTGGCAAAAAAATTATCTACAACAATTGACAGAAAATTGAATTTATTTACAGTAAAATGTTAATAAATCGTAAATCATAGGTTATTTCCCGTTGATTTTCTTTGGAAGCATTCGAAAATGTCAAGTTGCAGGGAATCTTTTTGGGAAAAAACTTTTTCTAATTTGTTAAACAGTTTTATAGACAACATTTTTTTCAAGAAATTAAAATTCTTATTTAGAATATTCCTGGTTATCATCCATTTTTTTCATTAAAAACAAAACTTTTTCTCGAAACTGATACCATCTACAATAATTTTACGTTTTTCAAAAGTATAATTAAATTTTTTATTTTGAAACCTTTTTTTTCGTGCCTGTAGTACTTTAATTTTAACTTAAAATTACCTAATAGGAAATTGAAAATATTAAGGTGGCCTTCGAAAGGAGAGGACCATTCCATACTTTCGAGTTTACTTATATTAAATCTCCATTTGTGAAATTCATGAATAGATTATAATGGGACTCATCGTGTACCGATCGGGCACCGATGGGGCACCGATCGGGTTTCCCAATCGGATGTCCCGACCTGGCCTCGATCTGGGAGTGTGTTTCATCAGCAGCCTTGCCCCGACCAGGATTCCCGATCGGGACCCGACCTGGACTGGTCTGGCCTCGTTCGTGGCCAGACCGCGATTTCTGCACGGGAATCAGCACTAATTTTGTGAGTGCATGGAGATGGCGTTACGGTAGGAAATCGGTCTGGCCCGAATCTGGGCCACAGAATTATACCGAACAGGGCCAGATCGGCAATCCCGGTCGGGGCCAGATCAGTATTAAGGTATAAATCGGGCGATTTCTGCACGGGAGAAGGTATTTTTTGCGGAACTTTATACAATGGTATTTGAACTTGTGTAAAAAATTGAATTAAACTAAAGAAACATCAGCGGGAGCCTACTGAAAGGAGGTTGAAAAATACTTTGTTTTCCTGGAGAATCCCGAGTATCCCGAGTTTTGGAATTACGAGATACTTAATATAAATTGATGAGAAAAAAGACTTTCTACCTAAACTTAAATTAAATTTTAAACCTTCCACTACAACCTTAGATAGTGACAACTTAGATATAAAAGCGTGCAAGACAGCCTGGAACTTTCATATAAGAATCAATCATTTCTATTTTCCATTAATATTGTTATTAATATTAAAAATTTTAAAAAGCAAATAATCTAGGAATCAGTGGACGTTGTATTAAACTTCACATATGTGTAATTCTGTAAAATTGGTAAAACTTAGTTTATTTTTTGCTTTTATTACACTTAACGATAACAAACGAAAACTTATAATCGGTGACAGAACACCAAATAAACTAAAAAATATTTCTTTATGCAATCAGAAAAAGTTTTTAAAAAACAATCCAATGGATATTTAACTCATTTTGTCCTAAGTGCGCTGCTTTACCAACTTTTCCTAAAGGAAAAATTAAACGTGTCGATATTTTTTTAGACTTTATTATGCACAACATTCACATTAGTCACGAAAATTTATTTTTTGGATGCTCTATAGCAGTTCATCATCTCGAATTGATTCAAGCAGTAAAAGGTTTCACGAATAAGGTGTCATTTATTCTGAAAAACAAATAAAAGAATTCTTATACAACTCTGAAAAATGCAGAGGGATTTTATAATAATACGGGCACATATTTTTCAAGCTATTGTTCTAAAGCGTACATTTAATCATAATTGCAGTATACAGTGAAACTCTGATACTGACCCGATTTCGGGGCTAAACTTGGGGAGGACATACCTAGATAGAGGACCGTTTCGTTGGAAACGTTTTTGTTTGTTCACGCCTGAGCGACCGCCGCTCACCCCGCGTAGCTCCTTTTACTCCTGCTTACGGCGCGGCGTCAATTCTCGGAAGAACTCTATCAGGGGGCTTGATATCTAGGGCTCATTGTATTTCCTTTCTGGCAGTGTATAGTTTTTCAAATGTGCCAATTTAAAATACATTAATCAACTTTAACATTAATTAATAAATTACATAATAACATTGTATACCGTGTATATCTGAAATGTATAATTAAATTTTACCAAAATTTAAGATTTTTTTTCTTAGCACTGCAATCGAAAAGTTGCCAATATTGACAAAGAGGATGATCAGAGCCGCGTCAGCCACGGTATTATTGTCGTCCGTGACCTCCATGGCCTCCTTTGTTACCGCCATAGCCTCCTTTGCCACCGTTACCGAATTTGGCGTCAGAATCAGCCATGTAATAAAATTCAATAATGCACATCAGAAAATAGACAGAAACAGCTTACTCATTTCTACTGATTCTACTGATCTATTTATTACGTATTTAAAATGGCTTTGTTTAGAAACAAAAATTATGTGGAGATACCAATAAATCCATGAAGCACAGTATTCATGGTTCTCGCCTAATGGCTCAGAGGTAATATATGCACAGGCATTATGATGTAGCGGGTATTATACATCACCAACTTACCCTATATCGAGGATTCTTATAAGATTTGATGCCTTTCTATAGATACATTACAATGCTCGTTTATAAAGCAAATATTATATCGTATATTGGGATGTTACTATCCAAACAGATCATTCCATCCGGGCCAATCGACCTGACATCGTGATGCAAAAAAAGGTGAAGAATGTGAATCATGCATATATTCATCCCATTGTGATTTGGCTACAGGCAATGTGCAAGCAAGATGCACTGAACATCTTGAAGGTTCAGGAGTCAGTAGGGTATTGGCAGCAGCTCCGAAGGCGGGTTTACTAAACACCTGTCGTATTGTAAGAAACTTTCTTGACCATCAGGAAGTGAGGGACTAAAAATGCATGGAGTGGCAGATTGAAGTTCGAAGAAAGCATCCAGAGATGACTGTTGTCACCTCCAACACTTGAGGCCGCTCGTAATTGTATATCTACAACATCGGCGCAGGAGGTTTCAGTACACGTACCGGCGCGAAGAGGGTACATGCATTAGATTGCATGAACGCTGAATTAATATGCACCCGGAATATGCTCATAAAACGCATGAGTATTTAAGGGATCAGGTATCTCTTTTATGCAAAGAGGAATATGAAGCTCTTAATTAAGAACAAAAGCAAAATCCCCCAGCGAACATACCACCTGTTCCAACAAAACCACTTTTCCAGATAGCCGATAATGACAAAAGGGAACTAGAAGGTTAAAAAAAAAAAAAATTTCTCAGGGTGGACAAATAAGCTGAAACTAACACTGCTCTCCCTGATTGGCTCCTTGAAAAAGTTAATCTCTTGAATCTGACCTGTGAATTTTACGAGAAAGCGGTCACCCTGCGCAGCGAGAATAAAAGTAATGATACTTTAGTACGCTTGAGCAAGACTAGCAAGCGTATTGCACAGCTTCAGTGTAAAATTAAAACTGCGAGACGGCACGGAAAAAATGTTAAGTGAGTGATTAGCTACATAACATCGAACAAAAAGTTCACTCCAAAAGTTAGGGCACTTGATCTAAAATTACGAAAAGCAAATAGCACGCTGAACAAGTGTAAACTTTGACCATCAAGTACAAGGCGCAAAAAGTAAGAGATCTTTTAAAAGCTAAATAGCGCCTCGAACGGCGAGTAAAGTGGAGTCAGGAATATTTTACCTTTTCTACTCATCCTTCATATCTGTGGAACAAAGCGTCATGTGCCGTCGAAGATCCACCTAATCGAGAAGAGATTTAAGTCTTCTGGGAACAAATATGTGAAGATGCCTAAGAGTTACATGAAGACGGTTCACTTTATGTTACTGTATATTAAGGAAATTATTATTGTTTTTTCTGAATATTATTATTCAATGATAATTAAGTCATTCAATTTATATGAAAAAACTTTAAAGATCTCTCTAAATTCCAAAGAAGACTTTTCTTACTTTTAGAAATAATTCATTTATCATATTTATTAATTGGAAGGCACATCAAAATAGATGCAGAACCCTTTGTATATTATTATTATTATTACTACACCATTAGGCCATTTCCCTTTCGGGGTAGGCGTGACTCACTCGTTAGGGGAAAGGGGTAGTGTGTGGAAGGGATAGAAATTTTTTCAGATTGATCCAGGATTCCATGCATTTTTTTATGCAGGCTCTCGTGTTTCTGTGACTTCTTATGTCTCTTCTAACTAGGGTCTCATTCACACATTCTAACCATTCTTTCCGCTGTCTACCTCTGGGCACGCTGCCATTTACTTTACCTTGATACACTTGTTTCGTTAGTCGTTCATTTGGCATTCTCTCAAAATGTCCGAACCATCTTAACCGATTTCTTTCCCATGTGTCCACTAGCGTCTCTTCTACACCACATTCTTTTAGAATTGTCTCGTTACTTACTTTGTCCATCAGGGTTTTCCCACATAATATGCGCATGAATCTCATGTCAATTGCGTTAATTTTACTCTTATCTTTTTCTTCATAAGTCCATGTCTCGCTACCGTATAGTACTGTCGGTACAAATATGGAATTATGTATTGCCATTTTAGCTTTGTTTGATATATTTTTACTTCTGATAAGGGGACCTGCTCTAACAATAACCTTCTTACCTTCATTTATTCGTCTATCTAATTCCTCATCTATCTTCCCGTCCCTAGTAAATAAGCTATCAAGATATACGAACTTATCAACTTGTTCAATTCTCTCATCATTTAATAGAATATTGCATAGTATTTTCTCACTCTTTCCTTCGAACACCATAGTTTTTGTTTTATTTGTGTTAATTTTGAGGCTCATGCTCTTCATGCTTGCATCTAGGTTATTCAACATTCTTTGTAAGTCTTTGATAGACTTTGTCATAATAACCTTATCATCTGCGAACGCTAACCCACCTACCCTTACTGTTTGGAGGTCCACATCCTCTTCGTCGAAGAGAGCCATTCTTAAACATTTGTCCATAAACAATATAAATAACCATGAATACATAACGCATCCTTGTCTAACTCCTTGAATAATATCGAAACAGTCACTCAGTTTCCCATTCACTCTTACACTCACTTTGATACCTATATATATTGTTTTTATAGCTTGTAGGATCCATCCATTGACTCCATACTCTTTCAAGACTTCCCAAACTTTAGTTCTATCTACCTTGTCAAAAGCTTTTTCTATGTCAACAAATGCACAGAAAACTTTTTTTCCTACTCTCAAACTTTTTTCTGTTATTTGCCTTAAGCTGAATATTTGATCCGCACATGACCTTGCTGCCATAAACCCACTTTGGACTTACCAAATCTTTGCTTCTGTTATTTTCATTACCCTACGAATAAGTATTTTTCAATATATTTTACTTACGGTGCTTAATAAGTTAATCCCTCTGTAATTATTGCACTCGCTT
>NC_046660.1:105798623-105800182 GCF_010883055.1 Belonocnema kinseyi | reverse complement strand
TTGCTTCTGTTATTTTCATTACCCTACGAATAAGTATTTTTCAATATATTTTACTTACGGTGCTTAATAAGTTAATCCCTCTGTAATTATTGCACTCGCTTTGATTTCCCTTTCTCTTGTATATTGGTACGATAATCGCTCTTTTCCAATCGTCTGGGACGTCTCCCATCTCGTAACATAAATTTATCAATTCACACACTCTATGTGGTATGTACTCGCCACCGTGTTTAAGCATTCCAGCGTTAATACCGTCTACCCCGGCAGCCTTACCGTTTTTCAAGTTCTTAATTATATCCCTAACTTCAGTGACACAGACTTTCTCAATTGAGTTTTCCATCGCATCGTGTTCAACATCGCAGTTGTGGTGTCCTATAGCTTCATCTCCGAATTGTGTTCTGAAATAGTCTCTGAAAGCCTCTAGTATTCCGTCTGCATTATATATCATTTACCCCCTACTATTTCTCATGTTGACAATTTCTGTACTTTTGTTTCCTTTCATTTTTCTATAAAGTAGTTTCCTGCTTCCTTCAAAGTCGTTTTGTATTTTTTTTATCTCTTCTTCTGCTCTAATTGTGTGAAAATATATTATTTATAAAATATTATACATAGCGTTTATCCGAAATATATCATTATATGTCAAAATTAAAGATTTTTTAATTTATTGCTTACCACTGTAATTGAAAAGTTGACAAATATTACCAACTGGGAAGAGAACTGTCTCTTCTGCCACCGCCACTGCTTCCTCCGTCACTGTCAATGACTGGTCCACCAGTCGCCACTTGTCCCGCCTTCTCCGCTTTCGCCAACTCCGTCACCTTCTTCGGCGTCAGAACCAGCAATCTGAGAAAATATAATAATGCACATTAGCAAAAACACAGGAACAGTTCTTAGGGAAAGTAGTGTATCCAGGGTAGTTAAAGCCCCCCCCCCCAAGAAATGTTGTAATCACGTATTTTTTACACTGGAAAATTTAATTATATTTACAACATCTTGCGCTTAGGTTTTGACAGTTCTGTTATTTGCCATAAATGCTTATGAGAAAAAGTAATTGTATAGAGTATATACACTATAATAAGCTGGTGTTTATTTTTCATGTTATATGATCAAAGGAAGGCAGTAAAATGTATATTTCAACATTTTTAATTAAGTAAACTTATATGCCAACGCCATGAAGAAAGATTTTAGCACACCAAAGATTGAATTATAAGTGTAGATTTGTCCTAATCCAGAATAACTACTTGATAGGTAGAAATTTGTAAATGGCTCATGATGTATGAAGGTCCTTATTGTAGATTAAAGTGGTTTCAGAATATATTAAAAAAATTTTTTCGAACTTTTATGCATATCGCCACCAAATTTTTTCGAATCATCGTCCCCAAAAAATTCATGTTTTTAAATAATATTTAGAAGTTCTGCAAACCTATGAAGCCTAACATGTTTATATACTTTTTTATGGGTGTTTCTTGGAAATTAACAAACATTACTTGAAATTATTGGTGTGTTGTCATTGAATAAAACAAGCTCATTTTATAAAACATAACGTATAAAAATTTATTTTA
>NC_046660.1:105796768-105798523 GCF_010883055.1 Belonocnema kinseyi | reverse complement strand
TACCATAAAGGACCTTGAAGATGACAAACTTTAGAACATAGATCAAATACTCAATTTCTTTCGTTAGAAATAAGGATAAATTGATTGTTACGTCGTAACAATGGGGTTCCCAAAAAATGCAATACGTAAAAAATTGGGCTTCGCATACATTTTTTTTTAACACATAAAATATTATTGTATACTCATAACTAGAAGTCTACATGAACTATTCAATAAATTTATAGTTTTTAGCGATTCGCTCTTCAGAATAGATATAAAAAATCGTGGTTTTTCCGGAACTGAAATAATTTTTAAATAATTTATTATTAGTTATCATAATATTATAATACTCTTTCAGAAAAATTCAAATATTTCAAGTTTTCTTCACTATTCTCATAAAATGACAAATTAAATTGTGTAAATTAATTAATATGCTGCATAACTATATTCTCCTATAGTACTGCTAGATAGTTGCAGACTTTTCTGAAATTTTCCACTTCTTGTCATCTTTTTACTTTGTGAGGTAATAACTTATGCAAGTTTACAAAGAAAATAATCCAAATAGTTTATTATTGATTATAACTATCTTCTCTTAGATAATTAGAAAATTGCGTTTTTTTCAAAATTTTAACTTTGTTTTTTTTCTTATAGTTATGTGCATAAAATAAATAAACGATAGAAAGAATCATTCCTTAAACATTCTTTTTCTCTTTTTTAAATACATTTTCATGAAATAAAATAGATGTTTGGAATATTCTTCAAATGTTCTGTATTAATTTTATTAAAAGTACATTTTCCTTTATAGCCTTATTGTTTTAATTAATATTATTATTTATTATTTGTGGTCGCTTGCATAAGACGGAGCCTTGTGGACCTTTCTAGTATTGAAGATATTTACGTTTTTCTAAATCGGTGTCAAAATTATTATTTTCAGGTTTAGGTGAGAAATATGATAAAGACGAATACTGAATCTTTTGACACTATAATTAATTTCCTAAAAATCAAGTTGTCGTAGGTATATTTCATTTTCAAAGAAAAAGTGTAACATGTGCGCTTCTGGCTCTCGCCAAAATTAAATGCGTTTTACACGAAAAGCGGTTTTTCGAAGCTGCAAATTCAAAAATGCACCAGTGTCTCGTTTTTGAAATTAAAAGGATCGCCTTAAACTAAAAATGCCGGGAGCTTATCCGGACATTTGTTTAAACAAAACCGCCACTAACTGACATCAAAAATATAAAAAAAGTAGGCACGGAGTGCCTACAAAAAAGTGTTTCGTAGCCTATCTAGATGGTAAAGCTGAATTTTAAAACAAAATATTTGTTAATTTTGTGAAAGTAATTGTAAAGTAAAAAATTGCAGTAAAGAACACTACAACTGTCTAGCAACATGATACAAGAGAAGATAGTTATGAACAATAATAACTTGTTTAAATAATTATTTTCCTTTGAATTTCAATTATTATAACCAGACTCTAAGTGTGGATTTTCCTTTGTAGGGACGCACAGTGGGGTGAAATCGGAAAACGAGGTTCAAAATGACATTTAGAACGCAATTATGCACCGATTTTAGAATTTTTTTTTTTTTGAAAAATTCAGAACTAAATTTTTCAGAAAATGGTGACAGTAGATTTTTTATTTATTTGTTTATTTAATTTTTATTTTAATGCAAACATGGAAAATATGTCGATTTTTCTAATTTCATTTTTTATCTTCTAGACAAAATTTTTCTTATACTTCTCGTCCCTTGAATTTAGTGCACAGGGGTATAAGAAATATA
>NC_046660.1:105778133-105796668 GCF_010883055.1 Belonocnema kinseyi | reverse complement strand
TAAAAATTAAATAAACAAAAAAATAAAAAATCTACTCTCACCATTTTCTGAAAAATTTAGTTCTGAATTTTTCAAAAAAAAAATTCTAAAATCGGTGCATAAATGTGTTCTAAATGCCATTTTGAACCTCGTTTTCCGATTTCACCCCACTGTGGGACGTCATGTCAAAAAACGTTGGAAATCAATCGTTTGAATGCAATCGAGACCGTTTCGTGAGTCCGACCGAGCGTAGGTGACCAAGAGAGATCCAATTCCTCGCGTACGCAATAAATTAAACGAACCGCAAGGACAACAGCGCAAGGTTTCAGTTAAGTAATAGCGAATCCGACCATACCAATTAAACCTATCCGGAAAAGAATCCAAAGGCGACGGGAAACTTTTGTAATCCTTGACGAATTGCCTCCAGAAGAAGTGACCCGTAAACTTTAGCGCCAATGAGCACATGGATGGGTTAATGTAAAATGAAGTCTGGATCCGTTAATGGAAGCCCCTGGAAATGATGCCAATTTTTAATGACAATTTTCTCCGATGAAGTGATCACACAAAGATACGAAAGCGAAGAGTAGTAACTTCGAAAAGTGAGAGCGATTGCCCAGATTCAAAATGAAGGGTCACGCGTCTACCAGCAATCTTGATTTGTTTAGCTTCAACTGTGTTGATGGAAATTTTGATGGCCTGCTGTGAGAAACCAAAGTGCCGAACTAATTTGCGGGATAAAGAACTTGGCTCAGTGCCAGACTCTAGTAGGAATCTTATTTGAAGGTGGCGTCCTTCCGAGATCCTTACAACGACTTGTACTATAGCAAGCAGAACTTGTCAAAGAGCAGTAAGAGGCCGAACATTCAGATTCCGAATCCAAACGAACTTTTACAGAAGGTTGAGGCTTCGAATCTTTAGTCAAAGGCCTTTTACGACTCATGTCTTCATAAAGCCTGCTATGATGCTGCTTATAGTATAGATGACGAGTTTTCTTGGCAATGACTATGGTAGTAGTTTGGGCTATAAGTAGCAAAATATCAGCTCGAGCCCAGCTAGGCATTCCACCTTGAGGCGTTGGACCTGTCCAAGGATTCACTTATTGCTTATAAGGGATATTGACTTTGCACTCCCGACCTTCACATGCAGCTACCGGCTGAGGAGAGTGAACCCCCGCCCTTCTCTCCGCCGCCCGTTTCTTTAGAGATACACTGTAGTGCATTAATCTATTTCTCATTAGTTCTATTCACCCTGAAATTTTTCACTCAACTTTTTACACTGCACGGCTTTTTTAATGGAAATTGAAATTAATCGAAACGCAAGCATTGATTTGTTTTAAAACAAATTTAAATGTAGCAGTCCAAAGAACTTTCTAGATTGAACTTTGTTGAACCATTCTCGCGTTATTTTGGCGCACTCAAAAAGTAAAAGTATAATTAATAATTAAAAATATAAATTTTGACAATTCTTAGAAACTAGTAACTAAAGTAAAAATAAAGATTTATTTAATCAAAATTCTTATTTGAATTACTTGGACATTGTATAGTATTGTATAGTATTGACACGTGGATTAGAAAAAAAGCATACAAATCTATATCCAATACAATTTCAGATATCACTAAACTAGGAAGGGTGAGGGAAAGTAGGGTTGGACATTGCTTGAGAGGGCGTAATTGAAGAGAATAGATTCGTAGTCCGTGCAGTGGAAAGGGGCGTTCGCTCCCCTCAGCCGGTGCCTACATATGAAACTCGGGAGCGAAAACCATACTACCCGCTTATACACCGTTGTGGTATCCTGAAGCCCTCGAATGCGCTGTTACAGGAACACTGTAATTGCTGAAATCTGAGAAAATGATTCTTTATACACTACCGCTGGAAACTGTTAGCTTGATCAGCAAAAGTACTATTAAAAATCGCTGTTGACTTTGCAACGTGACTACTCTTTTAAAAATTGTGCGCGAAACTGTTTTAAGAAACCGTTTAAAAGCTTATTAAACTGTTTCTCAAATTAGCTATGATAAAGATATTTTAGGAATTTTTGAGCGAATATATTGCTTGAAAAGTTTTTAAAAAAGCAAGAATTTCTCGAATTTTGTATCTCGACTTCAACTTAATCACGCTCCTCCGCTTACTCACAATTTAACTCGAAGGACCAAACATGTTGCTGAATTAATTACGGACTGGCGTGGGACAGGGAAGGAATCACGTCTGTTCTGGTTGAATTCGATCAAACGGGGTAGCAGATAAGCTTCTTCATGCCTAATCTAAGTAATCCAGAATATGTGTCCCCGATTCGACGCAATAAAGCACATTGTACCCAAAAAGATGTTTTAGTTGCTTTGAAAAATTCGCATAGATGTAGCCTCCAGAAGCCAGGACCACGATCGTTCACAATTTTGTTAAAAATAAGTTTCTTTTATCTTGACAATAAAATTTCTTTATAGAAAATTTAACGCATTATTTAAATAATTGAAAGTTGACTTTGAACCAGTCACTTTTGACTCATTAAAATTTAGAGGATGGATTAAAATTACGAAGCGTCTACGTGCACTGAATATATTTCGTTATTAATACCGAAATTACGGGGCAGAAAGCCCACTGCCACAGGAATGCCTACCGAAATACCCAGGTAATAGTACATAAATTTCGGTATTCCCTTTTCTTTTAGTTATTGGGCCCTTAAGTTAGTCGTGAAAAATTACAGAGAAACCTGCCAGTGTCGAAAAACAGATGTAGCTGTTGCCCTTATTAATAGATACATGTTTTTGAGAAAGGTTATTTCCTACATATGTCGCTCCAAGTAAAATATAGAAAAATAGTTAAAAATGTCTTCGCTTAATGATTAAAAGTTCCGGGTTTTACTGAAATGTTTAACTTTGCTTCAATTTTTTGAAGTATGCTTCAAACCTTCCACATGAATCATATTGAATACAACTTTTTCTTGAAGTAGTTATTGAAAAAATTCGATGAGGTGTCAGAGATGAAGCAGTTTTCCGAACAATTCGGAAAATTCGTCGCACATTAGGCAGGGAGACCCGAAATCTTGGCCAAAATTAGAAACATTGAATAATCTGGCTAAACGTGCTTACTCGGGGGTTTTTGGGGGTCGCTGATTACAAATTTTTGGTCAAAAGTAAAACATTCAAAATAGCGGAGTTAAAATTGCGGCAAATGTTTAGAAATTTGACAGATTAAGTTGTCATTGTCTATTCAGGGGTCTTAGGGGTCGCTGATCACGAAATTTTATGCGAAACGTAAAATTCAAAATTCAAAATGATCAAGAATTATCATGTTATTTATTTAAATAACACGTTCTTTCCGCAACACTCATCTGACCCAGGTTGCTGATCAATCTCTCTAGCAATCACACCAAGTGAAGATCCCCAGAAAGTCGTCAAGTGATGTTCCCCACTTGGGTCCATTAGTATCCAAGGTCTTTGGTATCATGCGCCATTCACTCTACTGATACTCTTTTTATTTACTATTTGCCGCCATACTTTTCTCTCCTGTCATACTTCTCTAGCTTCTTTTACATCCATGCATTTTTTCATGCAGGCCGTCGTGTTTCTGTGGCTTCATATGTCTCTTCTAACGAGGGTCTCATTCACACATTCTAACCATTATTTTCGTGATCTGCCTTTAGGCACGCTGTCATTTGCTTGACCTTGATATACTTGGTTCGTTTGTCGTTTATTTTGCATTCTCTCAACATGCCCGAACCATCATAACCGATTTCTTTCCCATGTGTCTGCTAACGTCTCTTCTGCTTCACATTCTTTGAGAATTATCTCGTTAATTCCATGACTTCCCTGCATCCCATAAATTCCGTGAATTTTCTAATGCCGTGAATTCCAAGAATTCCGTTAGTTCCATAAATTTTGTGGATTTCATGAATTCCATGGAATTCGTGAATTCTGTGACTTTCATGAATTTCTTAAATTCCGTACATTCCGTGAATTCTGTATATAACGTGAATTCATTGAATTAATGATTTCCGTGAACTTCGTAAATTCCTTAAATTCATATATTCCGCGAATTCCTTGAATTCATAAATTCCATAAATGCCGTGAGTTCAATGAATTGCTTGAATTTTATAAATTTGTTTAATTCCTTAGATTCGATTAATTTCTTGACTTCGGTCAATGGCTTGAATTCTATGAATTTTGTGCCGTAAATTCCAGAAAATCCGTAAAATCCGGGCGTCATATGAATTTCTTGATTTTTATAAATTGCACGAATTTCTTAAGTTCCTTAAATTCCCTGCATATGCATGTTATATACTAAATATTAACAAAAGTTTTGGCTTTGTCATAAAATTTCTTTGTTTGTCTGGAACAAGTGTCCAGAGAAATCTTTTACATTTTTTTTCGCTTCAACGGGTATTGAGAATGATACAGAAGTTATACTGGCTACAGAACTTGTAAACTTCCAATATATGTAAAGTATCATACCAATGCCAGTATTTGGAAAATAAAACAACATGGTTTGGAGCGTTACCTTATGTTTCGGAAATAAACTTCCAGTCCGTGAAGCGCCAGTTTCCAATATAAATTTTCAAAAGTGTACATGCAGGTCATTTAAATACCTAATCCTTCCACCAGCTCCTAATTATTCCATTATTTGTGTTTGTCTCTTATATAAGAAAGCTGTTTGGTTTAAATTCATTTTTCTTAAACATTGGGAACAGAACAAAATTAATTCACTTGAAACAACACAGTGATATTTGAAAGATAATTCTGGTTTAGGTTCACTTGTTGTTTGTTCATAACTAAAAAGTCTATGCAAGGCTAAAGTTTTCAGAGACACGCTACTGTTTAGCATTACTTTTCGAGTAGATAGTTATGAAACATTTATGTGAACATCTAATATTCAGTAATAAAGGAGTATTTTGTGTATCAGAGACAATTGCCATTAAAAACCCGCTTATGCGGGTGATATTTGAAAAGTAGTATTTATTTTCATTCTACGTATAATTGTGAAGTTGAATGTTGTTTTTAAACTCAATTGACATAATATTAGCGATCTTGAATAGATATAGGTCTTGTTTTAAACCATTTGGTTTAAAATGTATATATTTGTCTACAATTATAATTTCTTTAATGCAAAGAAATATTCCCTTTGCACTAGTAGGTTGTACCTTTGAATCAAGCAATGTAAACTTAATCCTATTAAGTTTGCTTTGGCTGAAATAAATTGTATTTTCCATTCAAAGTGCATATATTTATTTGCCTCAAATAAATATTTCTTTGCCGATAATCAGGTTTTTCAGTTACTTCAGACAAGTAAAATTCACTTGGTACAACTTATCTCTCTTTTCAGTGAAATGCACAGAACATTTTTTTCTAATCAATTCTCCTCGAAAACTGTAAAGGGTATGAAAAGAAAGGAAAACGTAGGTAAAAAGCATATAACTCCTTGAAACAGCGCTTTTATGATTATTGATTAGTGGATAAAAAAGTTTGGAGCATGACAAGACTCTTCTGTGACTGCTCACGGCAATAATTCAAGTCCTACCCCTTTCTAAGGTTTCACAGTCATCTCTAATTGCAATGTTTTGTAGAGAGCGAGAACGTTTCCTTGTGGCGGGTCAGGTAATTAAATAAATGTACATCTCTCCCCCTTCCATATTTTTCGTGGTTGGGGTAGGAAATCCCTGTGATGCTTAAGTTAAAATTATTATATTAGTTTATATGGAGCAAAGGGTATGTTTTTGAATGATCCACAACACTTATTTAAAGCTTATTAAAAATTTTCACTAAAAAAAATTTCTCACCATTATATTCGTAATTAGCGAGTTAAAATACATACGTGTACTGCATTGTAAACTAATCGAAGATGTTCTTTTTTCAAAACTTCAGCCTTCGATATTTCAGCCGTTTAAAAAAAAATCGAGTTGCTTTAAAAAAACAACAGGCGAAGCCTGCTGAAGGTAGGTTATATTGTTTTTTTTTTATTTTTCAGAATTTTATTTCATTCAATCTTGCTGTTGAGAGATAATATCTTTTCATGGAGTATGTCCAGAAACCTGAATTTTGGAATAACGAGATACTTCACATAAATTAATAAGAGATGAAAGGACTGTCTACTTAGGCTTAAACTAAAGGTTTACCCTTCGACTGCAACCATAGATGATAAAAAGTTGGATATAAGAGCATGCAGAAGAGACAGTGAAAATCTTTGTTTAGCTTAACAAAATTAGTATGCTTGGGACCTTCATATGATAATAAATGATTCTTGATTTTGCATTAATATTTGTATTAATGTCAAAATGTAAGAGAGTAAATCTTTTAAGAATCCAATGGATGTCTTAAAGTACACAAATGTGATGTTCTTTAAAAATTAGCGAACTTGGTTTATTTTTTGCTCTTATTACACTTAACCATAATGAGTGAAAATCTATAACCGGTTGCCGAAAACCAAATAAACTGGAGCAATATTTTTTCACGCACGCAAGAAAAGTTAAAAAAAACATTCTGGTAGATGTCAGATTTATTTCGTATTCAAGAAAAAAATGTGTGCTGAGGACTTTAGTATTGGAACACGTTTTCATTAATGCAAGTACCCCTTTTTGGTGGAACACATGTGCTCTTTCTAATTTTGGAAGACAAACTTGCATGCCGAATTAGACCGATGGCACTTGCGCATTTATTCTCTTGGACATATTTGCTCGGTTTGACACATTTCTAACTTGAGACTTTACGTACAGCACATGCTGACACATGCGGAGTTTTGATTTTATACCAAGCAGCTGGCTCTGTTACTTTTGCCTGACTAGGGATTCTCAAAGTACTTTACTTATATTCTTCCCTTGTATATTGTGACGTATTCGCCTTCTCTAACAAATTTCAGGCACCGTAAAGTACTTTCCATACATATTTATGTTAAATTTGGTCAATTTGCACAATATTCGGAATTTTAAACATTCATTTTTCATCATAAATAATTAAAAGTTATAATGTTAACCATGATAGTCAGACGCAACTCACTCTTACGATTGCACTGATATAAATAACAAATTTTTCGAAGAAACGTCGCTTGAGTATGTTTTTTCGTTGTAGGGCAGCATATTTTTCCGAAGTGCACTGCTTTGGCAATATTTTTTTGCCGGTCTTCTAATCCTTTCAATTAATTATAATTTCAAAAGCGTTTTATGAAGCAAAAATGAAACGTGTAGATATTTTTTTTAACTTATTATGCACACCATTCTTTAACATTAACAGATAGAAAACCCTTCGTTAATAAGTATTCTACATTATATGCTTAATTGAAATTATATTACGAGTAGCCAATAAGATAAGTAACAATCATGATATTAAAAGGTTCAGTGAGAAAGAATAGTTGTAAATTTATTTTTTCGTTGTCCAATTCTAGTTCAAACGCTTAAATTAATTTAGGCAGTAAAAGTCTTCTCGAAGAAGGTGTATTCATTTTGAAAAACAAAGAAAAGAATGATGCTTATGCAATTCTGAAACATGCACTGAGCAAATATATTTTATGCTATTGCACTATGGGCTGGGAACCACCAAAAGTGGCCAAAAATTCGATTTTGCTTGTAATTTAACTGAAACTTGGTATAAAAGCATTCTCGGGGTCGCGGATTTCAAATTTGACGTAAAAACCTAACGATTTATAGATCACTGAATTTATTAATTATTTTATCAACACGCCTGTCATTAGTCTGCAAAATTGAATCTGATTGAAGTATCTAGGGTCTACCGCAGAGAGGTTACAGGCTTTTAGAGGCCCCACTCATTATTAAAAATTTTTGTCATTTTTGAAGACTTACTCAAAACCAGGGACCGTTAAAACTCCCGCATACCACATTCTAGACAAATTTGTCAAAATTTTGTAATTTTTTAGCTTCTTTGCCATTTCATGGATTTATTGACCCAAACTGAATTAAATTTAAAAAATAATCAAAATCCGATTGTTCTTCCATAAATATCATAAAATTGTATCCCTACTTTTTAGTGAACCAGCATAGAAAATCGTGTTCGCATCTTGACTTTTAGACAAAAAAGTGCAATCCTGGCCCACTGTGTATTGCCCTAAAGAGTATCAATCATAATGGCATTATATATGCTTTCGAGCAGTACATAGATTCTTAAATCTGCTAATTTGAAATTTATGAAAATATGCATTTATGTTCAGGAAATTACTGCTATTTATTTTTTTTACTATTATTACTCACGAAATAATTCATTCATCATATTTATTAATTAGAATGTAATTCAAAACAGTTGAAAATCCCTTTATGTCTATATGAAATGTATAATTATATAAATAAATTAAATCTTTTTGGTTAAAAATTCATCACTTTGGCTGAATTCTACTTTTTTCCTTTGGAATAAAACTATTTTTAGGATAAAATATCAACTATTACATTTTTCGTTAGGACTTTAAATTTTCTTAAATTAAAAATTCAAATAGAATTATAAAGTAATTTTTTGTCTAATGTATTACTACAGTTGAAAATTCACCTTTTTGTTTGAAAATGTAAGTACATTTTCCATACCAAAATTTTCATTGATTTATGATTGAGAAAGTATTAGAATTGTCGGAAATTTGACATCACACTTTTTCAATGGATCTTCACGTTTCGAGACCCCCTGAATTCGAAGATCAGGTTTTCGCGATGACGTCTGTCTGTCCGTCCGTCCGTAAACACAACTCTCGAAAAAATGAACGAATCAAATCCATCTTTGGCACACTTTCTCTAGGTTCTAAAAGAAAGGACGAGTTCGTTAACCAGCCATTTTTTATAAAAACTCAACAAGTGAGCGCATTTTGAAAAGTTTTGAGACCACTTTTTTCTGAATTTTAAAATTCTTTGCACGGATATTTATAGTGTTGAAAAGAGCAAACAATTTATGCTAATGACTTTTTCCGATAAAAAGAAAATTTTAAGAGTTATAGCGTTTTCAAAATTTGTTGAATCAACCGAAAATCAAAATTTGAAGCCGAAAAACGCACGATATGAAAAAAAGTCAAGAGAAGAAAAACATTTCTTTTTGAAATCCCTACAAGATTATCATAACCAATTTTCGGATTTTCTTCGAAAATCGAAAATTCAAATTTTGATTGCACAAAAAATAATGAAAAATAAAAAATTCCATTTGGTGGACAAACTATGTAAGATACAAAAAAGATAAATTAACAAAAATGGTTATCCCAAAAAAGATCTACAATTTCGTTAAAAATCACTTCTTGATAAGACGCGTACTTTTTGTTTTATTCGTGAAAAATAACGTTGAAAAAAGTAAAATAAAAAAAAATGTGTGGAAAAACGACGAAAGTGACGAGAAAAAAATCCAACAAAAGCTATTTACAAATGCCTGTGGGAAATCGAGCGCGCAGCGCGAGTGTCACGATGAGAATGTGTACCTCAAAGCCTACAGAGCTTTGAGAAACTTAATCTTTGACTATACTTAATTAAGTAGACAATTCAGAATATGAAGACGCATATAAATACCGCCATCTAAAAGAGATCTTTTTGATAAAGTTTTTTTCAAGCATTCCAAATGCAAAGAATAAATATCCGAGCGCGAAGCGCGAGGTAACCTATTATCGAGCGCGAAGCGTGAGATTCAGCCGTCGCACGCCCTAGGCGCGCTCAAACTTGTGAAAGTTGTACTGCTTTGTTAAAAATTCGGTTTTTTTAAAATAATTTCGTTTTTTGTCCATAGTTAATCTTTTTTTTAACTCACTTCTCTGGTTGATAATAATTTAACTAATTTACTGAAAAATTGTAGTCTTCTTTGTTTTATAATAATTTGTTGTAACTAAAGATTTCTCTGTTTAATTTTTGGTTTAAATTGAGATTTTGCAGATAAAGATTGAACTAGTCATTTTAAACTTCATGTATTTTGTTTAAAGTGTGTCTTTATTAGAAGAAAATAATTTTATTTCCTCTAAAAATTTATCTTTTTTGTTCAACTCATCTGTTCTTTATTACGAAAGAAATTGTTTTAGGTTAAAACATGAACTTGTTTAATTTCAAATGAAATTCTTTATTAGTTTATTAGCCCATTGTTGTTGCCAATAGTTGTCCAATATTGGAAGCCCCCATTTTTTTTCATTATGTAAAACACTAGAGTTTTTACACAATCAAATCAGAAGCCACATTATGTGAAATAAGTATTCAACTTAATTAATATCCTAAATATTCATTTAATAATATAGTCGACATATTTCAAACATATAACTATTCCTATAAATAATTATTATAAATATTGATTAAATACCATGTAAGATAACTGCAATTAGATAAATAACAAGTTTCATAGATCCGAAATTTATAAAGTTGTAAGGTCCTCAATAGTTATTTTAAATTTTTATCACGCAATAGGCCATTGTATATTGTTAGGTTCTATGTGTAACAGTGGATCGCAAGACAATTTCTTCCAGCAGTGTATTTTACAATTTAATGCTTTTCAATTTATCGTATTATTGTAAATAAACTTCCTAACCATATACTAAATTAGTGAAATTTCCCTATTTACTAGTTTTAGTGAAATTCCTCCAATTCTATTAAAGAAAAGTGTGCCACTAACCATCAGTCTTTCAATCTTTCAGTCTTTCAACCATCAGTCTTTCAAACAATCACTCTTTCGATTAAGCAGCATATTCACTAATTCGATAGTAGAAAGCTACTAATTGTTTAATAAAAATAATACATGGACCTATTAAGGGCTGCATGGAAAGAACTAATGGTTCAATCAGAAAAATACTGAAAAATTAGATAAACAAAACTAAACTGTATTTAAAAAAAGTAATTTTTATTTTTGAAAAAACAAATGTACCACCGATTCATGGATTTTCATTCATTCAAATTATATGTTAGATTTCGTATGGTTTTCAAATGTCATAAAAAATTATACGATTAAACGAACTTACCTTAAGTGAAGTTCAATCGGGATTATGCTAGTACGTCTCGTCCGAATAGATCAAATGTACTAACGCTAGTTGCTCGACTCTTAACCACAGATATTCCAAAGCCATTGCTTTTCCCGCTGGGTGCACTTTCCCGTACGGTCCGTACTCTCCTACTTCCTCATTACGCTTTATGTGATTTAACTTTGGATCGCCAAGGATGTATTGGAAGACATAAGGGTGGGACTTATCTATTCGGACGAGACGTACTAGAATAATACCGATTGAACTTGACTTAAGGTAAGGTTGTTTAATCGTATAATTATGCTACGTCGTCTCGTCCTCTAGATCAAACGTAAACATTTAAAGCAGAATATATGCGATTTAAAGTTATTTATTATTTTTAAGGTAAAAAACATAATCTTTTATTTCAAGGGTACGCAATTGAGCACTGATGCAGCAAAGCCGTGAGGTGATTCTCGTAGTGGTCGGTTATAAAAACGTGCGAATACATTGGATTTTTCTGACCAGCCTACTGTTTCGCTAATGACATCAATGCTAAGACCCTTACGATAAGCCGCGGAAGTAGACGCATGTCTCATGCTATAGCCGGTATAAGTAGATGTATCGATGTCACTTCCTTTTAAGGTTTCCTTCAACCAACGGCTAATTGTTTGGGTTGTCGCCGCGTTGTGAGGTTTTTTAAAAGTTAGAAGAAAGGCCCTTCCATCTTTCTGTCTTAAGGCGCTAATCTTATGTAAATAATCTTAAACTAGTTTCGCGACACAAAGCTTCGGGTTGTCGTTGAAGAATGGTAAGTGTAACAGTAGGTGTTCTTTCCCTATCGCTGAGGTTTTTATTCTGTCAGGTATAAATATTTTTATCGTCTCTTCGGTGATTTTAATATTCTGGATTGCAATCTTAGAAAGGGTTTGAATGCGTTGGGTGTTGCTAGCGCGAGAAGTGTTACTAATTTTTTAGACATCTCTTCCAATGAAAGATTTGAATTCGGCCAGAAACCCGAAAGATAATTTAACAATGAATCTGGATCCCAGATATCATTATACTTCGGCCTAGGAGGTTTCATAGTCGAGAAGCCTTTACAGAAACGCTTGATCGTAGAATCCTTACCTAAATTATATGATATTATTAAAGCTATCGCGGAGCGGTAAGTATTTAGTGCTCCATACGATTTCATCTTGCTTAGTTCTTTGGTTAGGAAATTTAACACCTCCGGGATGGTTGGATTAAAGGTTCATACATTATTATTTTCGCAATACTCCCACCATAAGCGTAGGGGTTTTTCATATTGCCGGTACGTGTTATTGGTCAATTATACAAGTATCACCGGCAGATAATCTTTTGGCACTCCTTGTTGGACGAAGGCCTCCCCGACAGCTTCCCTGCCACCAGAGTAAGTTTCTGTGACAGTGGATGGTCCTATATAAAAGGGCATGATAATAATTTAGTGGCTGGTCCTAAGTAAATGGGGTTTTTTACTAATGGAGACTCATATATTGGGAACGACGGTTGCGCTGGCCAGAGCGGCACTACTACTATTCCTTCCGCTTCATCCGAGATAATTTTTTGAAGGGTTTTCAGAATCATTGAGAATGGAGGAAACGCATAGAATTTTTGATTTGTCCATGTAATCGTGAAAGCATCTATTGCATGTGACTACGGGTCCTGTTTCCAGGATACAGAAAAACAGATTTAATTTTATTGAAGGCCCAAGGTGCTAATACCCATTCCGTTTCGGGAGGTAGTTTGCGAGGTTCTTTATCAGCTATTACGTTATCGCGCGATGGAATATATGACGCGAAGATCAAAATTCTTTTCTTTTCACACCACTGCCAAATCTCTTTACAAAGTTAGCTTAACTTAGGAAATTGTACACTGCCCATTCTATTAATGTAAGAGATTGCAGTGGTGTTATCGATTCTCAGAAGTATTTTGCATAATTTCAAATCTTGGGCAAAACACTTCAGGCCATAAAAGGCAGCAAGAAGTTCCAAGTAATTTATGTTTGACTTCTGATGTTGCTCAT
Source organism: Belonocnema kinseyi (assembly GCF_010883055.1). Taxonomy (NCBI): domain Eukaryota; kingdom Metazoa; phylum Arthropoda; class Insecta; order Hymenoptera; family Cynipidae; genus Belonocnema; species Belonocnema kinseyi. The sequence goes on along the minus strand of NC_046660.1, from coordinate 105,783,773 downwards.
CTCACCAGCCATGGGCCGTCTCGCCGTTACAGGCTGCTCCTTACCCGGATAAGGAAGCACCCGAAAAGATTTCAAGTTCGTAATTTAATTTACTGATGGATTATTAGCTGCATGGAATGGTCTTAATCCACCATTGAATGTCTGGCAGTAAACCTTGGGAAATGCGCATCTTTTTATCAAAATTCCCATTATTTTTCTTTAACGCTAAAAATTTTTCCCTTTCTAGGTTTTTTTTATACACAGACACGTACATCACTGCTGGGCAATCTGCTACTAGGGTTCCTACGAACTGAGCCATTTCCCCAATTCTGCATGATGATTTATTTATCAAATTTAGGGTCCAAGGTGTAATTCTTTGTTTTTTCTCAGGGGTTAATTTCGTCCGCATTTGTTCCGTGTTCCAAACAAAACCTATGAATTTTACTTTTTTGCGCGGCACAAGTACGCTTTTTTCTTTATTCACGACGAAACCTAATTTCTCTAATGTACAACAAGTTTTTTCTATGTTTCTTGCACACTCGTCCCTAGATTCACCGATTGAAAGAAAATCATCCAGATAAATCACTGAGAGAAACGACCGTGATCTTAAATAGTGTGCTGCTGGCTTTAGGAGTTTGGTAAAAATAAATGGAGCCGTGCATAAACCAAAAGGAACACACCTAAACTCGTAAGTTGACTTTTCGAACGTAAACCTTAAATATTTTCTAAACGATCTTGCTACTGGGATCGTGAGGTACGCATCCTTTAAATCCATTGTTGCCAAAAAGGCATCTTTGAAAAGGACTCTAGATCCTCTTTTGGCAAGCGATTCTGCTCAGGTGTCGATGTAAACGGGATCACATAACCCTTTATATACTTTCGGATCACAGGATCAGTAGTTATTTCTCCCCACTTGACCGAAAAATATTTTAATCGACCTGCAAATTGTCTTACCTTATTTATTGACCTCTTTTCGGGTAACCATGACTCCCTTGACTCCGAGGATAGTTCCCTCTCCGGCCCCCCACCGAGCTGGCCTGTAGCTCTTCCTGGAGGGGCCTCTGAAGTTTAAATCCTGGAAACTGCGATCACTCGCCTCTGGCCTAGACGTGGAACCCCCTCTTTTCCCATTAGAGTAAGGGCGGAGACAAGGTTTATTTGGCCTCAGCAATTCTTTGCCCGATTTCTCTGCGGCCTTGGTCGTTTTGACACGTTCTCCGAAGTCGCCCCCAAAAAGGCGGATGCCCACATCACAATCTTCAGCAACAGTTTTCACAATCGGGTTCAATTTAGGAATAATAAAAGTACGCCGTGTACAGGACATCCTATAATGCAGATCAGTGAGGAGTCTGCCAGAGTCACCCAACAAGCTGAGTAGGTGAAAAAGGTTTAAAGAAGGCTGATTAGTTAATTCCTTCTCATTTTTCAGAATTTCGGTGAGACAGAGACCGATTGCTGCCACACCAGCGCTCAGCTGTGACTGTGTACTGACTTGATAGTTGTCCTTTTTCATTGCCATACTGTCTATTGACTTAACTTCTGGGTTAAGAATCTAGGCTTGTAGCATCGAGCAGTTTGCTGTGGTCGGATATTTTTCCTGGAGCTCTTTCCTCTCTTCTTTTGGCAGCCCTGATTTTAGAATCTTTGTCCACACCTCAGCTAAAGACGTGTGTATCTCCGGACCTAAAACGAGTCTTTACTCCAGCTAAATGATTCATTGTTTCGAGTGGCAGGGCAGTGTCGCCCTCTTTTCTATCCATAATCTCGGGCGGCGGACTTTGCGATTGGCTGCGTTCACGTTCCTCAGATGTTAAGCTATATGAGCTACGTTGACGTCGACTATGAGCCTGGTTGTGTTTCCTTGCTCGGCTATTGAGCAAGGAACCACCTCTTCCCGGAGATGTTTTCTCCGAGGTGTAAGATGATGAAGATGATGCGCCGTAAGACGAGGACGTTGAATAGCGGCGTGGTCGCAACCTTAGAGGTGTCAGGCAACGATGACGGCTATGACGAGGCGCAACTCTCGTGTGTCGCTCACCGCCATGCTTGTCGTATCTAGATTTTCTCGAGCGACGTTCCCTCGATTTTTGGTATATCTTGGTGAGACGGTGGCAACCATGACGTGACGAGCCTCTCGGACCACATTCGCCGCCAATCTCTTCGCCTCGATATTTTCGTGCTTCACGGGATCTCGATCGATGTCTGCTAAGCGAGGAACGTTCAGCTCGCGTTCTTTTCCTATAAGGCTTCACAACTGAATATTTTTGTGGATAGTGGCCGCGAGACCTCTTCGAGCGACGGTCTCCGGAATGGACACGTTTAACCGAATCGCGACCCATGCTAAAGACAATGGGAACGCGAGAAACACTTTAAGTAATGAACAAAACCTTGTATAAAAATTTACGCCTGTGGTCAGAGTAGCACAGAAAAGCGAAATGAGGATGTAGGAGAGTACGGACCGGGAGACCCCTGCAGAGAGCGGGAAAAAGCAATTGCTTTGAAATAACTGTAGTTAAGAGTCAAGCAACTAGCGTTACTACATTTGTTCTAGAGGACGAGACGACGTAGCATAATTGAAACAGAACGTGGCATTTCTGTGATTTAAAAATGGAGAAATTACATAAATTGCTATCCAAGTTTTGGACAGCAATACAAACTCATTTTCATTACCTGTCCATAAAGTTACTTTTTTATATCTTTGCAAGTAAAACATGTTTTAAAGTGATAGTGTGTCAAAAAATTGGAAGAAAATAATTATGTCTGTGCATTAAAAATCATTTACAATAAAACGTGTTCTCTTTTATCAGCAAAGTTTAGAAAGATCCAGAAATGAATGTGTACTTTCATCTCAAATTTTTCGAGCATTACTTTTTTTCAAAATGGCGGACCGAAATATCTCAAAAAACGTGGTTTTTGCACATGTTCTCTAGGTGTTCCAGATATTCCACTAAAATAATAAATTTCAAAATGGTGGGTTTAAAATGGCGACCGAAAAATAAATTTTCTAATTTGTATATAATGTTCGTTTTAATACCGTAATATTCTTTTAATGTTCGTTTTAAAAACCTATTTTCAATAATCCTTATTATTATTTTTGAAATATCAATAGCGTATCCAATATGGCTGATAAAAAATGCTGTTTAATAACAAGGCCAACGCCAACTCAGTCTTTTAAACTCTTCTGTAACCATACGATTTTTTAGCCACGAACAATATTAGCTAGATATAGTTTTAAAGGTTTGAGGCATCGCTGATTTCAAATTTGCCATTACATTTGTAAAATTAATTTGTTTAAATAATTTAGTTGAACAATTTCTTTAAACAATTTAGTTAAACAATTTGTTTAAACAAATAATTGCGTTATTAACTAATTTTGGGGTTATTTAAGTGGTTTTCGAGTACGCTCAATCTAAACATGCGATTAGTTTTGAACAAGCTTTTTCTTTAAACAATTTGTTAAAACAATTTGTTTAAGCAAATTATGGTATAAAAAATATCAGAATTACATTCTATGTCAAACATTTGGTACGATATAGTATTGAATATAATGGCATATTTAAACGCATCGAAGCAATTTGAATCGCTTACATTCTCAATTTAGAAGTGTCAAAAACATAAGAAAACATAAATAAATTAACAACAAATTGAAAAATCGCAAAAAAAGTACGAAAAATAATAAAAAATGTAAAAAAAAAACAAACAAAAAACGCAGACATGAATGGTATTCATGACAGTCTAAGCCCGGGGCAATGCGGAGAGTTGTTGTTATCTCTCTTATAAATACATTGGAACTCTTCTATAGCGCCGATTTTGGGACTGACGATAGGTGGGAACTAACTCATTTTAGCCCGCTCAGCTTTTGTTTCTTTACGCCTGAGTGTTCGTCTGAGTGACAACCGCAAGCCCCGCACACCCCGCGCAGCTCCTGTTACATCGACCAGCGGCGCGACGTCAGTTCTCGGAAGGGCTATAGAAGGGAGGGCTATTCAAGGCTTCCACTGTCATTGAATATGTTATACAAAACGTTATGCGATGCGTTTTAATATGCCATTAGTTGTAATACTATGCCGTTCGTAATTTTTGACATAAAATCTAATTCTGACATTTTTTGTACAAAAAATGTTTTTTTTCAAATGATTTGTTTAAACAAATTGTTTAAATAAAATAATTTTGCAAAACTAATCTTATATTTATATTAGGCGTACTCAAAAGTCCCTTTAATAATTGATGCCATATTAGTATTTTCTTTGCCTTTCTTATGTACATAAACAGTTTTATTAAATTTACAACATTAATTATTTATTAATTTGTTCACTAAAAAGCGTAATTGAAAACATAAAAGAACTATTCCGGATGTAACTTTTTCCATACAAGCTGATTCTGGTATTTGCTTTGCAAAATTAGTAAACATCGCAATAATTTGTTTAAACAAATTAATTTTGCAAAAGTAATGGCAAATTTGAAATCAGCGATGTCTCTAACCTTTAAAACTATTTCTGGTTTACAAAGTTCGTGGTTAAAAACTATTATGGTCACAGATGAGTTTAAAAGACTGAGTTGGCGTTGGCCTTGTTATTATACAAAAAATTTTTATCCGCCATATTGGACACGTTATCGATATTTTTAAAATAATAATAAGGATGATTGAAAATAGGTTTTTGAAACGAACATTAAAACGATATTACGATATTAAAACGAACATTACATACAAAGTAGACAAATTATTTTTCTGCCGGCATTTACAACCCGCCATTTTGAAGTTTAGCATTTTAGTAGTTTATTTCTTGTCAGCAACACAAAAAATATCGAATTGAATAATAGTCTCAGGTTGTTAATTGTTTTTTTTACCTTAGAAATAGAATAATTGGAGAGCGTGTAAAAAAATCACGATTTTTGAAATATTTTGATATATATTCATAGGTCCGTCATTTAAAAAAAAAAGGAATTCTGAAAAAAATTTGAGATGAAAGTACGCATGTCAAAGATAAACTGTTCCAAATTTGGTGAAAAAAATGCGTTTACGAGATATTCAGGTGGCCGATTGACATGGAATTGCCGATATATATGTTTGTCTTGTATGAGTGTGTGTGTTCCGATTCGGAAAATTTTGAGTTACCAAACTGATAGCACACTTTAATCAGTTGTAGCAAGTAATTTGAGAGGCTTTGAGTGTAAAATGTTTAATTGAGTACATTATGAAATTTTTTGCTTGTCTTTATATTTTCATAGATTCATTTTAATTGGGACTTAAATAATTATATGTCACAAGAAGACACAAATTCCATTTTTTTCCACTTCTATTATATTCGGTCTATTTAGCTTTGCAATCTCCGTGCCTACATATATTATTAACTATAAGTGATACTCAACGAAAAATTATATGGATTTAAAATATTATTCAATCATAATTTCGAATCACCGGAAGAGATCTTCGTGTACAAGGTACGAATTTCTTTCTGTCCATGTGAAACTAAGAAAATAAATAAATATTTTAGTCTATGAAATGTAAATTTTTTACACAGATGCATTTTGCCGAAAAAGTTGTTGTACCGAATTGAGTTCATTACGAGGGTGGATTGATAAGTTTCCGGCCTGACCAAGAAAAACAACGTTTTTAAGAATTTTTTTTTTTTATTTCTCAACATAATCTCCTCCAAGGCT
>NC_046660.1:105770738-105778033 GCF_010883055.1 Belonocnema kinseyi | reverse complement strand
CAAGCTATCTAAGGATGGTACTATAGAACGCCACCTCAAGGTAGGCCTAGTGGCGCCATCTTTTGGTCAGGCCGGAAACTTATCAATCCACCCTCGTATAGTCGAAAGTTGAAGGTTAAAATCAAACGTGATTCGGAGCGTTTGCCAGAGTTTACCTAGATGACTTTATATAATTTCATAAATTACATTCCACATTTCGCTTTTTATTTTTCTTACTTCGTTGTGTACGTCTTTTTATTCAGGTCGTATACCGAAGCGGACTTTAATATTGACATCATAAATCATTCATTTTTCAACTAAAACCATGAACTGCGAAAGCTACAAAGCGAAACATGAATACAGGGAAAAATCATTTTTTGAACCAAATAAAATAATCGACCCAGTAATCGTGACCTTAATTCCAATAATCTCGATGCCAATTTTTTTCCTTTTTATTCACTTGGAATATAATATTATTGATATTAATTATCAAATATTACTTAATAATATATAACATAATAATCAAGTTTCGCTATTATATAAAATACATATTTTGTACATTCAATAAAATATTTTGTTGAACTCAAAAGGTCTAAATTCGTTGAAATCCGATCAGTCCTTCAAAAATATTCATTTGATATAATTAATTCGATTCTTTGAATGGTTCAAAAAACACTTAAATCAGATAATTTGTAATCACTTGAAATTAGTATTTAGGTTTATTTAAATGAAATACATAATTAGTTCATTCAAAAGAATAATTATTAAATTAAAAAATAGATTTTTTTTACACAGATTTCATGCATTTATACCAATGAAGCACTTATTCAGATAAATATAGTATTGTACTTCCTAACAAACATTTCTTTGAATCAAATAAATAATTTACTAAGATAAATGAATATCCACCCAACCAAAATAAAAATATATTTTAATAATTAATGTTGGCGTAATACATTTCAATCCATTACTTATTCAGGTTAAACATCTTTGATGTTTAATTCAAAATCCATGGTTTTGATTTAAGGAAATTTTTTTTCAATTATTTTATTTTGTATTTTTATTTATTTTATTTACTTTTTGATTTATTATTTTCAATCACTATTATTTATTTATTCATATTATTCGATTATTTTATTTTATTTGTTGGCATTCACACTGTTCAAAGAAATATTTCTTCCCCTTCATTGCACATTAATTTGGAACAATAAGTTATTTATTTGGTTTTAAATGTATATTTTTATCTTTTATTGATATTTTTTTATTACAAAGAGATATCTCCTTCCTACTTATATATTTTACTTTCAAAGCAAACAATTTTAAGTTAATCCTAACAACATTATTTTTACTGAAATAAATGATTTTTTCCATTCAAACTGCATATATTTATTTGCCTTAAATCCATATTTCTTTGTCAATAATCTGGACCTTTAATTACGTTAGCCAAGTAAAATTCACTCGGTACAAATAATCTCTTTTTTAAAAAAATAAAAGAACTAAATGTTTTTTAATTCATTGTTCTTGAAACCTGAAAAAAGTATTGGCGAAATTCCGAAATGAGACTACCTCCGATTAATTTAAAACTCACTATAGTTGTGTATTATGACAGGCTGATTACGAATATGATATTCAAAATGGGTGCAAAATCCTTCTTTTAAGTTTCTTTCGTATTACATATTTTGGTCATATTAACAATATTTTACGTGATAAGAAGGAAAACATTAATAAAAAGTGTAGAATTCTTTAAAATAGGATTTTCGGCACTCATGTTATTACTGATTAGTAGAAAAAAAGTTTTAATCAGTTTAAAACCCCTTTCTAATGTCACGCGTATGAGGGGCCCCCGTGTAACTGGGCACAGATTTAGTTAAATTCAGATCCGTACCCCTTTACAATGTTTTATGGGGAGGGAGAAAGCATCCCTATGATTGGTAACAGAAATAATTACAGTCCCACACCTACCCCTTTCCAATGTCTCTTGAGAGGGACTGGTAATAGAAATAATTTAAGTCACATCACTACCCCTTTTTAATAACGCTTTTAGGGGTTGAAACCCCTATAAATGGAAAAAGAAATGACGTAATTCGTACCCATACCCGTTTCCAATGTATCGCGGGGGCGAGGATGAATGACGTTTTTCATATAAATTAACGAGAAGTGAAAAAACTTCTATTAAGGCTTAAATAAAATTTAAAAACTTTTACTACAACCTCAGATGACGACAAGTTGCATTTAAATTAAATTTTAAAACTTTTACTGCAACCCTAGATAATGACAAGTTGTATTTAAATTAAATTTTAAAAATGTTACTACAACCTCAGATAATGACAAGTTGTATATATTAGGATGGTCCACAAATGCATTGCAATTTTTTTAAAGTCTAGAGGGCAAGACACCCCCCTGAAATTTTCCATTTCCGGAAAAACAATATTCGTTAATTTTCTTTTTTAGAAATTCGTATAATAACATGTAACACCGGGCACTTCAAAATCCCATTTGATTACCATTGGGAAATTTTTAATTTTCGAAAAATTAAATTCATGTTCCAGAGTTTCATGTGAACTTACCAAACTTTTGACGGATTGAAGAGAAGTGTCTATGAAATCAAACGATACTAATAAGATTTATTTTCAACCCACCCTCACTCTCCTCGCAGCACCGTAACTATGACACAAAAATAAAAAAACTACATTTTTACATATTAGTGTTACTTTTTAGCAATTTCCGTCATCTTTTTATACAAATAATTACTAATGGACAGTTTGGATATGTAACATGAATTTTTAAAATATTTACAATTGTTTAAAAAATGTAAACTATTTTAACAATTACTTTCTGTTTATTTTCAAAATTTCTAAAAATTGAGCCAGAGATGTGTACTTTTTTCAAATTGGTATCCTATGCTACTTTTTGTTGAATAATTACATCATTTTGAAACATTTCTTCTAATGTTTAAAAAATTTCTATTTGTTTAAGCAATTTTTATTTTCTTAAACAGTTTTTTTGATAATTAAAAAAATGACATAAAATAGAACACATACAATTCATAAAAATTTTAAAAGTATTTTTGGAAAAGTATTTATTTAAACAAATTATTTTTATTTATAAATTTAAAAAGTGGCTAATGTATTCTTTCTATCTACTATTCAGGCAGAAACATAATTGCATGTGTTCTATTTTATTTCTTTTTTTAGTTATCGAAAAAAACTGCTTAAGCGAATGAAGATTGTTTAAGCAACTAGAAATTTATTAAACATTGAAAGAAATTTAAATGTTGTAATTATTCAACAAACCGTAGCACAGGATACTATTTTGAAAAGAAAGTTGATATCTCTAGCTCAATTTAAAAAAAATTTTAACTAGGCAATAAATAATCGTTTAAATAAATAAATAATGTTTTTAGAAAAATATACTACTCGATACAATGACAAAAAATTACATTTCAATCCGGAAATCCAATTCTTTTTTTACATTTTTTGGGAATAAATAATTGTTTCAGTAATTTAAATTTGTTTAAACAATTGAAAATTGTTTTTAAAGTAATGTGAAATATTTAAATTGTCCATTAATAATTATTTGTATGAAATAATTATTCACCTACACTACATGATTTTATATAAATTTAATATCAAAATGTATATATGTATATACAGTAATTAATTAAAAGTTAATAAATATCTTTACGTTTTGTTTATTGTTGTTTTTACACTTTTAGAACGATTTTGATCACGAAGGTTAGGTATGTATGAGATAGGGGTAGTTTTTGTGGCACGTATTATATATCATCGGAGAGAAAAAAAGCAAAAAATCTACCTCAATTTTTTATCTCACTATGATAATTTTTAGTGAGTTTTGATAGGTGGCGGCGCGGAGTGCACGGACCTCCAATAAAATCTAGCTCCCGAGGTAGTGAGTTACCAAATTTTGAGAAAATGAGGTTGATCAGAAAAAATTCACCAATTCGAAGTGAATCATTGATCCAATCATCTATTTTTCATTTTAATGAAAATAATTCGAATTTGCTCCCGAGATACTGGGAGGTTCAATACAAATAATTAAGTTTTCACCCAAAAATCCATTTGCTCCGAGAAAATAAATGCTTCGTGTGACGGTACGCACTATGACAGACAATTTTTCGTTGAAAATTCTATAAAAAGAATAAAGTTATATGTTTCATAATAAATACACGATAACAGTTTTACAAAATAACGTTTCAGATTGCTAGGCAAAAAGTTGAGAAAAAAACCTTATAAAAGTGGCCTTTTGTAGAAAATGAAGATTTCAATTTTCGAATTTCATTGGTACCTTGGTACTCAAAAAATGCAAATAGTTACATTTAAGGTTTTTTTTAATGAGTATTTTATTACTTTACTGCATTAAAAACCTTTTAGGAAGGGGAAGTTGATCAGAAAAAGGTTAAAAAAAAAGAGTATAGGCAAATAAAAAAAGATGATAGGCGACAAGTACAGAGAGAAGGTTATCTGGCTTTGAATTACCAGTCGTTTTATTAATATATTACAAATAAGTTAAAAAAAATTCTTTTAAGACGGTATGTATATGATTTTTTGAAAATTTTTTATGCAAAAAGCTCATTTTTGAAAAAAATGTTGATTACTAGTTAGGTCCTGCAACGCTTTAACTATAATCTTTTTTTTTAAATTTTGAATTGGATATCATTTTGTTTTAACAAAGCTTTAAGGTATTTGGTTAAAAATGGTAAAAATGCGCTATTATTAACTTTAAAATTAGCCGCCGTTTTGTACTTTTGTTAAATTTCAAATTTTCTAAATTATAAAGTAATTTCTAAAGCTCAAACGTTAATTTTACAAAGATTAATAGTATTACGTTCAAAACTGTGGAAAAAAGTAATTATTGAAATTGTCCTCCATCCTGGTCACCCTTTGTTAATAATTCGAAAAATAACATTTTTGGGCTCATTTTACAGATAGCACCCAATTGGTTATTTTTCAAAATTTTGAGTTTTAAACTAAAAGATATTTCCGGCACCCCATGCAAATTTTTGTTCCTGTATGGAAAATTCCAAAGCCCATACTTGTTGGGTAAATATTAACCAATTTGGGTCAAAGTAGGTACAATTCCGTTTTGTTGGTGAGACGAACAAATTCTGTCAGTGGGAGTAAACGTATTAAAAAGAAAGTTACTCTTTAAACTCTCCTTCACTATTCACCTGAATGAAGGGCATCGATTTTTTGATACTATATTCTTCTCTATAGTTTTTTACATAAACTGGAACAACTGAAAAATTTGTAATGTGAATATTCTAAAAAAACCATCAACATTAGGACGTATCTAAAAAAATCTATTTGCACCAAGTTTTAATGGCAATGAAAGCTTTTTTTTTGAGTCAGAAGCACTCACCTAAAGTTTCATAATAAAAATTTCTTCTATCTTTATATCGTCGATATGACTGAAAATCGCAAAAAAAAACGAAACTCTTCTTCAAATTAAAAAAGCAAACATTTTTTTCTTTTCAGATTTCAATTATCAATAAAAATAGTTATAAGCAAGTCTATTTATACCTGTATAGTGATAACTCCATTAAAATATATTTACCCTCCCTAATTGACTTTGAAGTTTCAAAAGGTAGAAAAAATTCTACGTTTTTTTTATTTTCTTAGAGTAACAGTAAATTTCGCGTCTATTGGATCATATAATGTGTGATATACATTAATGAGGATTTATTTTTAATATGCTGCAACGATAATAATATAAAACGAATGTTGACATTCAAATAATTTTTATGGACTTTGAATTACAAAAAAATATATTTTAAAGTGATATATTGCTCTTCATTTCATCATAAAATTAATTTTCAAAACATAAATTATTTTAAAAAATAGTTTGAAACAAGTGGATTTGTACATACATTTTAAAAAATGATGTAAATTAATTAATTATTAATTATCAATTATTATTTTTTTTAAATTATTTTCTTGTAATTCAAAGTCAATAAATTTATTTGAATGTCAATGTTCCCTATACATTATTGAAGCAACATATCGCAAATACATTTCAATTAATGTATATCAGATATTATATGGTGGGATAGTCGAGAAATTTATCATGAATCTAAGAAAATAGCGAAAAAGTCGTCTTTTTTTCGATTTTTTGAAACTTCAAAGTCTATTATGGAGGGTGAATATATTTTCATTAAATATTCGCTATACAGGTATAAATTGAATTGCTTGTAGCTATTTTTATTGATCATTTAAAATCTAAAAAAAAAAATTGATAAAAAAATTTGCTGCTCCAATTTGCAGGAATGCTTTGTTTTTTGTGAGTTTTGGCTATGTCTTCTATGCCAATACAGAAAGAATGTTCTTAATACAAAATTTAAGGGAGTGTTTCTGAATCCCAGAGGAAAGTTTTCATTGCTATTCGAACTTCGCACAAATAACTTTTTGTTTTTTCGATACGCCCAAATGAATATTGTTAAGTACCTTGCTTAGGGACCATTCAAAAATACGTCATACATTTTTCATGAACTTCTGAGCCCTCCCCCCAGCGTGATACTTTCTCCATTGGTCTTAACATGGAGAATGATACTTCGGTAGACCCCCACCCACCCCTAAACGTATCACGTATTTTTCAAATAACCCCTTTCTAGCTAAATACGAGGTCTATCCTTCACCATTAATTAACATAAATATTATGTGCTATGTTTAAACAAATAATAAATAAGTGCGGGTAAAGTGATAGTTTAAAAATACTTTAAAATTTAATTTTAAATACTTTTATATTGCAAATATAAACCCTCTTCTTAAAATGGTCAGGAATCACGAAGAAGTGGGCAAAGGAGCATTTCTGTACAAAGCAGCGGAGGAGGCTGCTGAAACACTCGGACTTGACTTCAGTATTAGGGGTGAGCAAAATGCATCAAATCTTATCTATCTCGAGTACTCTCTCCTGAAAATCCGGATTAAGAAAGCATAAGAGAAAAACTTTCGTGAACAGCTCCTCGATAAGAGGATTCACGGTATCTTCCACAGAAATGTGAAGGATCAGTGAATGTCTTGTGAGCTAACGTTTGATTTCCTTAAATTGCGCGGATTGAAGTCTGGTACAGAGGGTTTCATTTCTGCATGCCACGACGGTGTCATTTCCAACTTAACATACCGTCGCCGCATTTTAAGCCAAGACATTCCCGATGATAGCTGCAGGGCGTGCCATGCACACCCCGAGCATTTAGCTCGCATACTATCTATTTGTCCAACTCACGCGGGAACGACCTACATTCAAAGGCACAATGCGGCACTAAGAGTGCTTTATTACCATCTCTGTCACTCCTACGGCAT
>NC_046660.1:105761194-105770638 GCF_010883055.1 Belonocnema kinseyi | reverse complement strand
AAAAATTCTGAGAAGGCTGATTACTAAGTTACTACATTTACTACGTTTATTACGTGGACCCGGAATTTCCGATTGATCGGCAAGTCACTGAAACTAATGGTTATACCGTAACGAATCTTTAAACGTGATTATATACACATAATAAATCGAACGAAAAACCCTTTTTTGTATCAAATAAATGAAAAAATTTTGACAGCTGCAGCAGTTTTCGATACCTCGAAGCAGACGCTTGAAAAAATATTCTGCAGGGTCGCCATTTTGTGAAAAAAAGAAAAAAATCACGTGTTTTTTTACGCTTTAACAATTTAAGAAAAAAATGTTTAAATTAATTAATGATCTAGTGATTTTATCAACTTAAAAAAAATTCATTAAAATTAATAGATTTTCCCCTTTCTAAAGGTATCTCCCCTCTTAAAACATAATAAGTGATGTACGATGATTAAAATGGAAGGAGCACCAAAGTATTTAAAGAAGAGATAAGGAGCGAGAAGATGGACCAGAAAAGCAAGATTTAGTTTGAGAAACGAGATAAGCGAGGAGATGTATTGGGAAAAGGAAGAGAACAGAAAAATGTGGAAAAATGACAAGATAAGAATGGCATAGAAGAGAAGTAGTTATTCACATAAAGTAGTACAAGTAGATTAATATGCGCTCGCTCAGACTCGATCGCCCTTTTGCTTGGATCGCTCGCTCACTCTTCCGGCGGTAAATTTGCGCTATATCATTTACGGTTACAAAAAACCCTCTAAATTTCTTGATAAGTAACTATTACATTTCTTTTTTCTGCATGTGCTTCAAACACTAACTATCGGAAAATGTATTCAAAGTATCCTAATGGTAGAAAATAATTCTTTTTGGTTCAAAATTAACTTTTTTTGTTCAATTCAACTGTTTTTAATTTAAAATAAAAATATTTTTCAGGTGAAATATCAACTATTACATTTTTCGTTGAGGGTTCAAATTTTTGTATTAAAAATTCTACTAAGGCTAAAAAGTATTTTGATTAACGTAACGATTTATTATGTTAGTTTTAAATTTATCTGTTTATTTAAAAACTTAACGACTTTTCCAGAAAAGTTCGGAGTAATAATTTAAGAGGCATTGAGTTTGTAATTTTTCATTTAAAACATTATCAGATTTAAAATAATTCAATACTATATGCCTAGTACTTGAATGGTTTTATTATTCAGGCAAAATATCTTTCAAACTAAATTTCGTTTCAAATTTTTGAAATCTGCTCAAAAGGTTTGATTTATTTTCGCAACATTTTGAAACATGTTTTGAAATAATTCAACATAATTCAAACATGTTTTGAAATAATTCAATGTTTTCAGACAAATTATTCATATATTAAAAAATTAGGAATACAATGAAATCATTAAAACATGATCTTATACTTTTTAAATAAAATCTAAATAATTAAAAATTTTTTCAGAAATATTATTGTCAGTAACGGTAATTTTTTTTGTTATCGGTACTTACTAAAGTATGTTATTCTAAGTTTCTGTCGATAATTTCATTTTTCTAAGGTAAGTGTATAGTCGTCTCAAAAAAATTGGGAGAGAACAAAAAGGAGAAATTCGGGACAAATAGCCAAGTTTATGAATAATCTTTGACTGCTCTTCTAGAAATTCGGGACGAAGAGGTACTTAGTTTTTCTTATTTTTTTAAAAATTAAAAATAGTTTCGAAAGTATAGGGTGGTACCAAAATTTTAAGAAAATGAGTATCTCCCAATAATAAATTTCAAATTTATTATGAAGTAGAATTACCTATTTAGAAATTTTGTTTTACCAAATTTATGACACAATTCAAGTACTTGAAAAAAGATTATTTGGGAAGCATTAAGTAAAAAATGTTGCATCAAAACATTATATAATTAAAAATAATTAAACTTTAATGCTTAGTTCTTGAATGGTTTGGGTTTTAGGCAACATTAGTTTATTTCTTTGTCTAATAATTCTAAAAGAGGGTTTAATACTTGAAACACTACTTTTTAAAAAATCGGCTGATAATACTTTTTCAGAATTTCTCAATTATTCTGCCTCTGAATTACAAGTTCCCCGAGTTAAGAACGTTATTTCAGATTTGTAACATTGAATTGAGCTTTTTCATTACAACAACAAATCTGAGCGTATTGTAGAAAACATGGTGTAATCTTGAATTGCTTCCATAATATAGCTATTTCATTTTTTTTCTTTTGCTTTTGGTTCAAATGCTAATTTTAATTAAATTTTTTGCATTGACGTCTTATATCGTTTAGAAAATCCTTGACTGAAATAATTTTTTTTCAATTTTTCCGTTTTGAAAGCTATCAATTTAAAATTGTAAAATATTAAAGGCTATCATTTTGATAGTGTACCACTCGTTATCATTCGGAATTAAAAAATTTGTAAACTTTATACTTTTAATTTGTTAAATTTGATTAATTTCCCGTTTAAAATTATTATGACTGAAATTATTTAAATTGGTAATGCAACGGATAAAAATTGCTGAATTTTTCGAGCTTCAACTTTAAAACTGATAAATTTAAAGTATATTTCATCAACGGGCTGTTTAATATCAAGTGCTTTGCATTTTTATTTATTTACTTGTTTTTAATTTGGAATTCAAAATTGTTGAATTTCAAACGCTTATTTAAGGTCAAAAGCACGGTTCATATTTTATATTCTATAATTTTCAACAATTTGAATTCTCTAGTTATTAATAATATCCAAAGTCATCTTTATGTAAAATATTTTAGGCCATGAAGAAATGAAAAATTTATTAATTGTAAAGAAAAACTTTCGATTAATTTAAAATCCACACTATCGATGTATGTTGACACGCTGATTATGAATGTGATATTTAAAAACCAATTTTTCGCTTCTATTCTGAAATTATATGATCTAAACGAAATTACTTCGAATAAAAGATGCAGTCTAAAAAAATTGATCTGTGATATCATATAAAATATTCCTTTGTAACCATGAGCTAAGGAGAAAAAAAAGATTTTCCAAACACTGTTTTCGGTTATTTTTAGACTTTTTTCAGAATTTGCGTCACTCTTTCTGATTTTCACTTTTCCTTTTATCTTTTATCTTACAGTTTTTGCAAATTTACATAGTTTTTTTTGCTAACATTATAAATAACTACTCATATTGTTTTGAGAATGATCACAAGGGTACTTCATCATTTAACAAAAAAATTCTGCTGGAAATATTTTTCTTTCAAATGATTTGATTTCAATATAAATGCACTTATAGTGCTTGGAGGCATTTTGTGCTTAAAAATAATAATAACAATAATAATAATACATCTTTATTGAGTTCGTAAAAAAAAGATATGTACATGACGATCAGATATAACGTGAGAACCGAAATGGCGAGGTACAGTTTAAAGCTGCTTTAAAACCTAACCCTCAAATA
The DNA here is from genome assembly GCF_010883055.1 of Belonocnema kinseyi. NCBI lineage: Eukaryota > Metazoa > Arthropoda > Insecta > Hymenoptera > Cynipidae > Belonocnema > Belonocnema kinseyi. Next base: position 105,767,232 of record NC_046660.1, on the reverse strand, counting down.
TATGTATTAAAGTAGCTTTTACAGTTTTCGGAAAGAATAGATTTGACATAAAAAAAAGATAACAGTTTTGTGCATTTCATGTTTCGGTTTATATTTTTCACTTCTCATCGTTTTTGTTAATGAATTCACTTCTTGTTTCTGAGCTCAATTACAGTCAGCTTCGATACATGACCCGAATTTAATAACAAAAACAATGAAAAGTGAAAAATAAAAAGCGAAATATGGAAGGTAAAATGTGAAATTATATCAAGTCATCTAGGATAAGTCTCTCGCCTTTGTCCCACTTTTCGAAACATATATGGCTTTAGCCTTCAACATTCGAGTGCCATAAATTCAATTCGGTTCGAACATTTTTTCGGCAAAATTGATCTATACTTAATTTATAGATAGAGATATGTTTTATCTTTACTCTCCCCACCAAAATAGAAAGAAACTAGTACCTCGCACATGTAGATTTCTTCCTATTATTTGGAATTATAACTAATGAATATTACATATTCATATAATTCTTCGTTATGAATGACCTATTGGAACCATTCTTAAAATTGGGTCCCAGGTCATAATATCTGAACATATAATCATTCGTATTTTAATCTTAATGTAAAAGGGTTAAACTTTTTTGCCATTTAGACAATTCATTTAATGTATTTTTGCCGATTTTTTTTTCTATATCATGAAATAAATACGAATTAGTTCATTGGTTTTAAATCTTCACTTGCGTTTTGCCATAAAAAGATCGGATAGGGAGAAGCGATGGGAAGTGTCTGCCAGACTTTACCTGGATGACTTCCGATAATTACAAATTTTAAGTTTTGATTTTTGCAACTCATTGTTTTTGTTATTGCCTTTAAAACCGCACTCGGCCAAAGTCACAGTGCCCCACATTCTCATGCTTATATTAAAATAGGCCATCCTTCACCGTACCGCCGAAAATGTGTAACTTAAAGCGGTGGCTATTTTTATTACTGGAGTAAATACACAAGCTATTCCATGTAAAGATTAATGTACCTATAAGAGTGTATCAAAAAAATCTTTTATTCTTTTATTTTTCAAATTGACACCCTGAAAATCTGAAATAAAAACTCAGTTCGAAAAACAGGGTCAAAGGTTAAAATTACGAAAAATAGAATTTTTCCCGTTATTTTGACCAATCCACTAAACTTGATTTCAAATTTGCAAAAGAATTTTTTTTCTTCTAATTTAATTTTTTAAACTGAGTAAAAAAATGTCATTGATAAATAACGGGCAGATAGCAAAAGCGTGTTAAAAAATTGCCGTAGAAAAAATTAGTTAAGAACATTGTGCGCAAAAATGAATTAAAAAAGAAGACAACAGAAAACGACGGTTTTATCGTATATTAAAATAAGCGATGCGACAATATAATAAAACAATAAATCTTTGCTTTTTGTGTTTCTCTTGATTTAGTTTTAGCCCGCGCCTTTCTGAACTCATTTTTGCTCAATCTCAATGTTTCGTATAAATTATTTTCATTAAATCAAGCTGCTATTTGCAATATAAAAGTATTTAAAGTTACATTTTAAAGATTTTTTAAATTACTTATGCATGTACTTAAATTTTTTCATGTATCAAATTACTTTACCTGTACTTATTTAATATTTTTTTACACTTGGTACATAATATTCATTTTGTTATATTTATTTATGTTGATTGATGTTGATAGCTGTAAGCTAGGTATTCAACAATATTCATTACGGCTTATTGAAAAAACAAAAAGTTGTTTGCGCGAAGTTCGAATAGCAATGAAAACTTTATTTTGTGAGTCAAAAACACTCCCCTAAACTTTCATAAAAAAAATTCCTTCTGTTTCTGTATCGTAGACATTGGTAAAAATCACAAACAAAGTAGAACTTCAAATTTGAACAGTAAAATCTTTTTTTAGATTGAAATTATTAATAAAAACAGTTGCAAGCAAGTAGATTTATAGTATAGCGATAATTCCATTAAATTATTTTTTACCCTCCTCAATTGACTTTGAAGTTTCAAAAAATCGAAAAAGTCGACTTTTTCACGTTTTCTCAGATTCACGGTAAATTTCTCGACTATTTCACCATATAATGTGGGAAATAAATAAATAGGAATATATTTGCAATATGTTGCAACAATAATATATAAAAACATGATTATATATTATATATTATATTATAACATTATTATATATAAACATTCAAATAAATGTATTGACTTTGAATTACAAGAAAATATTTAAAAGTGATACATTGCTCTTTATTTGACCATAACATTAATTTTCGATATATAAATTATCAGCAACAATAGTTTGAAGCAATTGGATGTGTAACTATATAGCAAAAAATTAATAATTAATAATTTATTATCATTAATTATTAATTAATCATTAATAATTACTTTATTTTTTTTTTTGCAATGTAAGTACAAATCCACTTGCTTTGAACTATTTTTTCAGATAATTTAAAGACCGAAAATTAATTTTATGTTCAAGTAAAAAGCAATATATCACTTTCAAATATTTTCTTGTGATTAAAAGCCAACAAAAATTATTTTAATGTCATCGTTTGTTATATATTATTGCTTCAACATATTGCAAATACATTCTCATTAATAATTAACACAGGTCTCATTAATAATTAAGATAGGTATAAGTCGCCTTGCTTTGAACTATTTTTATTGATAATTTAAATCTCCAAAAAAATTTATTGTCCTACAACTTTGAAGACATGCTTAGTTTTTCGAGATTTCCTGCTACATCTACGATGCGGAGACAGAACGAATTTTTTATATTCTCGTACTAATGAGAAGGTATTGGTTTTATGTCAAAAATGACTTTTGCGGATTCCATTTCCGTTGTCGCTATTTTTGTTGTCGTCGTTGTAGTCTTTAAACACGGTAACATTTGGTGGAATTATTCGATTGGATTTTCCTTTGGCACACTTTATAAGGATATAAGAAGAATAAATGAGTTTGTCAGCCAGCTTTATTTTCAAGAAATTTCAAAAAGTTAGAGCATTTTCAAAATTCTTAAGACCAATTTCTTTATATTTATTTGACAATTATTTCGATAGCTGTTTATAGGAGACTAAAAGACAAACAATTGAACTTTAAAAATAAAATTATTTCTTGATAAAAAGATCCTGCTCTTTTTTCACTCCATTGGGAATCGAACCAAAAAACTCCTGATTTCAGGTCAGGTGCTTTTCCAATTAAGCTATTAGAGGGATTAGAATAAGAACTCTTGATTCAAGAAAATAATGCTAATTTTTAGCTAGGTGTTAATGGTGCAAGTAATTATTTTTAAATTAATCTGCTGTATCATCAGAGATGGTAACCTTACCGACAGTAGATCAACCCTCCAAACCAAGAAGGCAGAAAATCTACACAATATCGATCAAATATCAATATCGAAAATGAATGAAAAAGCAATGACTCCATTTTGCGGAAAACAAAGCACGATACAAAAAGAGGTGGATTTAAAAAAATTGTGCACCTAAAAAAGAAAAGCAAATTTCTCAGAAATTACTGTTTTGTAGGATCAGTAGTTTTTGTTTTATTTTTTAAAAAATGACATTGAAAATAAAAAAATTATATTTGAATACAACGATACAAGCTGCGAGAATAAGTGAGACCAAATTTATTCTACCAAAAAAGATTTACAAATTTTTTACGAATAGTTTTTTGGTAGGAAGCGTAGCTTTTTTTAATCGTGGAAAACAAGATTTAAAAAAATTATAAAAACAAGCATGCACCGATCTTTTGGTAATGTCCACTGCACCGATATTTTAATCTCAGTTCAGTGGATTTCACATAACGTACAGTATGGAATACGAGGAAATAGAGGTTTATTTGACTGAAGGATAACCGTTGAATTAACATTAATTTCATTGTGATATTTACGAAATATTAAGAGATTTTGACATTTTCACCCTCTTATTAAGAGCAGTTTATACTGTTACGGTTACAAGAAACCATTTACAATTCTTGATAAATAAATATTAGATTTATTTTCTCTGCGTGTAGTTTTAGAATATATTCATTAAACATTTTACGGCGGATTAATTTTAGGTCAAAAATGGTAGAGAATGATAATATCGGTCCACTGCTCGCGAGGGACTCTTCTTATTGTTTTCTTCTCAGTCATTACATAAAAATAACAATAAAAATAAATTGCTTGATTACTAACATATTGCAGAAAAAATTCTTTCAAATAATTATTATATTGAAGATTATCTACAGGAACCGAAAAAATGTACCCTATTTGTACGAAAATTTGGGCATATATTGCCCCTTTTACACATTTAGCTATGCGCAATGAAAAATTCCGACACAATTTTTACAATTTACCGTAACTGACTTTAAAATTATGGAGTACCTTTAGCTAACCTTACACCCAAACTCGTTTTTGTAAATAATATTACTATAGGAATAAATTTTAGTAATGGATTTTTGGCCAAAGTACGAATATGCGGGACACGAGGCCGGTATTCGATGTGTCAGGTAATATGTAGTCAGGTCCTCGAGTAACGACAAAAATTTCGGGCACACATACATTTTTGGGGGAGGTATTCCAAAACAAACAACAGAATTTTTAATGACATATACCAATAAATGATTATTCATTTTTCATAAATCGGTTTAAAATTTCAAACACGACTAATTGAAGTTTTTATATGTCTAAATATATGAATATAATAAATATGGATAGATTTTTGCTCACTAAGCTTAAGTATGTAATAAAAGCAAAAATAAACAAAATTCTTCCATTTTTACAGAATTCCACATTTGTGAAGGTTAATACAGCATTTATTGATTCTTAAAATATTTGCAGTTTTGAATTTTTACCATTAGTAACTGAAAAATAAACACTAATTCATTACGATATAAAAGTTCCAGAGATAATAATTGTGTAAGCCCAAAAAAGATCATCACTTGTGTCCTATACGATTTTATGTACAAATTGTCATTATCTGAAGTTGTAGTCAAAGTTTCAAAATATCATTTAAGCGTTGGTAGAAGCTTCTATCGCTTCTCGTTAATTTATATGAAGAATTTCGTCATTCTTCGTCGCCCCCGCGATACATTGGAAACGGGTTGGGGTGTGCATTAAGTTATTTCTGTGTCCAGTCATAGGGGTTCCACCCCCCCCCCTACTTAGGGCGCCATTGAAAAGGGGTAGTGATTTGATTTAAATTATTTCTGCTATCATTCACAGGGGCTCCCCCGTCCCTCTCAAGAGATATTGGAAAGGGGTAGGCCTGGGACTGTAAATATTTCTTTAACCAATCACAGGAGTGCTTTCTTGCTCCCCGCGAGAAATTTTACAGGATTACGGGTCTGAATTTAACTAGATCTGTGGCCAGTAGCAGAGGACCCGCACACACGTGAAATTAGAAAGCTATCTTCAAGTGATCTAAACCTTTTCTTCTACTAATCAGTAATCACAGAAGTGTTACACGTCCTATTTCAAAGAATTCTATAGTTTTTACGAATGCTTTTCTCCTGATCACGAAAAATATTGGTTACAAGACAAAATTTATAATACGTAAAATGTGTATTTTTCAATCATCAATAACTTTTATTGATATTTTTCTTGAAATTTTTTTATTATTTACTGAAAAAAAATTGAACTTGGCCTATACTTTTTACAGTTTTTGAGGACAAAGTATTTTAAAAAATTTCTTTTTTTCATTTAAACTGAAAAAACAGATTATTTATACCAAGTGCATTTTGCGTGGCTCAAGTAATTGGAAGTCATTAAAAATAAAATCAAATTTAGAATAACAAAAGATATATGTCTGGTTCAAATAAAAGTTACGACTCTAAAAGAATATTTTTTTAGGTGCTAAGAAATAGGATTCAAGTAAAAGCATTTAAGGTAAACCTGCCAGTAAACGTGACGGTCCCAATAACAGCGAAACTTGGTTATTAGTCTAATATATTGTAAGAAATATTTTAATATATTGCTAAGTAATATTTTTAGATTAATATGAATAATATAATATTCAAGTTTGATAAAAAGCAAAAAATTTGGCATCGAAATTACTGGA